>NC_037590.1:31832435-32195884 GCF_003073045.1 Pomacea canaliculata | reverse complement strand
ATCTGTACAAGCTCATTCTCTTTTAATTTTAATTAATTCGTCTATCGTTCAGCCGTTTCGTTGGTTTTAACTACAAAGCAGCTTAAAATGTCACGTGATTGATAACCATCACTAGGCTGATGCTGAAAGATAGGTGGATTCTGAAATTAGAAGATCTTGAAGATTGAAAGACAGAAGACTTACGTACCCAGAAAGACCCGAGGTTGACACCAAAATAAAACTTAAAAACCAAGGTTGTCTGGTTGGTTGGCTGACCGGTTGGCTGGCTGGTTGGTTGGCTGAGACGTGAGTCAAAGGGAGACAATAGAGACAGTAGGGTAGGGCTGAGTGACCAAGTGCACCTCTTTACATCTCGTTCCTTGGTAAGGAACTGGTTTGTCATGGAAATGTATATCCTGGACCCAATGAAGATTATCTTCAGCTGTTCATCCCCAGCGCCTTCTTTTGCATTCAAAACATCGAAATAATAATTTTAAAAACCATAGAAATAACCTCGCACCTCTTGGGGTTGGTCACCCACCCAATAAAACTCAAGGCTGACAAAGAATGTTCTCGGTGACAGGTTCTCCGCCGTTTTCTTCATCACCGAGCAAGTTTTTTTCGGTGCGATGGAATCAATGATAACATTCCCAACTGTGTTATGCGCGCTTTTGTAGTTTGCATGTCTATAGGTACAGTTATTCCTAGAGAATGAACAGAGAGAAAGCAGGAGTGGACTCCTTTCATCGGAGTCAAGTTCCAAGTGCTTGCGAATACACAACAATTATTATTGATAGTAGTAGTGTTGATGTTATCTCTTATTGGAGAACCAAGCCCGTGCCACATTCGACAATTATCATTATTATCGCTGTTTTCTTCTGATGAGAGATCAACAAGTGTTGTCAGTCATATGTGAGAAATAAGGATACTCTGTGTTTTTGTCTCTCCCCTCTCCCTCCACATTAAGCCCAGTCTCTCTTCTCGTTTTGTCTTCCCATTGCTTCCGTCACATCGTGGTGGTAGTTGTGGTGGTGGTGGTGGTGGTGGCTGCTACATGCTTCCCTTTGCGGGCAACCTGTGAAGAATTCTTTCTGAAGTTCAAAGTTCATCCTTCATGAGGTGTCGCAGGAAAACCGACGCCCACGCACGCCTGCTTGATGGTTTCCGTATGAGTTGTGGATACATTGCTGTTGTAGGCACCACCCCACCCACCTTACAGAGAGAGAGAAGGGGAGAGAAGCAAGAGACAACAATGCGAAGAAGAGGGAGGGGTGAGGGGAAAACATCTTTACTGCTTGAGAAAGCCCACAGTCGACAGACTTGTAAACACACTGGCTTTCGCAACGTCAAGGTTAGTCAGCCCCAACCCTTCCCTCCTCCACCCACACCTATACCCCCCTTCTTCCACTTTTCATCCGCACGAGATGGTGTTCGACGAGAAAAGCGACAATCGGGAGGTTGAGAGGTAATGGTGTGTGTGTGGGTGGGGAGGGGTAAAACTTTACTTCAGTCCTCCCTTCCCTCCTTCCCATCTCACCCCCTTCAGTGTTGGGTCCACAAAGTGGCCAGCAGCTCGTGGCAGCGACCAACAGCTGTGATAGGTGTGTGCGTGGTTGTCTCACCGCGTGGTTGCGGGGGTCAGGTGAAAGGTCCACTCCTGGGTGGCAGGGAGGTGGGCGACACTCCAGTCGTGGAGGTTGGGTGGAGGTAGAGAGAGAGCGGGGTGGTTTGAGGGACTCCCGGACCCCATCCCCTACTCCCCCCAACGTGCTTCCGACAGCAGCAGCCGAGCGAGAGAGTGAGTGAGAGAGGGAGGAGAGACCGGGCGGCGCTTGTTTTAACTGTGCTGCTGAACTCGCAGTGTCGCCAGTCGCGGTGTCGTCCTCTTGTCGAAGCGACGTCGACGATCGAGGTTGCGAGCGGGAACGTCAGATTTAGCCGAGCGCCCCCAACGAGCGCCCACTGCCCCCGAACGTCAGCTTTTCACTCCGCAGCGCCACCGCCGCCGCTCGGAGCGTCAGAAGCCCGCGATTGCCCCCGGAGAGACAAGACTCCGAGGGACGAGGAGAGAGAAACTTGCCTGGTGTTTACACTCTTACTGTCTCTCCTCAGGGGGGTGTAGCTGCTCACTGCACGACAAACACAAAGTGATACCAAGAAATGCCTGCTCCCTGGTCTCCATGCGTGAAAGTGAACAGTTTGTGACGACGAATCAGACGACGACTGACACTGCTTCGAGGAAAATCTTTCCATGGAGTCGTCGAAGAAGGTAAGTCACCCATGTCATATTGTCCATGTTCTGCCACAGAATTAATTTAAATTTTTTTTTTTAATATAACGTGAAGCACAGATAAAACCTACAGCTGGTTGTGGAGGGGGTAACTCATCTCTACACAAATATTTTTGGTGTATTTAATTCTTTCGATATTTTTATTTGTACTTGGTTGCCCGTTAGCTTTGTGATTCCAATTCCCTAATTCAATTATCAATAAATAATAAAAGTAGTCAACGCGCCATTAAAATCAGGTGTGCTGCTGCTGCTGCTGCTGCTGATGATGATGATGATTTTACTCGTGTCTCTGGCAGTTTTTCTATATTATATTCGTTTTCATATGTATTTATAGCAAGAAATCTTGTTTTATTATTACCAAGCCCCAAGCTATGTTTAAGAGATAAAAGAGAATCTGCCGATCACTCGTTAACTGATATGTTAATTTTTTTCACCAAGACAAACAATCCACAGTAATTTTGTATTAGAAATATTCTTACGCTGATATTAAACTATGATATTTATTCTCTTAAACAATAACTATAGATTTAGCAATATTAAGCTTTGAAGTTTCTATTATTTCATTTAAGTAGAGCAAACAACGTAAAAAGTAACAAAGAATGAAAGAAGAATAAAAGGAGTGAGAGAGAGAGAGAAAAAAAAAGTGCTAAAATTCACGGTGAAAATCTCTCGCCAGGAAAGAAACGTTAGAGTGATCTTTCTTAACCTCTTCCTATTTGTTAACTTTGCGCTTCAAAAGCATAGTGCACAGGTCAGCCCTTACAGACATACGAAATGTCATGTATAGACGCACAGAGAGGATGTCTCACGAGGGGGAGAGAGGGAGGGATGAGTGCTAAATCCCGGAAAAGCATAATAGGTCAAGACGATGAGCGTCGTCTTAGAGCACGGCGAACTTTCGGCAGCACACGACTAAAGTCTACATCCTTTACAACCGCCGACCTGTGGGCAGGACCTCCATGTGGGTGGGGACCTCAACGACTGTGTGGAGGGTGGGGAAGACAATAACAAGCTCAATACTGTATCATTCTTCTCCACTCTTCCTGTCGTCTTCAAAGTGTGGGGGATAGGTTTTATTCTCGTTGCTAGGTATTTCGTGAACTTCTGGACCTTTGGTCGAAAGAATAGCTCGTGTGAAAGACCTGAAGTCTGTTGTTCTCCTAAAAACTTATTTCGCTTGCTTTATTTATCATTGTTTTTATCTAGCAGTGACTTTTCCTAATCTAACAATGGAATGGGGATTGCTTTACAGGGAGGTGAATAAGTCCAAAAATTTTCTTTAAATTGCCGTATATATATATATGAGTACAAAGTGTTTTATTTATTTATTTATTTTTTGCTTGTTTGTTTTTGTTTTGTTTTGGTTGTGGTTTTTGGCGACACAAGCCAAAAAGATAGCAAGCCCCATTAAAACTGTTTATGGTTCGATATATCTATCTGTTCATCTGTCGTTCTATTTTGAACAACGATTTTGTTTTAGTCTGTTTGATTTATATATGCTAATTGCTAATTACAGACTTTAATTTGAAGAACGATGTTTGTATTCAACTATTCAAGTATCGGCTAAGTGCATTTAAACCTTGAGGAAACAGTTTGACAATGACAATATCAATTGAAACATGTATAATGAGTTCAGTAACTATATATATATATATAAAGTTATGGTTACAAAATAAGTTCCAGTTACAAGATAAAAAATATGAGGAAGCGACTCCATCTAAAATTAAAAAAACCAACCTACATCTAAAGAGTATATATAAACTTACTCCTGTTTTCTTTCTGCATAAAACCCATCAAACCACCGGACACAAGAACCTCAAATGATTTTTGCATTTATTTTATTTTAAAAATGTAAACTTGCAGTTATTTATTCACGTCTAAATCGCATTCTACAACATACTTATCTCGTGCCTGTCATGTGGTAGTCCTGTGAAGGGTAGGAAAGGGCCCTTTAACACCCTCAGCCTGTGTTTGTTATGAGGTTAGGTGATGGAGTCTCAACTCGAATTATGCCGATCATGCCCTTCTGTCGTCGTTCAGTCGTTGTGCAAACACTTGCCGCCGACACTTGCACCTCCAAGTCCCCGGGACTGGATCTGAAGGAATACCTCCTATTGACGGGCGCACTCACCAAAGGTGGTGGCGAGGGCTGCGAGTACACAGGGAGGACAGGGAGGGACACACAGAGTATGTTACATTGTCAGTGGTGTATCTGGTCATTAGCTAATCACGTGACATTGTTTCCATCCGCTGAAGGTTATGTTTGTTTGTCATAGCACCTTACTGGTTATATACTCTACACTTCTTGTTCAGTTTTGCCCAACTTTTCTCGCCCGAGGGTCGCACTGGAGGAGATATAAAATCTCCCTGGTTATCACATGGCGGGTTTTCCAGAATCATGCCATTAAAAATGAAATTATGTTGTGTCTGGTTAAAATGAGGGCGGTAGGCTGGACACCCTGTTAGATATTTCAAAAGTTAGACTTAACAACATGCAAGTTAGAATTTTAGAAACAACAAACAAAGAAATCAACAGTTTCCATCTACAGTTGAATGCAATAATGATAACATGACTACACATTGTTGTCACTCGACAGATTTGTTACAAACCAAACCTGTTGACAACTTCGACTAATAAACAATAGCCGATTTCTCTCA
Source organism: Pomacea canaliculata (assembly GCF_003073045.1). Classification (NCBI taxonomy): domain Eukaryota; kingdom Metazoa; phylum Mollusca; class Gastropoda; order Architaenioglossa; family Ampullariidae; genus Pomacea; species Pomacea canaliculata. The sequence continues at coordinate 32,190,957 of NC_037590.1, read as the reverse complement.
TTCTTCTTCCTCTGTCTTATCCTTCCTTCTTTCTTTCACAATTCCTCTCTTCTCTAGTGTATTGGCTGTGAGGGAACACGCACGTTCAAGGGGAGCAGGTTCGCCGAGGCTGACTTTACAAGCCAAGGGTTTTGTATATCCGCCATCTCCTCTCCTTGTCACGTGTCCGCGACGAGCAATCAGCTGTCGTCGATCCATTAGAACTCGAGTTTACAACGACAGCATCTGCCCCCTCTGCCACTTCCACCCTCTCCCCTCTCCCTCTTGAAAGAAGTAGAAAACAAACTCCTAGCATATGTAATGTGTCAGTTGACGGCCATAGCCAACCACTTGTCAGTCGAGCTGTGGCCTCGTGCAATGTTGAAGTAGTATAATGAGAGAAGTAGTATAAGTTTGAGTAAATTCAATTAATTTCCTCATTTCTCCTAGGACTAAAGACGTGTAGAGGTGGATTGATGACTGTCTGCCGCGACCAACAGTTTTGCGCTGTTAGTCTCGGCGAGCTTAAACCATGAATGTGACTAAACCGGAAGCTTTGTTCACACCAGCCTCGTTCTAGTAGTTGACTGAAAAAAAATCGTCTGCTAACAGTCCATTAATACAAGTTCGTGTTCCTCCGGTTGAATGTCTAGGAAAGGATCTGCATGAAGGTTTTTTTTAAAAAAAAAAATACGTGGTCAAGCTTTCAGACATAGTTGTCAAGTGAAAAGCACCATAGACACGACAGTGAGTAAGATTCAGCCTCCTAACGCATATGTATACATTGCAAGTGGCATCACATCCACCTCCCATGACCATAACACGGACACCATCTACTATTGTCTATCGGACTGCTCACCTGTGAAAGGTCACAGTGGTTCTAACGAGGTGGGGAGCTGGAGGGGCATCCAGAAGACAGAGGGAGGGCTAACACCAATAAGGAGTTCAGCAGAATATTAGGACGAGGACCGTGAGAATGTAGAGGTGAGTGGGGGTGGAGTCACTGTTACCTGTAGTTGTCACTCTGTGTCTGGCTTATTCAATTAACCTGCTATGGATCTTATCAAGAGCTGGAGGAGGAATGCAGATAGCAAGGTACTAGACGATCGGAGGGTGAGACGAGGGGACCAGTCCCGGGGCTGGTTGCCCCGAGGATGAGTATGGTCACCACAACTGTTGCATGCCAGGGCTGTTTATCTCGTCTTTACCCCATTTACAAGGAAATTCTTGTAATTCAAGCAAACTACACTCCAAGATACATTGTATATCTCGCCCAAAGAACAATGGATCAACGGTCAAACGTGCACTGCGATCAGCCGTTAGTTTTGAAAGAAACCAACAGAATGTTAAGCTCGCTGAAAGAATATAAAACTACTGTTCCCAGTTTACATCATTATTATATGAACGTTAGCATGTATTCTTTAAAAGAATAAAGCTTTTACTTAATAATGATTTTTTTTAAAAGTAACTAGGAATCGTAAGTAATTAAAATTAAAATTATAATACATTTTATAATAGCAGTGGTACTTACTAAAATATACATAAAGTATTCCTTACATTTTATGAACATGCATAACATATATATACTCATACTTGAAGTAATGATTTGTCTTTAACAGGTAAGATGATGCAAATAATAATAATAATAACAACAACAACAACAACAAAAAAAGGGCTTCTCTAAATTTGATTTTGAAAGAATTCACTTAGATATTTTGCCGCAAGCAACAAATCAGTTCTGGTGGTGAGCAGGAAGCAGAAGGCCCGGCAGGTAGCAACATCCATCATGACACTCTACAGCAGGTAGTCACAGGTAGTCACAGGTAGTCACATGTCCTTTGAGAGTGCAGGAGGGAGCACAACCAATAAATCCTCTCCGTGGGTTAGGAACTTAGGAAGCCATAATCCTTTGGCACACATTCCACTGCAACAGGTCAACATGAAACGCAGACATAATTGGATTTGTTTGAAAGCTGTTTGTTTTTCCAAAGTCCATTTCAATAAGGTAGATATTTTTTGTATACGCTATCGATTCCTTGTACATGCTCGTGTGAAGCTTTTGGTAAAATCCGTTCTTAACCAGAAAAATATGGACGAACGTTTTTACTAAGTTTGGCAAAGTGTTTACATGACATTACCCAATTTTGTCAAACATTTATCCATATTTTTAAGAAAAGTCTTAACCCTCATTTCCTGAATCATTGTCTAAAAAAAAAAAAGCGGTTGTGTCGACAACACGTTGACCTAGCGTTGACTTACAGCTGTCGACAATTTTTTTTTTAACTACAATTTACACGAGATGGCAGAGAAGGACACTGAATTTGTCAAAACTGAAAACTAATACAAAGACAATCACACATAAATGCTAGTCATATTCCAGTCACATAAGGTCTGTTGGCAAAAATAATAATAATAAATAAATTAAAAAAAAGACTACAAATATTTTCAGTTTTCCTAAGACCGTCCAACCTCTCTTTTGCTTATTTGCATCTTACTTGTCTACCTTTGTTTCCAACAAGACAATAAGACCAGAAGCATAATGTATACTGTATGTAATGTCATGTAGAAGGTAAGCTGGTGTAAGCTCTGTGCAAACTACACTGACTTACTTGTGAAAGAACCTCTGCCTGGAGCCGATCTTGAACCGGGCGAGGGTGAGCTCGGTGCATCGTCCTGCGGTGTTTACTACTCTCCCTGCAGCTGTCAAAGGACAGACTCCCTGTGGGGGGCAAGATGGAGCCTGCACGTGAAAAGCTTCTTATTGACAATATCATGGAGGATGTTATTGTTTTGTACCTTACTCTTGTTTTATAGTGACCATAGTGCATACTTAATGTAGCCCTGCCGTGTCCTCCATTTCTGCTTTACCTGCCTGTGTAAAACACAAGAATGCCCCGATTTGTTTATCTTTAGAGCTTGAACATAGAAGAACTGAGTCAAATTTCAACAGTATTTTTGAAGGTTGTAACTTCTTTCAGGTTATTGCAGTTGATTAGGACTGCTGCTTACTTCCATTATTTTCCATGCATCCTTGTGATGTTAAGATATTTTGTTATACTTGGTATGAACCCAACATTTTAAGGATGTGAGATGTATGTATATATGTGTGAGAGTGTGCGTATAAATAATATACCATATATGTGTATGTAAATGCCGGTATATAGATGTGTGCCTCTACTGGGGAGCGGGGTGGAGAGAAGGGAGGGGACACACATCCGCGCATGTCACGTGATCAGACAGGGGGAGACAGGCAATAATCGGGTCCCAGGGAAAAGCGATAGTGTTTAGAACAGGAGAAGCTGTTTGTTGCCTAAACACCGACACGGCGGAGGCAGCTGGTCTGACCCCAATCCGCGTGTTTGCCATTTTTCCATGTCCCTGGTCAGTCTCTCTGATCTTTCGAGGAACTGCTAGCATTCACGGGTGGTCCAGTCCCCGATGTTCATTGCACGAGACACCCGTAAAAGAGGTGTTTGGCCAACACCTATACCCCACCCCGATCTTTGCTCCAAAACCGTGTCCGTCCCACACCCCAGTCCTACCAGGTGACATGAACGGGTAATTCAACAAGGTGATATGAAAGGGTCACATGACGCAAGGTGTCATACCTGAGGATCATATCTTGGTCGGACCGCAGATATTAGACCTTTGTTGGATTTTTATTTTTCACCTTTTTAGTTTCGACAGTCGGTGACAGGTAGGTGAGGCCATGCCGACCGTTAAGCTTGAGTGAACACCGGTAACACACTACCCGCAAGGCAAATAAAATGGGGGTTTGGGGGCAAACTGTTTGAGCATGACTGGTTGGCGGTTGTTAAACATACCCGTTTATCAATGAGATTGACTTACGATGTCAACAACTGTTTACTCGCCGACTTTCGCGAAGTCCTGCTTTCCCGCTGTTGATATCTTTGGCAAGAGCGAAGTACTATTGTCAAAGCGATTATAAACGGTACATACCTTATATACATTATTGCTGTAGATGCCATGCTTATCGTTAAAACATCCTTAACTTTACTACAAAATAAATAAAAAATTGTCTGGAAACGGTAAAACTTATCAGGTTTCTTGACTTTCAGTTAACAAGTATTAATGCTTCTGTAATTTCTCGCCACAAGTTATGCGAAAATTATCAGGGTTCTAGAAACGTGACTGAAAAAAGTGGTATCAACAAAAGTAGAAAACGACCGTGCATACCATTGTTTTCACTGAGTTTCTAAACCAAACAAGTTAAAAAGAACTCAGCTAATTTTTAATCATTGTCGGAAAGTGGAGAAACCTTTGCTATAAGTCATACTTGCATGTTGATCAGTCGAGTTTTCCACCAGTAAGCTGTGGTGCAAAAGCTCTAAATAACCAAGAAATAAGCAGCCAGTAAATGGTTAATATTGACAATAAAGCTTGTGAGACGTGTACAAAATACATGCATGTTAAAACAAAGTATTTATTTACATGCCCTCTTTCAATACTGTAGATAACCTTTGTGGGAATCCCTTCACTATTTTGAATTCACAGAATATGTCAGGCGACCAGAGTTTCCAATTTTTTTTCATTTGCCAACGTTGCCAACTTGACCACACCAGTTTGCTTCCATCTACAAGATTTGTATTTGAAAGCTATGTCATTTTAACAGTGGCGCAGGTGACATATCAAAGAAAAGGGACGATTTTATTTTAAAAAGGAATTTTTACCGAGTATATGACCTGCTTAGATCCCCCGTCACCAAAAAAAAAAAAAAAAAAAAAAAAAAGACTGACCACATGTCATTCAGTGTTAACGGAAACCACGTTCAAAAGTTGAACTAACGGAAGGCGAAAACTACTCGGCCGAGATTTTACTTAGAAAATAGTAGCTACAGGAGAACAGGTAAAAAAAATAATCTCCATCTTCATTTCAGTCACCTTCTTAATGTGATTTCTCATCTCGAAAACCCACGGGATCATCGCTTATATGCTCCTGATTATTTCCCCACTCCTACCCTCAAACCTATGAGCTTCACATAAAAAAAATTCTGAGTGCAGGGGAGTTCCCAAATTATAACTACCAAAAAAAAAAAAAAAAAAACAAAAAACAAACAACCATTTCTCCCACGCATTTTTGTGCAAGACAACCTCCGCTCCTAACCCTTCGTCGAGAGCAAAGGGCCAACCTGCCCCACAGACATGCACACTGTCATGACAGGAGATAAATCGAGGACAAAGGAAAGTTGTCCGCCGTCCTTCTGACCGAGCGCTAATCACCTTGTGTTGGAGACCACGCGCTGCGCAGTCATCTGTCAGGCTCCTCCCTAGAGTTAGCAGCGGTTACACTTGGTGTAAGTATGGAAAGCGAGTAAGATAGGGGGGATGGTCCGCCGTCTGCAGATACCTCCATCAGTTGCTAAACCATCCACATTTCTTCAACTTTCTTTTTGAACCATTGCGTCGGTATTAATATATTTTACAATTCTTTTATATATATATATATATATTTAATATATTTTTAATTTTTTTTATTGCATGGTGTCAAATCCAATTTTCTAAATAGTAGTGAAAATATGCCGACGAAGAAAAAGTTTGACTGTTGTCTTAAAATTAGGAAGTCTTGCTCTGATTTTAGGACTTTTTTGTGTCAAGAAATGTCCACACATCTGTTTTCTTTCTTGAATTTTTTCCTATTTATTCCATAAAACTGTTTGTTTCAAAGGAAGAACAGTACAGGTAGAATGTCAAGCTGCAAGTAATATTTCCCTGATGTGGCGGGATGTGATTAGTCAGGAACTCTAGTAGTGGGTCGAATCTTATTTGAGGTCTTCTCTGGCAAGTCCAAACCAAGACCCTGCTAACGAACCCACCAAAAGGAGATTCATCCCGTTCCTAGTCCATCGTTAATCAAATTAATTATATGTGCAAACACAGGCGGAGTTTTATCCCTTGACATGTTCCTAAAGAACGTGGCTGTCCGCCGGTTGGGGGCGTCTCTCGAGGGTTTAAATGCCTTAAAATGAACTCCAGTCTGGTTCAAGTCGAGCGCCAGTTGAGGAGGATGTATATACGGCGTAGACGGTACATCAAAGGACCTTTGTTTATTGACTCAGCCTCCCGGACATCTTTGGCAACCCCGTAGGATGACGTTTAGGTACGTTTGCACTAGGAAACCGAGTAGGGCATGTGTTTCCCACATACCCTGGATTTCTACCTGCTTTGGAAAACAAACTGGCAGCTTGTGTAAAAGCAGCCTCTTTCAAATACTTGTGTGGTTGTAGTCTGGTCGACCGTCAAGTGTAGTGGTTACTGTTGTGTTGCTGTGTTTGAGAAGGAAACAAGAACACAAAAGCTGATCCTTGCTTTTAACGGGAAAGAAAAACATAACGAGTAATCAGCAGTTTCATAGAATATAAAGATAATATCATTTGCAGAAATGATTTTAAAATTATTCAAGATAATGCAATGCTTAAATCGAGTATCGAAGCCTCTAGCTTGAAGTAGTCCTCTCCAAAGTATTTAATATTTAACTAAGTTCGGATTTTGTTTGTTTGTTGTTTGTTTTTTTTAATTTCTACCGACATGTAGCAATATGTCAGAGTCCATTGTCTGGCTACATGTTTCCAGACAAACAAACAAAGTAAGAGTTAGGACTGGTTGCTGCAAGCATCAGCTTTACAACAGGCAACAAAAGGGTTAAAAGCTGGTTACACTAACGGTCACCCTCACATCCATGGCATCGCCGCAGGCCTCAGTAACGGCTGTTATTAGATGAAGGAACCGAGCGCTGCCAGGAACATACTGTGAAAACACTTCTGGTACTAAAACTCATTTCCTCCCTCGTGGCAGTAAAAACAGTCTTTGATCTTCAGGCGCTGGAAACCGTATCTGTTTTCACTACCGTTGATGACCTTTGGCATGTCTATATTTAGACAGGGGCATGTTGACGTGGAGGCTGGTGGATGCGGACGTGGAGCCCAGAAGTCGACAGGTGACATACACGCATCTTTTCGCGCTTTTATTAAACAAGATGAAAGAGATCGAGGTGTTGGTGAGGAGTTGGAGGATTATGCAACCTTTAAAGAACAGTTACTCGGCTTGATGCTGCATTGTGACCTTTGACCTTCAATGTAAAACAAGACCCTAATGAGAGGCATGACTTGGTGATGCAAATTGCGACAATACCAACACTGTTAGTAACTTTTAAGCAAAAGGAATAAATTCCGTCCCATCCCATACCCGGTGATTTCAGTTTTGATGATATTAAAACTGGTTGGCTGGCTCGATGATGAAGTAGGGAGGGGAGCAGGGTAGTCGGGAAGTTTGTTTTTTTTTTTTTTTTTTTGGCTTGGCCGAGGATGAGGCAACATATGGTTCACGCCTGACTAGTCCAGCAGGTCGTCTGAGCCTTCTGGCGGGAGGAGTTTTGAACCTGGCGGGGAGAGCATTGTGAGCCTGGTGGCGGGAATTATTCGTTGGAAGGCGGTGGGTCACCTGTGGACGCTGACCGCCACGTCACTGAGGTGTTGGATGCTTTTCCAGGTGAAAGCGAGTGCTGCAGCAAATGTCTGGCCACAGGACCTGACAGCCAACCTGTAAAAAGTCGGTTTCTCTAACATTAGAACCTCGCCAACGGAAACAATACAATCCAACCTTTCACTTCTAATTTCGAAATGTGTTAGTGGAAGCATCAAATCCACAAGTACAGCAATTGTTTTTCTCTTTTTGTCTGTCTGTCTGTCTGTCTGTCTGTCTGTCTGTCTGTCTGTCTGTCTGTCTGTCACCAACTCACTCAGCCAGGTTTCGAAGTAGCTTCATTGTATTCCTTTTCGAACTTTTTAAAATGTCATACAAATATCTAACGACTTGAGCAAAAGTGTAGTGGTCTCCCTGGACAAGCTTTCTATGTGAGGAGGAGTCAAAAATGTCGCTTAACGTTTGTTTTCGCGGTATTATTACTGCTATTAGTGTTTTTTAAACGTTCAAACAATTTTAATAATTAAGTTAAATCTTTATTAACATGTTTTGTCGTTTTATTTACTTATTATTACAGACCAGCACGCCTACAGATTATTCCACTAGTGTTTTAGTTTTGTGTTACTTTGCTTGTTTATATGTATGCAATGGACAGTTAAGGCGTGAGTGTTGACTAATTATTGTATTGGAAATATGATTCTAAATAACGCTAACAATTATTATTTCAGAAAGCATGAGGAGATAGAAGTTCGAGTTCTCAAAAACACGATATCTGAAAGTTGTCGAATGAACGAGTCAAAAACCGGGATACAAACGGAAGCTGTTGTTTACTCGTTCTGGAAGTCCAGTTGCAAAATTTAATGTTGTGACTTTTGGATAACAAAGCAAAGGGGAAAAAAAGAAGGAAGGAAAGAAAGAAATGGACAAACAGTTCATCGGCAACCATAGCCGACTACTTTTTCAAGAGGACAGCTGAACCTTGTCTGCCGGAGTCCTACTTGCCAAAGCACGAATCCACAGGTCATTGCGAGACCAGACTAAGCTGATCGCCGGAACACAGGCCACTGACCATGAACGTCCACTACCTCCGCAACGGATGCACTGTGACGTCATGCAGGGTTTACCAGGAATGATACTGATGCTTGTGGTCAGCCTGCTGGCCGTTTTGCCGGAAGTGAGGTATGTGGACCGTCAGCCATTGACCATAACTCTCGTTACTCGATTTAATGTGCATGATGGTATGCCAGACAATTTACCTAGGCCAAAATAAATGTCCATCATCATCATCGTCGTCATCGTCATCATTTAACAATCAGGGTTCCTCCAACAACATTAAAGCATTAACTAACGACATTTCTCAGATTTCTTTTGAAACTAAAGCTTCAAACAGTTGGCCAGCTGTCCTGAAACGCTTTCTTTGTTCGCAGAAAAAGAGCTTTGAATGCTTTCCGACTAGAATGGTTGCAATTAGGTTTTTAATATTAACCCAGACATGCACGAATCTCAGCTTTTTATTCATTCACCAACTTTAACAAAAAGTCGAAACTGCCGACAATTTCCTGCTGACGCCATTACCTCTGCAACCCCTCATTAACATTTCCTGGATGCCCGGATGTAGATTATTGCATCCTCCAAAAAGATAAAAGCTCTGTGATCACAGATGCATCGGGAGGTTGAACTGTTTTAACACAGAGTCTTAATGTGTTTATACACGTGAGCCAAAAACATCTGCAACACTCTTGGGAATCAAAGCACCATTCCTGATGAACATCTCTGACAAGAAACAACATGTTCTTTGATACTTTAGTGTTATGGCTACTTGCTTTTTATTGACGGGTCTAGAAGCATTGCAGCATGACATTTAATTTCGTGTTATATGAGTGTGTGTGGTTTTTCTTTTTTAATTCAGAACCATGGAAAACGATATTCTTCGACTAAATATCCCGAAAGAACCACACCTCGACCCGAACACAGTGTGCAAAACCTACCCGGAGCTTACAGCTAACCAATACAACTTGTGCCGGAAGTACCCGGATGTGACAGCATCAGCAATTCAAGGTGTGCAGATTGCTATTCACGAATGCCAGTTTCAGTTGAGGACTCACCGATGGAACTGTTCCTCTCTAGAAACCAAGAACAAGAATCCACATTCCAGTCCACTTCTTGCTAAAGGTAAGTACTCAAAAATATTTATCAGAATTCTCACTGCATGGCCTCGAGTTCTTTTTTCGACAACGACATTCTTCAAAGAAAAGAGATCCACAACCAGCTGTGATGTGACAGAAACTGCTGCACTTTTTCGCATGTTTTGGCACTTACATTTGTAAATATGTGTGCGTGGGCGAGTGAGAGAAAAAAAACCGAGGCTGAGACATGAAAAAATCTTGCGCTCTTTTTTTGTGACCTTCGTGACCCTCAGCATGATCCGTGGATGTGAGCGTGTTGCTGTGGGAACTGGAGGCAGGAGGAGGAAAAGAAAAATAAAATAAGACCAGGCAGACTGACTGCATGTTGTAAAGAGGCAGAAGGAACCCGGTGTAAGCAACAAGGGGTACATGCCTTCGGGTGTCTTGTGAAGTCCCGACGGCGCGCTGGCCTTACCACTACCTTTGCTTGTTTACGTTCCCCTGCAAGGGTCGGGTACTGAGCCAGCCTCGGTGCGTTCTTGTTCTCAAGTCCACCCTCCCCAATGTGGATATCATTGCGAGGCCATCGCGGTGTTTGTACGCAAACAGGGAGTCAGTGCGACAACGTATGGCAAATCCCTCCAGGCCACAGAGATGTTGGTGTGGGACTGTGGTGATTGTGGCCATGTGTTCAGGCGCAGCATCCTCGTCTTCCTGTGCTCTGAAGGACTGGATCCTACCTTCACTGATGGCTTGCTTGTGGAAGGGGACGAATTTACAAAAATTAATTTGATTCTGTAAAGCTTAAAAATTGGTACTTTTATTTTTTTCTTTATTTTTCTTTATTTATTTATTTTTGTAAATTTACTTTGGGTGCGATGAGCTTTGGTGGCAAGGAGAGTGAGCTTCTGTCAGAACCATCAGCATATATATATTCTTGTCCGAGAGTAAAGAACAAGAAAGGTAAATAGAAAAAAAACCTTGTAAATTTTTTACCTTCCCCAGCTATATGTAAAGCTTATTTATAAAGAAAAGAACACGACTGATATAAAATCCGATCAGTTTTATCCGAGTGAATTCCCGTTGAATATTTTTACTAGGATTTCGTTAAAACTTGGACCAATCGGGTAGGTCTTTAAGCGTGAGCAAATACAAAATTTTCAAAACAATGCATAATAGACTTAGACGTATTTGCTTGAGACAATGTTTAAGGAAATCACCTGTGTTTTTGCTGATTAATGACACCTGGTGCACTCGCTTTCTGTCAGGTTACAAGGAGACAGCCTTCGCCTACGCCATATCCGCCGCCGGGGTCACCCACCAGGTGTCGACAGCGTGCAGCATGGGCAAGCTCAAGTCGTGTGGCTGTGACATGAGTGTGCTGCACGGCCACAATGTCGCAGGTCCCACCCCAGTGGGCAAGACCTTCGAGTGGGGCGGCTGCAGCCACAACGTGGACTTCGGCGAGCGCTACGCCAAGAAGTTCCTGGACTCCAAGGAGCAGGCCCGCGACCTCCACAGTCAGATCAACCTCCACAACAACCGAGCAGGGCGTCTGGTGAGTGGCGGGTGGTCAGAGTAAAGCGGGTATCTTTAACTGAGCTTGCCTTCTGGTCTGAACCTGACTCAGTCAAAGCTTTGTTTTTAATTACAAGGCAATTAGACACAAGCTGATTTCATTCTGTCTGGGGATGTAGCTTGCTACCAGTTTCTTGAAACTATGGCGGACGTTTCGAAGATAGGTGCTCTAAGAATACTGGAAGGATATTGGTAATGATTTCGCTCAAGCTTTTCTTACAACAAACAAAGAAACAAACAAAACAAAGGAAAAAAACTTAAAGTCGCCATATTGTTTTATACTAAACAAACATGTTAACACTTTTCTTAAGTAACAAGTTCTGGTCAACTACTCCTGCTTAACAAACTTTATCTCTTTGGATGCAACAACTCAACCATTTTAGCTGTTCACCAACTGAGTGGCAGATGAATGAACCCTGAACCCACTTCGCGTCCGAGCTCTAACCCTGGTTCTTGCTAGTTAAGGACAAAACTGGAACCGACAATGATTACTAATCTTTCTAAACCTCGTTGAGAGTTGGAAGGATTGTTCAGTGAGGACACGGATTAAAGAACATTCTGGTTGTTTCTCATTGAGACAAAAGCGCCTGTTAGTCTTATCTTAGCCTTTGAGAACATTTTACTTTTAACTTATTTAAAAGATCGTGCTTATAGTCGTTGACTGGAACGGGAAGAATACATCTTAACAATATTAAAGTATTTTTCGATGATAAAGAACTTCCATCCTGCAGTCCACTAGATTGAGTAGTCATGTGATTCTTTATCCCGTTCTCGAGCGTAATAATATTAAATAACAATCAGTATCATAGTCACGTGGGTGTTCAGTGCCAGAGAATGTAAGTCATCTGTGTTACTAGCGTGTAGGTTAGTCTGCATGCGTGAAAGAAAGGCGCGAGAGAGGTGTGTTGGTAACTGTGTGCATGCCTCGTGCAGGCCGTCATCCGCAACGTGCGCAAGCAGTGCAAGTGTCACGGCATGTCGGGGTCGTGCGAGCTGCAGACCTGCTGGAAGGCCACACCCGAGTTCCGCAAGGTGGGCAAACTGCTGAAGAAGAAGTTCGAGGACGCCACAAAGGTACAGGTATAACACGATTCCTGTTCTCTGCATGCTCTGGGCGGAGGGAGTAGATGTAGTCAGACGCCTGGGTCAAAAGTGTGCGTTTGTATGCGCATGCGCGTGTGAGCTCGTGATTTCTGTGTCATCAGGTACTACATATACTTTTTTGCTATTTTTGTTTTAATTATCAAATATATGTGATAAGAATGAAGTGGCTTTCATTGACGCGCACAAAGGCCAAAACAACAACAACAACAACAACCAAAAAAAAGCACAAACACACACACACACACACACACACACACACACACACACACACACACACACACACACACACACACACACACACACACACATCCACCCCACTCACCCACCCACACACACATCCAAGAGACTGAACTCGTTGTTGCATCCTCAGTCCATCTCCATGCTTTGTGCTCATTGATGCGCAGGTCGACTTGACCAACGAGGCTGATGGCCGAATATTCAAGAAGAACGGCAAGCGGCCGAGGAAAACGGACCTTTTGTTTTTCGAGAAGTCACCGAATTTCTGTGACCCCAACCCTCTGGTGGACTCTCCTGGCACCACGGGGCGTCTGTGCAACAAGACGAGTACAGGTGTGGACAATTGCGAGACTCTTTGCTGCGGACGGGGCTACAACACCCTGAAGGTGATGCGGTCAGAGAGGTGCCACTGTAAATTCTACTGGTGCTGCTACGTGGAGTGCAAGGTGTGCACCTACAACGAGTGGGTCACGGTGTGCAAGTAATCGCCATTGGCTCCTTCCCATATACATTTAAAAAAAATCTTTCTTACCTGAAAAACATACGGACAAACATTTGACCGTTACTGTCCTTTAAAGATTTTATTTAACCGTCTAATCTTCGCCACAGTTGGTTGGGTCCGTTCCCGAAGGAGTGGAATATTTAAAAGATTGGTGTGACAATCGTGCGGAACCTGGGACAAAGCTGGAAGCGAACCTCAGTGCCTGTAGAGGATTACAAAATAGACAAAATTACCTTGAGGCATTTGTTTTCTTGTTCGTTTACTAAAAACAAACAGTTTAGAATAATTTGTTTTGTACTTGATCAAATATAGTCTATGAAAGTACGCCAGTAATTATTTTGATTGAAATTCCCTGCCAGACATTTTCACCACTTTTCCCAGGCATCCATAAGAGAGAAAAGGTTTGACTCTCCGCAGTACAGACCAGAGCGAAAATGAAGGACAAAACCACTTGACATGGCCCTGTGGTGTCATTATGAAACATATCATGTTTAGTTTTTAGCACACATGTCCTTTTGGAATGAAAAAAAAATTTTTTACTTGTACTTTCTTTTTATCATTAGAGCAGTATTTATTTAATTGTTAATTTTATAAAAATATTTTCATTCTCCAGCATTTTTTGTGACGAAAACGAGTTTGTAGCGGATGGGTAAAGTAACAAATAGTTCATTCTTGAATGCCAGTGTATACTTTGCTTCTCTTGACAATTCTTCCGCGATGTACGGATGTAAATTTTGAGAGCTGTCACGTACTGACAGGAAAGCTTTAAGTCTGTGAATTTTCATCTCGACGACGACGATGACGACGACGACGACGACGACGACGACGACGATGATGATGATGATGATTAGCATTTGAAGGCAGCCGGAGCTGTCGGGTTTTTTTTTCCCCAGGAATTGCTCTTCCCCAGAAGTGCTTGCAACATACTTTCAGCTTATTACAGTTTTTTAAAATTTTAAGTGCAGCTTAATTTTTACAAATATAACTGAAAAGTAAAAAAGTAATTTTTTTAAAAAAAGGTATTCAGGGTGTCATTCTAGAATGTAGAAGTCTCAGCATGTGATTTAATGATATGGATTTCTGTCACTAAGTTTGGACTGTCAGGAAACTATTAAAACCATTAAAATGTTCTAAATGCAAAATTAAATAGTTGTATAACATACATTAAGTGCCTTTGTGAAAACAAGAAAATTATATTGATGGACAACATATACTGGTAACTGTGAGAAAGTGTAGTTCTTTAGTATGCATGTTTAAGAACGGGTGTAGCTGCGAGGTGTGTGTGAGTGAAAACAAGATGAGAGAGAGAGAGAGGGAGTTGTGGAGAGACTGGCTTTGAACACTAAGGTCTCAAAAACGTTTAGTTATTTCCTTTTATATTAGTTTGATTCATATTTTTTATCACTTGTGGAAACAATCAGGAAGCGTTTGAAGAAATTGTTTGTTTACTGTGTTTTCTTATCAGTCCTATGAGGAAAGGTATACTCTAAGAAAGTCCGAATTCTGAAAACACTACAATATTGTAGTATACATTACATCTATGCACCACCGAGTGCCTTAGCACAAGCTTTTTACACGGGGTTATTTTTAAGAAGCTCTTGGGTAAATATTACTTTATTCAGTTGTATGCATGGGAAGAAAAAAAGGAGGGGGCAAATTTATTTTGGATTCGTCATGAAGTTATTTTTTTTTAATGCACAAACATGCTTTATTTTAATTGGGAAATAAATACAAATGTTTTACGTTTTTTATGTGTTAAAATATGTCAATGAAAGGTTAATTCTGCATGGTTTCTAATGTCCTTAAAATTGTTTTTTAAAGTTGCTTATCAATGTCTCCCGCATGTCAAAGGTTTTGGCTTAGGACTTTCTGTGATGATGCATTGGACAGACTCTTGAATGGTGATGTGATGGCTATTTGCAGAAAGCAACTGAACGTCAAAGATTGCATTCAGTACTACAAAAAAAAAATTAAAATAAATAAAACCCACCCACCCCCACACACTCGGGGAATAAATTAAATTATGCTGTTGGTATTAACAATAATATACTAAGAACAAATGGGACTGTCACAGTTTTTGAGAAGATCCTTTACACATTCAGTGAAAGAGAGACAGCAAGAGTGACAAGTTACTCCGGGTACCTAATTCATTCCTCCATTCTAGAACATCATTTAAAATATTCTAATCTAGACCATCTCAGAGAGTTGTGGGTACAGCACAGTAAGTCTGATGTAAATAACATTTACAAGAAAATCATGCTTTGATCACACCGATTTCTTTATTGTATCAAAATGAATAGTGGGAAAAAAAAAACACGCAAGCATTAAAGCTCAGTACTGATATTTATAAAGTTTCACCCGCGGTGTTTCAACTGTGTACAGACTCAACACTGGCTCCATGATTACTGCATAACGTCGGCCACATCAGCCCCCAAATCACAAAATGTTTAGGATTCAAGTGAACTTTATTTATCCATGCCAATAAAAGTGTGAAATTCAATCAAGGGCGATAAAGTTTCACGAAGCATACTCTCGTACTCGCACGAACTCATACACACACGCAAACGCACGCACACACACTGCAATCAGTTATCAACAGTCTTTAACGGTGAAAAACAATGACTTTGTAACATCTTCATGTCCTGCCCGGCCATCACATCCACGTGTACTTAGTAATAAACACGTGAAGGACGGCATAGTTGACTTCCTGACCAGCCTTTTCTTCCGACCCTTCTTTTGTTCCCTCGTTCTTTATTTTATTTATTTTTTTTTTTTTTGGTCTACAACATCACTTTTTTCTTTCTCTCTCTCTCCTTTCGCTCTCTTACTAGGCATGTCTTTAGCCCATTCTTTGTTTTCTTTTAAATCCAAGCGAAGCATGAGAAACCAAAGGTTTTGAGTGTTTCTGAAACAAATCAACAAATTCGAAGGGGGATAAAGAGAAGATGGACTTCGCCTTGTCCCTGGTCATCGTGGCGATGACTATGGTGAGATCGCCATAGGTTCAAAGGTCGCAGGACACTGTTCCGCGTTCTTTTCCTGCAACTCTTCAGACTGCGACTGACTCTCTGATGAAGGGAGACCTTTGACCCTTGTGATGGGCGGATGTTGGGGTCTTCTGACTTTCCTGCCTGTGGAATTTGGATTAATTTTGATTTCACAGTTTGATGTGCTGACTTTCAATCTGTCGTAGGGAGGCAGGAGCTGATTCTTCAGAGACCTGACTATTTCGACCACCGAATGTTAACATTTTTGTAGGTGGTGTATGACAGTCTTCAGACAGTCGGGTATATTTGACTTTTGACTCTCAGACTCCTGAATATGGAGACATACGCATGATTTCAAGCCATTAAAAATCAGCACAATCAATGCAGTAAGTGAATTACAGATTCCTTTGGTTTGTCTAAACATTTGTATTTTAATTAAATCAAAAAGTAGGTTTTCTAAGGTGAATATTTCTATAGACGTTTAAACAGTGCTTAAAACAATTTTTGCAGCTTGATTGTGTGAAAAAATATTAAAAGATTTAATGAAAGCAGCAGTTAAGGTTAAATGCATTTCTACAGCACATTTACAAAGAATCGCTGTTTTTAAATAATAAGAGCCCGGCTGTTGTTGAACACTTCAGCCGGATGCCAAACATAAAAACAAATAGCAACAAAACATTCTTGAAGGTTGTGATAATTGCAGCGAATCTGTGCATCATCAAGTTCTAGTCGATAAGCTTAGTGAAGAACCGGTCGACGAAGACGATGTGAAGAAAGAATAAAAGACTTTCATTTCCACCTCAACTCGATTCCATTTCCATAAGACATGGTCACTTAAAAATTGGAAAATGAACACATTGAAGAGATATGCAGAGTGAGTATAGTTTAGTCACACGTGCGATTTTTAAATGTCTGTAAAAGTAAACGAACTTGCCAGACACGCACGCGCGCGCACACACACACCATATATATAAACCTTGCATACACACATGCACGCACAAGCACGCACTCTGGGTGGAGAAGTGTTGAGTAGAATACTAAGATAAATCAGGCAAAGGACATTAGACTGCCGTGAAATATATATTTACATGTAATTTGCAAGTGGGCAAGTAGAATCTCCAGTACCGCTCAATCAACATTTTTCTCTTATCGAACTATTTACATTAAATATCAAATAATATCAACAGATGTATAGTAATATCCAGCTACGTAGATATGTCAATGACAACATTTTTTTCGTTAAGTTGAAAACAAAAGCAGTATTTGTTGTGTCCATGTTATCCAATAAATAATACTTAAGTCTGCATTGCATGATATATGCTTTCACCAAGTCACCTGCCGTCCAACAGGCGCGGCGCTTGCGTGAACGAACGTCTGGGAATTGAATAATGTCTGGTCCTCTGTGATCTTTGCCCATCAATATATATACATGTATATACTTTCAGATTGCTGAGACACTTTTCTTCTTGTTCGACTTTAAAAAATCTTGTATTCTTCGCCCACTTCTGTGATCTTTAGGAGCACGAAGCTTTAACATCGGTCCCAAGCATATCCACAAACAGGATGGGTGATGACCACATGGTATTTAGGGGATGTGGAATTAAGAGTTGTGATTTATCTCAGCGGGATCAACCTTCAGATTATTCTATCCACATTCAAATTCTGATCAGTCACACCAACTACATCTTTCTATTCTCTGGGCTGATAATAGTGTTGCGAGAATGGAAACATCACGCGGCTGAGCGGACATCAGGACATGTCACGGGAGGTAACCCGGAGGACTAGAAAGTGCCCGGATCAAAGTCTTTAAAAAAAAGGTGACTCAAACTGTACAAGCAGGTGTTTGTAATCTGTATCTTTCTTAACCTATCATTGTACCCGTGTCGATCTGCTGTGGGTCCCTGACATCGATGGCGAGCATGATGATGAGAACCATCTGCCAATGTTCACAGCAGATAAGATAATCTCCCCTGCCTAGTGCACATGATAAATAATGAATCTTTTATGAATACTGACCTTTCCAGGTTAGTGAGAAGAACATTGACTACATTTCCTCATACAGTAAAGCTGAATTCAATTATGTAACAGGAGACAACTCGTTGCCTGGTGTTGAAGTAATAACTCTTGACAATATAAAGTTGCTTTCTTCCAAAATCTTAATTAAAACGAATAGCACCGAAACAAACCAAAAAGAAAATTATCAGAGCCACGATTAATAGTTTAACTTCCCTTGTTTTGTTGTTCAAAATTAAGTATGGCAACTGAAACCGATTTATCGATGTATGCGAACTGAAGTATGATTTCAACGATGTGCACTTTCATGCAGTTAATGAATCGAGTCCTGTTATGAGGGTTTCGCTGAGAACAATACAACCTCTATGCTATGTATTTTAATGTCAGAGAAAAACCACATTAAAATAAGACAGCGATTGCTAAAGGTAACATTTTCTATTAAAATCATGTTTAAGAAACAGTTCTGTGCTTATTTTATTTTAAATATTTTTTGTTCTTTTAAATGACTGGTCTGAACCCTAGAAGATATATCCCCAGGTCTGAATAAATTACTCCCTCCTTCTCGAGATGCAGGCTACACGCACCATTTATGCACGGAATGAGGTTAATGCCGTGAGGTCACTATTGTCGAGGTATATACCTAATTAACACGTGGTCCCTGTTCTCTCACTGATTGTGGATTTAACACTTTCAGCATATCCATGATAGTTATTGACTTCTTTTCGTGTTTCGCGAAGTGAGGGCTGTTTGATGGCTCTGACTTTGGGAAATGCCTCATCTTGTACAGACTTCAGCCTGGTCATTTTAAAATATAGAAAAATTTTACACTCTTGTAGACCTTTAAAACTAAACTTTTTTATATTTACATTGAAGTGAAACTGCATGTCAAAAAGGCAAAAACCATGATGACAAGTTGGTGGCTAATTTAAATGAGGCGTTAAGTAAGCAAGAAATTAAACAGAGGCTAATCCAGATTCTCACGTGCAAAACATACCACCGGCTTCGAAAAGGTTCATGCAAGGTAAAAGCAAAGTTGAAGACAGGGCAGGACTTTAGTTTGTGTGAATATAAAGAGGAGATAAGCTTTCTTCGCGATTTGGGTACGAAAATCATCGTTCTTTCGTGGCCCATGTCATCAAAGTACAACAGCCTAGTGGAACCATGCTTATGTAGAAACCAGATTCAAATCCACCGTGCCGCCTTTTTGCTTGTTGTCTTTACACTATATACAATTATTTAAAACCGCAGGTCTAGTGATCAGATTGGTTTTCAAATTTATTGTCTTTAATTGTTGTGCCTCTTAAAAATCACAGAAGGGATGTCTGATCACAATTTGCTTTTGAAGCCACATCACCACACTTGTTGTTTCCGCTACCAAGCAATAGCAAGTCTAGGTCAGCACTGCCATTTCTCTATGGTTTTAACGTGACGGATTTTAATTTGCTTTCTTTGAATTTATTTTTTCATTCGAATTATCATACACAAATCCCGCACAACATTCTAAAAGGACTCGGCCAGAAGATGTGACAGCCCTCTGCCGTACACGTTTCAAAGCAGTGACTGAATTTAGCAACGTGCTCATTGTTCACTACTCATCTATCTTTGATAACTGACTGATGTGAAAAGACATATCTGAAACAATCAGCATCCATTCTGTTTCAACCAACAGCGATGAAAGTCATAACAGACTCGTAAGCGGTGAAAAGGTTGTCAGCACAACCATCACAGATCGCTCAATCACAGCCGGATGTGAGGCACATCGTTTGTCACTGTGGACAGAAAAAAATTATTTTTTGCCATTTTTTTTTACCCCCTGTTCACAACTCTGTCGTGTCCTGAGGGCTAGCCAGGTCACCGAAAGACTCTGCGTGACTGAGTGGGGCTTTCGTGTCGGAACCGTGGTCGCCCTTCGACTCCAGCGGCAGATTCTCCAACCTCGACAAACTCTCCTCACTACTTGACAAGTCTAGAGCTATGAGAGCGTCCGGCATGGCGGACTGGCGAACAAGCCCCGGATGTGGCAAGCCCAGCGCCCTTCGCCGACCCGCGGAAACCTGTCGGAAACGGGAGTCGGGGGACGTGCGAGGGTCCAATCGGTTTGGGGGAGAGAGCGGGGTCAGAGGTGAGCTGGATGAGTACCCGTTTGTGCCCATGCCATCCTGTTCGCTGGGTTTGTAATACTGATGTTTGGAGGGATGGAAGTCCCTGCCCGGGGGACGCGGTGATCCTTTCTCATCGTCCGAAGCCAGCAGTCTCGTTGAGCTGTTCACCGAGCTCAGAGACAGCGGAGACATCGTCGGCGACAGAGCGCGACTGCACGCCGTGGTGGTCGCGGTTGTGGAAGTGGTCTCCCCTTTGCCCAGCAAGGGACCGTCGTAGCGAAACGCTTTGCTGCAGCCTCCTTGGTCGCACGGGGATGTGAAAAGGTCACTGAAGCGTTCGTTTCCGGTGGAAGTCCCGAAGAAGAACTGGGGCCGCACAGAGGTCGCTTCAGACTGCAGTGACGGCTGCGCAGGACTTGTCGAAGCCCCCGGCTGCTGAAGGGGTGTTCCTAAGGGTGAGGGGTCTGATTTCGTATGGATCTGCTGCCCCGATGAGTGTTGGGTGCGAACCTGAGGCTGCTGTCGCTTGTGCGTCTGGTCCTGCTGCTGCTGCTCCTGATGGAGGGTGGAGTGGCTGGCGCTGCCTCTCGAAGGGTCACGCCTCTCTGGCGGTGGAGAGTATTTCGACTGGTTGCTGGACCCACCCATCATCCGCAGAATCTGGTTGAGGGTGGAGGTAATGTTTTTGACATCGTGGGAAAGAGCATCAATGCGGCGGTCCAGCCTGTCCACCGTGGCACGAGTTCCCTCCACTTCTGCCTGAAGATTGTGAACGAGGGACGTGTCCTCGGGCTTCAATGGTGTCGCTGCAACACAAACTGGGCATTTGTACACCTGTCTAACTGCTTGCCTCGAAGATGTCCTCGCCCGTTGTAATCTCGGGATTATACTAGTTATAATGTCTAAGTATAAGTTTATCAATAAATAATGTAGTCTTCTCATGACATCATATCAATATAGATTAGAGTCCTAAATACCCTAGAAGCTTGTACAAAACAAATGTATGCATGTACCTATCTATATTTCCATTTTACATCATTAGAAAAGCACACACTGTGGAAATTAAACAAATTAGTGGTAGAAATAACGTAGCATTTCACCTGAATTCTCGGCCATGCTCCATATTTAAACTTTTCCCCGGCCAAACACTTGAATACTTCTACACCATTGTGATAACCCTTATAGTGACCTCCTGCAGGGTTGTATGATATTTGGAAAATATTGGGACCAGCAGCTTACAGTGACTGTCCGTTGTAGATTGAGATAACATCGGGACACAACGACTTACGGTGGACACCTGTTGGAACACTGCGACAGGTGCGCATCTTATTGTCTCTGACACGTCGGGGAACACGGTGGCCAGACGATAAAGTAGAAGACACAGACGACGAGAGGTTTCTAAGGTGAGCGGCGCTCGGGAGATGACTTGTCCCGCCCCGTCTCGCTAAATGGGCTTCTTCCTTCTGACTCTCCGATCTGCAGACATTGTGGTATGCGTCAGTTGTTCAGTTTATAGCTTTGATGAATACAAGCTTTTCTTTATTTATGGTTCATTTGTTTGAAAATATCAAAAGCACTAAAAATATCGATATGTCGAAAAGGCTGAAAAATATTGATGAATTTATGCGCTTTAGGGACTTAAACTGTCGGTAAAATGGTGTAAAGACAAACTCAAGAAAAGCATTGTTTACTTTGTACAATGGAAGTGGAAGGAGGCAGACGCTGACTTTCTGCTCAATGGTTGTTTGAAAGGGCCAGATGTTTAGCTTCTTAGGGAGAAAAGAATAGTTTGATCCAAGGGAGGGATGTAGGCACACAGGGTGCTGGTTATCTTTAATGGTCAATCACTTAATGGTTCCATCTGACCCGACAAGTACCCTTGCCTTAATGTTGTGTGTGTGTGTGTGTGTGTTTTGTTTCTAATTGCTAATTTTCAGAATGTCCACCATAATTATAATGCAAATTTTAATACGAGTCTGTAGTTCTCGGAAAGCAATTTTCAAGCTGATTTTTTTTATTGATACAAACAATTCCCATCACAGCTTGCAAGTCTTCTAAAAATCGAGGTTTGGTTGAATAAACGAGTCCGTATAAAAAGATAAATAAACACTAATATGCGATTTGACAATGCGATTTGACAATGCGATTTGACAATGAACACTGTATTCGCTATCAGTCCTAACTGTTCTTCAATTAAAATAAATTAAAGTAATTTTGCAGCACTTCCAGATAGCTATCACCATTAACAACACGTCCTTAAAAAAATGACCAGATTGCTCGAATTTTCCCAAATAATGACACACATTAGCTTGGGGAGTGGAGTATAACCATAAAAGTAAAAGAATAATAGTAAGAGAACTTTATACAGCTCTGTACTCCAACCACAGATTTACTTCCCTTCATTAATTAAAATGTATCTTAAGTAGGGGTTTAGCTCAAATCTTAAAACTGTATCTTCATCTTTGCATACATATTTATTGCTTTCTAAACAAGAAGTTTATACGATTTTATTATTGTAGCACTAATAATTTTTTTGGCAAATTAGAGTCCACGCATCTCAATCAATACGTTTAACAAGAACAAAATTAAGCAAAAAAAAACAAACAAACCAAACCCAGTTGATTAAGTTCGGGTGATACAAGTTTCGTCAATTTAAGCACATGAAGCATATATAAAATTTTGTGTAGGTTGGTGTGTATTAGTTAATAAAATTAACATCGAAGGTACATGGGTGGGAATGTGTCGGAAAACTGCTTGGAACGCACACAGGTAAAGGGAGATAACCGAAAAGAAAAAAATCAAGTTTCTCTCACAAGAACTGAACTGTCAGTGAACATATATACTTTCAACTGTAATGATTTACCGTTGTACACAATGGGGAAGTTTAAAGTAATGACTCTCGCAGCTGGAGGATTTATGCATGCAACCATTTGTTTAAATAAAAAGGTGAAAACAATGTAAATAGTGCATCCTGAGCAGGTGGCAGTGTCAGGTCATGCCTCAATACTTGTTGTTAGCTCAAGCCCAACTGATACTGGCTACTCAGAACACACTGTCATGTCACTACAGTGCACAACGTTAGGTTCTATGAAAATGTGATGACAATCTTTGTGGTAGAACTCACTAAAGCTAGCTCATACTGCTAGTGCTAAACAAACAGGATGGAAATACAAGGAGTGTTAACAGAAATGTTCTAACCATGACAACACTGACAACACTAGATGTGGCGTGAAGAAATACCTTAGCAAGCTACTGCTTTTGAACAACCTTCCTAGCTTAGTGCCTCGTAGGTTCCTTGCAAGACTGCACAGTTAACAGCGGCAACAATATTACAAGCCACCCAAGGTCTGATTCACGAGGAAGAAAGATAACTCCATACACAGCCCGCGTGCACTAGACAAGAGTTAGTTCCCTTTAACTACACTGGCCGGTTAGAGAGCATGAGTAATGGTTATCAGCAAACTTCAAGCAGTTATTTCAACTATTGTTTCAATGATTAGATTCCACGGTGACAGAAGGTTATGTAAGGGTATTGATGTGTCTGTTATGTTTAGTTATGTCAGGAATAATAAAGGATTCCAGAATTCTTTTTTTTGTTAGGGGAACAAAACTGCTGGCAAAAATTATGGCACAATTTGCTCAGTCTAACATTGTTAATTTTCAAAACACTATTAAATCATTAAATAAAATCCAACGCTATTAAAAACATCCATCCTCACAATGTGTTCACAATGATTTTCAGGTCTGCCTGTGACAGTGTTTATAGTTAGTAATGAGTGGTTAGTTGTATGACAATCTCATGGTGTCGACCTATAGACATACATGTAAATGTTTGGCATCCCTTTGATTCTACGCAGATGCTTAACTACAGATCAGGGTATCAATCAAATCATAATGCAATAACTGTGGCATGAGCCAAACTGCTGCATTTGTTCTTTATATGAACGACTGTGGACATACTTGAAGCCCATGATGTCGCCATTAGGGAAGGGCGCTCTCTTGGAGAACGCGGATAGAAGGGGAGAGGTGGAGGAGTGCTCCGGGTGATCTCCCTCATCCTCGTCACCGGAAGTTCGAGTTTTGTCATCGTCCTCCCCCTTTTCAGCTACCTCCTCCTCCTCTTCATCCTCAGATATCACAGGAAGCGTGTTGATGGCTGGCAGAATGGTGTCATCATCCTAACCAAATAAACCCAGACGGTAAAGAAGATGATGATCGACTGATGATTTATTGATAATTAACTGATGATATATGAATAATGTTGTTGTTGTTGTTGTTGTTGTTGTTGTTGTTGTTGTTGCTGTTGATGATGATAATGATTGATGATGATTGATGATTATTGATTATTTGATGATGATGATGATGGTGATGATGATGATGATCTAGGAATCCTTACGTGTATGTCCTCGTGGCCCTCCCTTAGGTTGTATGTCAAGTCATTTGGAAACTCTTTCTGGAACTTCTCAGAGAATACTGGATAAG
Source organism: Pomacea canaliculata (assembly GCF_003073045.1). Taxonomy (NCBI): domain Eukaryota; kingdom Metazoa; phylum Mollusca; class Gastropoda; order Architaenioglossa; family Ampullariidae; genus Pomacea; species Pomacea canaliculata. Next base: position 32,166,408 of record NC_037590.1, on the reverse strand, counting down.
GTTGCAGGCACTCTACCAGCCCTTGAGTGTTGATGCAAAGCAGTTCGCAGAATGCCAATGAGCGAACATCGCAACCGGAAATACTGATTGGATTATCAAACATGATGTCTGTTCCAAACAAGTCACCTTTCCCTTAAAAACAAAAAAACAAAAAAACTTCGATAATTATGGTTCGAACGAAAGTTACAGCATAAAATATCAACTGAACAATATTCTCAGAACCAAAAATACATTTTTTTAAAGATATAGCTTGCATAATTTTAACCATCTTAGACGTGTCAACTAAAGTTGCAAAGGGATAAAATATAACATTAAAGTTTATGAAACAACCATGGAACAAATGGGATGAACTAACGTTAACGTTTAGGAAAAACACAAATAGGTTGACCCAAGATGAAAGTTTACGAATGGAGAAAAGGGTGAGCTGAATTAACATTTATGAAAGGAACAAATATAAAGTTGTGTTGGAGAGAAATAGGGGAACAAAAAGGTTGGTTTTTTGTTTTGTTTTGTTTTTGGTCTCGGTCAGTGTAAGATATATCTTTAATGAACGGAGTAACGATTCTAAGGGACACAGTTAATACCAGAGAGACTGTCTTCTAGAATGTTCCAGGAATCAACTTGGTATAAGGTCAATTTTTTCCTACCCAAGATGGCCACAACTTGTTCATCCTTCAGCACTTCCATAGAACCGCTGCAGACGTAGTAAATGTTGCGAATGGCGTCCCCCTTGTGAATAAGATATTCTCCAGGGCCGAAGTACATTCTGGAAGTCTGAAGAGCCAGAGACCTCAGACAGGCCTGTGTAGCGTGCTGGAAGATTGGAAGCAGCAGGATCTCTCTGTTGAGGTGAAGGCCAATCTCGCCACGCAGGTCTTCTGGGAAATCATTCATTATCTGAGGTAACGGAAAGAAGGCCGTGTTGGTGGCTAGTAAACTTAATAACGAACTTGGTCTCGCCGTTCCTTAAAGGTTTTATTGTCAGGCACTGTATGATTCTAACCACAACATTTAATGTCAAAGGCAAGCGAGTAATTTTTGATTCACAAAGGGAAAGAAAATTCGCAATCTACATGAAGATAACAGTAATTGTTTGGTGACATCTGCGACACTTCTCTTTTCCCAGGGCATGAAAGACTGACCTTTAGGTTTAAGATAAGACTTTATTTATCTCTTAGGGCAATTAATCTACAAAGAAAGCAAGGGATAGTACCCCAAATCATAACAACAACAAACAATACCATAACACGTTCATATCCTCTCCACCATTTAAATGCTTATGTTAAGGACGAGATGCTAATTCCAATATTGTAGTTTTGTACTGAAACCAAATAATATGATTTGTTAGTAAGGGGGTGAGGGCAGGACTTTGTATTTTATGCTGAACTTTCACCTGTCCCCTTACAGTCCCTGGCACTAGACTATCAGGTCTCTTGACCTTTGCTCTGTAATGGTCATCCACAAGCGTCTTCACCTACCTCCCGCACGTCGATGCCATTGTTGACCGACCACGTGGTCTGGAAGTACTCCTGCATGCGAGTCTTCAGTGGCTTGGGGAAATGATGGAAGCGGAAGAACTCCTTCATGTCTTTGGTCTTGGCGTGGAAGTTGGCGCGCCGCGCGTACATGCGCTGAATGAAGGCCGTGACGTTACCGAACACCAGCGCGTGCATCATGGCTGCAGGAGCAGAGAGAGGGGAGACAGAGACAGATAGAGGATGCAGTTCAGTGCAGTAGGTTGCCAAGATAATTATACCTCTTTCTACTGTCATGAACATGGTTACACACTGCACTGGCGTTTTTCAGACCTTTGTTTTCTTTTGTACACTGCTTCCATCTTTTGTTCCTGCCTATCACTCTTGGATTCTTTTTGGTAAAGTAAAACAGGAAAACAGAATACTAAGACTTCCTCTGTGTGTGAGAGAGTGCATTTTACAGGATGCATATATATATTTTTATTTTTAAAGGCCGTTCTTCAAATAAAAGAGAGTTCGACAAATTTTGTCAAAGTACATGTATGTCTATAACCTTCATGTAAGAACCTTGCCAAACTTTCTCCAATGCCCATTCACATGTCCGGTTAAGAATCACCTTTATTTTTTTAATAGGACTAGTTTAAATCATTTTTGAACAGAAGGATAAAAATTGCTGCTCTCTTGGGGAATTTCTGACTTGTATGTCCTATATGAGTTAATTCAACCTTCCCACGGACGTACATCTCTGGACTGATTGCAGACGCATGCTTTTGCAGGCGAACGAGGCAAAAGCACAAATTTGTCTCCGATTTTGATGTTGATAGTTAATAGAAGCGCAGACGATGCAATTCTCATGTTGACAGAGGTACAAAAAGCTCCAGCTCTATGAATGTTGTGTTATCATTTTATTGGCATAAGTAATGGGAAGTGGAGGTCGAGGAATTTTGGCGAATAAGAAAGAAAAAGTGACTAAGTAACAAATTATTATAAGTCTATTGTTGAATTTTTTTCTTGTTGTTCCGGATATTAAACTGCTAAATGGTTTGCCGATGCCTGCAACACAACTTCGCAAGGGCTACAAGTTGGTGTCGGCAAAGAGCCAGCAGTCCAAAGATATACGTCCATAGATTTCCGCTTGGCTGGGTGCCATTGCGACAGACCCAGGTCAGCGACCCATGTAAACATGTTCTCTCACAAGAAGTTGCCATCTAAGGCAAGCACACCTGAGGGGGGCAATGCACCTGAAACCAACCTCCCACAAGCATGGAGCAGACGGAGAAGATCTTCTCGGCGTTGGTGTTGGCCGACACGTTGCCGAAGCCCACGCTGGTGAGACTGCTGCACGTGAAGTACAGGGCGGTGACGTAGCAGGTCATGGTGTCGGGGTGCGACCGGTTGTAAATGGGTTCGTTGATTCGCTCGGACAGTTCGTACAGCCAGCCTGTCGGGACACCCACAAACAGGTTGTACCTCCACTTCTGGTCACGACCCAAAGACGCTTGACGATGATACATTGCTTGAAGTTCATGTGTATGTGTGAGATGGTATAGGTGTGCGTGTGTGTTAAATGTCGTTACATGGGTATATACTGATAAAAAAGAAAGATAAAAACAGATAGAAAGATTAAGTGGATGAAGATTAGGATGGATAAGAGTAGGTGTAGAAAAAAAGAGAAGTAGGAGAAATGTAGGATTATGAGGAGCAGTATGAGTAGGTGTTGAGGTAGGAGGAATAGAAGTAGGTGTCGGAGGAAAGGAAGTGAAAAAAAGTAGGAGTAATAGTAGTAGGTGGCTATGTAGGAGTAGGAAGAGTAGATGCGGGAGGAGGAGGAGGAGGAATAGGAATTGAAGGGATAAGAATAGCAAGAGTAGGAGAAACAGCTGTAGGAGTTGAAAAAGTAGGACAGTATCAGAGGACAAAAGTCTCCCAGTCTCCTAGTCTTATCTGTCCACCTGCCCCCAAAGGAAGCCTTCTAGAGATTATGACATATTTACAAAATATTTCCTATGTTTCTGATAATGCTAATAAAAAAACAAATGTTTTCAAAGACTAACTTCTCACCAATGGTCCAGTTATCTGGATTGTCTTCTAACTCCTGTTTGCCAATGGCGTACCAGATGCAGGCCAGCCAGTGAGCCAGCAATGCAAAGACACACATCAAGATGGCGACAACGAAGATGCTGTACTGTGAGTAGCGTTCAATCTTCTGCAGCAAGCGAGCCAAGCGCAGCAGTCGAGCCACTTTCAACAAGTGTATTAAGGTTCCCTGCAATCAATGCCATAGTCATCAACATTATGCCTTCTGCAGCGCTTACCTGTACAATAACAGCATAATAATAAATAATATTTATTTACGGTATCAGGAAGAAACAGATGTTTGAATGCCTTTCATTTAAGAAAGAAAGTTTAAATTTATTGGAAAATAAAACTAAAGACGAAAAACTCTTACAGACCTTTAAAAACAGAAATTTTAGTTCTACTTAATTTTAAAAGACAGAAGGGCCATAATTTAAAAAACCCAAAGCGAATACAAACGATTTCTACAACAGTTCTTGAATGCTTAAGTCTTAATACAAACATTCACAGAAGCAAAATTTAATATTTTGTCTCTCAGTGACCTAAAAAATGCAATATAGAATAAAAATGAAAGAGCAGAAAAATCTGAAAATCCCCAGCGAGAGATTGTAGTCATAGTTCAGTGTAATCGCGCATTCGTAGGAGAAAAAAAAACAACCATGCACGTGCACCCATACAGCGGCCACCTTTGTGAAAGCAGTCTTTGAGTGCGTGGCAGGGGAGAGAAATAGTCTGGCATGCACACCGCCACCACATAGAGGTAGAGGCGTTCAGAAGCACAGAGTTACCTCCCCTATAACACAAGAGTTCTAGTATAGGATGATTTTGTTCTACAATAATTCTTCACAATTTTAAACTCTCGGACAGAGAACTTGGACCAGTTGACTACCGTGACTTTTATTTTTTTTTCTACAAATAAAAGTTTAGAGAAGGAGTTGCGTGGATTGGGGACTTCACCTATCCACAGCACCTTGATTAAATGTAATGTGAACTGGACATAATCCAAAATAAAATGTTCTGAATTGTACTTTATTTGCAGCATGCACAGTTACCTTCAGAAAGTATATGTTTAGAACAGAAAAAAAGGTGAAGAAGGAAAGCATTACAAGTGCAGCTGATAAAATGTTCAGTAGCAAAAAGTAGCTTTCACCCGAGTGGTTCATCCTTTAAACAGGAGAAGGGCTACTGTGCAGCCTTCAAAATTTAATTACCATGTGCACCGCTGGGTTTTCTTTGTCCTAGGGGAAAGAAGATATCAAACAATAAAAAAATCAAGTGGTTTGGGATGATGGAAAAGCCAGGCATCGCAAATAAGCATAAACACAAACATTCACAACGTACAGCACTAGGTTCACAGTCTTGAAAACGATTTTAAATGGTTTTGAGAAAGAACTGTTAAATTTGTTTCGTAAAAAAACTTGTCGATAATAACACAGAAGGAAATATTCACATTTAAATAACGCTGAAAAAATCTCGGCTCCAAACACCTGATCTCAATTACATTAGAAAAAAAGGAAGAGGAGACTCTATAGCTAAAAAAAAAAACCCAGAGAAATTCAGGAAGGGATTGAAAATGAAGAAAAACCATCATCTCCAGCCAGGTGCAGACCGTTTGTTTCATAAAGATCTCGCTGTTTAGAATCGAACTGGACCCAGTGGCAGCTGACCGCTGTATGTCATCATCATCATCAATCATCAATCATCAATCAATCAATCATCATCATCACTTCTAATAATGGATTCCAGTTACATGGGTAAAGGACCCATAATTCAGGAAGGGTAAGAGTGTACTGGTTTTGGGAGGTGAGGAGTATTTCCACCTATTACCTGTCGGTTATTACAAAGGGAAACACCATGTGCAAACAAGCAGATAAACGCAGAGACAGAAAAGATAAATACACGGGTATATATAAAGAATACAGAATAATGGAGACAGAAAGAGAGAAAAAAAGAAGGAGATGGAAAGATTTACTGAAAATTTCGGTCTTCAAAAAGTGATCTTAGTTTCATGCTACTCTATCTGGTTATTTAAAAATAACAGTTATTCTGGAGAAATTTATTCGTTTACATGCAAATTTGATTTATGTCTTCTTTAATTTCCATAAGCAATACTCATGTTTCCTGTAAAAAAAAATTTTCGCTATATATTTTTACGCATCGCTTAAATGCATTATATGCCAATAGCACAGAAACTTATTTCTTATCTCAATCTCTATTCTTTTGACATGGTATTATGTACATTCTCTTTTGATGAAGCTTCGAGTTGACAAAGATTAGAGCGGCAGTCCAACAATTGTTCTACCAGAACTGTCAGGTGTTTCAGACAAAGACTAAGAACAAAGCTTCTTATTTCTCCTTTCCTCTTTAAATGTGATGGCTCTCAACGGAAAATTAGTTTCAGAGAACATGCGGGCGTATCGCAAATTAAGCTCAATGGATAAAAAAGGAAAAAGCAAACTTGCTTCTCTAGGCTAGAAAGGAAAAACAATAGAAAGGGCAAGCTAGAGCAGTTTGTGAAGCACTACTGTGTGTTACAACGTAACAGGCTCGACGTAGCACCACTACGGGATCGCAACGTAAAGTAAGTCACAGACTCACATGAAGTCTCCGACCAGTGCACAGGCACGAAAAGACAAAGAAACTTTTACACATGCTTGGAGGCCGGAGTTGGTGGAGATCGTGACTTAGGAAGGAAAACAATAGAAAAACAATAGAAAAATGTGTGGACCTAGGTGAGATTGTCCTAAACTATCTCTCTGTACCCTCGAGCTTTATAAACACCTGTCCCTGACACCCGTAAAAACTAATTTCTCAGCTAGGTTGTGTGTGTCGCTCAGGGGAAGAAAGGTAAAATGTGATAATAAGGCCACATAAGCGCAAATCAGAATGTACCTGCCAATGCATCTGCAATGAAAGGAAAATATTACAGAACTGTTAAAGCCTCATCTAAGTTTTTTTTAATAAAAAGCAGGTGTAAGGGATCTTCTCAAGGCATTAACGAGTATTCACTCAACTGTTACGTAATAATAGGCGTGGTCTCTCGCACGCGCAGTTCGCACGCCAAACACACACACACCACCCAAGCATGCACGCACGCACGCACCTTGTTATTTTTGGAGTAAATCAGCAACAGAATTTAAAGGTGATCGATTCTACTGCATGGGTTTCTAAAAATACAAACTCCGAGTGACAAGTAACACAACAGCTTGCGTTAACAACAGTGTCGCACAGAAATCAACAGCCGACGACAACAACAACGGTAGAAAACACACAACAAAGCGAAGGAGGACACACCATGGTAGGTCAGAACGACAGAGCAACAAGACACCTGCTGCAGCCTAACTCACTGTGTCCACGTCGAAGACATACAGAAGGTCAAAGGGTATCGCAGCCAGAAGGTCCAGCAGGAACCAGCCACGCATGTAGTTGAGGACAATCAGGCGTGAATCATAGCAAACTTGGCCGTTCTTGTTGACAAATGAGGTGCGAAAGTTGAGGACAATGTCTGCAAAGTAATCATCATCAATCATCATCATCATCAACCAAAAAGACACAACATGACATTACACATATTGCATTATATATATAAAATCTTCCCACATACAATAAAACAAAGAGACAGACAGTTAAATGTTGAAACGCCAAAAAGAATAAAAGACTTAGCATATTTTCACAACCACACAGACAATTGAAAGTCTGTTGAAATGAAGTAACATATTTCTTAATTTATATAGACAGCCGACAATGGGACTTTTGAAAATAATTCGCTTGCTCTAAGGATACGCCCACGCCACATCTTTATAAAAATTATCCTTCGAATGTCTTATGGAATGAGTGTATTTTGGTATTTCCTTTGTTGTTGTTACCGATTGTCTTATTTGTTTTGGTTAGAAATTAAAAAAATATGTGCGTGTGTGGGGGGAGGGGGTCAAGTCAAGAGGCCATCATCAGGATCGATAACTCCACCCTAGCGTGGGCGAAATTATCTCGCATGGATGTTGTTCTTCCGCCATATGCCCCCAAATCACCAAAAAATAGAGAGAAAAAAAGACAATCTGCCCCTTTTCATGCAGTCGTCTCAAAAGTGTTGAGAGACTGAAAAGAAGGCTAGAAATGTTGACAAGTTGCAGGCGGAGGAAAAACTGAAAATGGGAGCAATCAACCTCGTAAAACAACTTAAAAAAAAAAACAGATTCACGAGAACATTACTGAAAAGAGAGAAACATAAAATATGTAAAGAACAGAGACAGGCAAGATGTGCAAGATAACAAACTTAAATTAAGCTAAGAACTGCATACATAGCTACACTACTAAACTAAACTAAACTAGAAACTACACTACATAAGTGTTACAAAAACACCGTTTTATTAAATGAAAAACAAAGGAACTAAAATATATAAGTGAAGTTTTATATTTTCTCCTGACTTATCTTACCATATAAGATTTCAATTTCTGGGCTTCGAATTTTGCAAACAGTTTTTGTTTCAAATGTATTGTTATCAATGAGCACCAAAATAATTGGATGCTGCATTGTTTTGTTCGATTTTCTCTCCCCTCCCAAACCTAAATAATAATATTAAAAAGGGACTGTCATTACATGTTAACGTTTGTTGTTTGTTTTTACCATATTATTCTGTTTTATATTCTTTTGTTATCTGTCTCTATCTTTCCCTCCTCCCTCTTTTAATGTTGATCAATTCCAGGTAAAAATTACCTTCAGTTATAACCGGAAGAAAATGGAGATAATGCGAGATTAAAGACTTTTCTGAACACAATGAACTGTTATGACATAATGATGTTACAGGACATTAACACGAACACACGCCAAGAAAAGAAAATAAGGGATCGATCCCTTCTCATCCCGTCTCTTTATCTGTGAGAGAAATAATTTGTTTTCCCCGGGTGCCTGTGTCCACAGCGACCGTGGGGCCGCCCACCTATAGCAAACAGTAGCTCCACAGCAACGTCGATGTAGATGAAGTCTTTATAACGGCCCTGCTTCCGGAAGGCGGCGTTGAAAGGCACCATGATGGCGATGTAGAAAGTGCAGAGGAGAATGAGCCAGTCCCACCCGATCTTGAAGATTCCGTAGTGCACGATCACCAGCTTGGATTTCTTCACTTCCTGCACTTTGTATTCGGGCATTTGTGACCCCAGCTGCAAACGATAAGCAATGTCCACCAATCAACTTACTTTTTTTATAAGCAATCATGGGATTCTCCATGTTTGGGATTCTGGTGGCTTCGACTGTGTGATAATGAACCGTGCCCCTCCCGTGTTCCACCTACCTGATTGCATTTAAATATAGTTTATTTTTCGAAGAATAAAGTTGTAAACCGTATATCTAGAGTTTTGGACTCCACGAAATGCATAAAAATAACAAAATTCACGTAGGTGCGCACGCACACTCACATGCACATAAATATATATGCACACATTTATAATACAAACGCAAGGCATAAAACAGAATGATAGGTCAAAAAGATAATAAGTGAGATAGGAACAGAAGAAAAGATCGCGAAAGGAAGAACAAATTAATTATTTTGAAGAAAATTTTGGGTTTCAAGGTTACTAGCCGAGTTAGTTATCCATCTCTATGCAACCAGATGAAATTCAGATTATTTTGTGTAATTTTATGATAATATAACTTCTGGTGTTTAATTCTCTCGGCTTAAGAGCGGAGAATGGCCAGGTCTGTGACTGGTCAAGTTTCTCTATCCATATGCGGAATATGTCTAGTTGAGTTACCTCGGTGTGTGTCTGTGCGCGCGTTGTGTGTGCGCGCGTGTGCATGCATTCATGGTTTATGTATGTGCTGTTTATGTGAAATGTTATTGATAAAAGATTCATAAACAAAATACAACTTTCAAGAACCACCAATGGACTATTAAACTTGCAGAACAAGTTCTGAACACACAGGGCATATTTTTATGTCAATCTAAACTTCTGTTAAGAAAGTATAAACGGACACAAAGCCAACTGGTTCCCATGTTGTTTCTACTTAATCGTGCTATAAAATGTTTATCTCCTCGCCACTCCCCCATTACCGCTCCCACCCCAACAACTTCGGATACCTTCTATTTTCCTGCTGTAACCGAATGTATAGTACAGAAAAAAAGTACAGCGATAAGCAGTTAAAATGAACGGCAATCCCATGTGAACAGTCTGTGAGGTCAAATGTTTTCCCCTTAACTTGTTTTGACATCAATAACCAGCCACTTCCCACAGGACCGTTTGGATCGCTTGAACGAACTTAGCAAACAAGTGAAGGAAAAAATAAAAGTTGGACGTAGAGGTCAGCCGAGGGCAACCAAGTTTTTAAGTGGTCACTTCAACTTCTCAGAATTATAACTGTGATGGCGGCACAATATGTTGTTAGTTAATGTGTACTCAGTAAACAATAAGGAATCTCTGCAACAGCGGTCTGGAAAATATATTTTCGCTTTTCTATTTTTTTTATTAGTGTGGGGAAAACCCTTTTTTTAATGCTGTTTACACCAAAAATTGTTAACAATTATTAAACCTATGAGCAGCTATGTCAGAATGGAAGAATAGAAGCTAAGGTAGTATAGGCTCTATGATAGGGCCTTTAGAAGTGTCTTGTGTTTTGTTGACAGAACATGTTTCTGTCTGACGCCAGTGTGGTGTACACATGCCAGTGGCGCCACACCATCGCGTTTCTTTGGGGAAGATAACCTTTGTTGTGTTCAGGTTGGTGATTTCACGTGTGCATCGGTTGCCGCACTTGAGCTGCGATGCTTCTCATCAGCAATTAGGGCCGACGAAGGAAACACAATCTTTGTTGAATTTTTCTACAACTTCCCATCCACTACCACCACCCACCAGATCATTATCATACTTTCGTTTTACGAGCGACAGAATTACATAACATTGTTGTGAAAAGCTTGGTAAAGATCCTCCTTTGTTTTAACAGAGCCGAGGAAAGAATTTGTCCAGTAATTTTACCACTAGTCTCTGTTTACCTCTAGAATTTTCTTGAAATATCTGTAAGTTTTAGAAATCGAATACTCTAGAAATCACTAGCATCTTGAGTTTAAAACGACTACGTTTTCAAATTACATCTTCTTTCCCCCTCCCAGGCTCCAGCCCCTCCCAGGTTCACGGTGTGTTGTTAAGCAGGAAGCGGAGGGTCGCTGTGTGGACCTCAATGTTACGATGGTGTGTGATGACTGCTCACCCTGTTCAGCTGCTGCAGCTTGCTCTTGGCTTTGTTCTGTTTGTTGAGCTGGCCCGAGATGTGGTACAGCACGGCGCGGCTGCGGCGCCTGGAGTAGTTGTAGTTCTCCGGCATCTCATTGGCCTCCTCCTCATCCGACTTGGAGTTGTCCGAGTCGTCCTTCTCCATGGCGTTGCCGGTGTTGTCTGGAGAACAGAGGATGGAAAGGTGAAAGAGTCAATCAAACTACAGTGAAACAAAAAAATTCTTATGGTAATAAAAAAATAATAACATATATGAGAAGAGAGAGAAAGACAAAATGTGGCAGTTAGAATCCATATCTACGACCAGACAGATGTCTTTGTCTGGTTTTCTGTCTATAATCATGCAATCTAGGTGCCACACTTTCTGTTTTTAAAGTTAATTAGTTTTTGCACACTACATACTACATACACACGTGCATTTTTCTCTTCCTGAATAGCTGTACAGAGGCAGACAAAATATCTAAGACATAGTCCATGATCTGATTTTTTTTTTACAAGTATTAACCACAGGTCGGTTGCTATTAGCGTGCATTTCGTGATGTACACAATAATTATTGCAGATTACAAGCGGATTAAAAAAAAATAAAATTAGAGCCAATTTTTCATTTTGATTGTCACATTCGTGTTGAACACATAAAAATTGATAAGAAATGAATATTCGTGTTGGACACATAAAAATTGATAAGAAATGACTCATTTTATTTCAGTAACATGACTGTTGTAAAAATTTGTTGACCAGTGGAAAAATACACACATTTACATATTTTAAGCAGAATATCCTTGGCTTAAACTGAATTAAAGGTCTTGACGTACCCAGTAGTTAGGAAAAAAAGTTCAGCCCATTTTTACAAATCCAAGCTATTGAAATGACCCTTGGCCTAACAACAACGGGTAATCCATCTTGAAATGGAACTGAACGTGACTGGTGTTCAATCTACCCTCTTCAGTCCTCCAAACTTATTTTTTTTAAAATCCTGTCTTCGAAGAGGAGCAGGAAAGGTGAAGGTGACCCAGCCTTCCTGCTTGTAGAAAATCCACAGAACCGGCAAACGTGGAGAAAATGTCGGAGCTCCTGAAGATCAAATTTAAACGCCTTCTTTAAATTCTCATTTCAAACACATCACTGGCTACAAAAGCGTGATAAATCTGTTTATTCGCACCGCAATTTGTGGTTCAGCTTACTTCAATTTCATTATTCGTAAAAAAAAACAAGTTAGAGGCTTGATTTTGCTCCGGTTTGGAGTAGCCGCTATGCATGATGCCATAAGGTGCATGTTCTGATCGCAAAAAAAAAAATCACGAAAATAAGATCCTGAAGATCAATACTGTCGTCAAGTGACGACTGAAAGAAAAAAAGGAAACAAACTAGCGAAGGAAGTGCGATGTGCCTTTGACCTCCAGAACACGCGCCTCCAGCAGTTTCTTCAGACCGTATATCGGTGATGAATCATTTTCCAAAAGGTTTGCATCAAATCCAGTGTTTTGTTTTTTTGCTTTGTCCTTTGAGGCGAGTGGGTTTCGCAAGGTACAGGGTTCTGTGACAGCAACTGTTAGGAACATTGAGAATTCTCTGCAAAGAGACCAAGAGACAGACACGACAGGAAGAAACGAAGAGAGGAATCAATAGACGAGGCGAGGCGAGTCTGTGGAGGTCGAGGACTGTAATGAGGGATATCGTTGTGTGCTGTAAAGAGCATGGACATTTGTTCTGGATGCTGCTTGAAGCGTTCCACAGGCCTGTTGTCTCGCGATGATATCATGGATGTGTATAGATGGATTGCTGTCTGTCTTCCAAGACAGCCTCTTGCGAAGTTCTCCGCTGTTAGTCTCGGCGAGCCTAAACAAATAATGTGACTAAACCGGAAGCTTTGTAGTCTCATGCCTCGTTTTGGAAAAAATCGTTTGCCAGCAGTCCAGTAATACAAGCTCGTGATCATATTTTAGCCGTTGGCCACTTTGTGAGCGTGCGTGCGTAAGTTCTAACATAGTCGCTATCATTTATTTTAAGTTCCTGGACCTATGATGACCGTTATTGACCCAATCGTAAAGACTTCACATAATACTGGATAGACGACATCGAGCTTCGGCAATACTGCTCTCTCCATTTTTTTCCAGATTAATTCGGGGAAGTACTTTCAGACGCCACTAAACCACAGTCTGTAATGGGGGAAAAAGCAGCTTAATGGAATTTGCTGGGTTATTCTTCAGAATGATTGCGTGAAATAAATACAAAAAATAATTAAAGAAGTCTTGTCCTGCACTAACTTATCGTTGAGATAATCTCATGACCCCTGCCTATGAACCATTCGTTTTAGTGCCAGAGGATTAAGTATCTTGAACAATTGTAAGATTTGCAGAAGGTTGGGATTTCTGTGGTCACCATTTGAGTCGGGGATTACATTATTTCCACTTTTTCTATGTGGCTTTCTATTCAATCTAACTATAGAAAAGAAGACAAATGACATTGTGTGGTCTATTCTGTTTAATTATCATATTGTTAGTTAAATACTGTTTTAAAAATCTATGTTTTTAATGAACAAATGTAGCCAAACATGAAGCTACAAACAATCTCTAACAGTGAGACAAAATCGAAGTGACTGTTCTCCGTGTCCTTTTCCAAGTTTCCGGTAAGTAATGAGATTATTTGAAGTTCAACAGTTAATTAGTTAATTTCTCATGAGGCGCGTACCTAGCGCCACCATGGGAACTCAAATACCACAAACGAAATTATCATTCTTAAAAAACAAAAGTTTCTAGAATTTTCTGAAGCTACAATTCAGGATTTTCTGTTCCCTTTCATATGCAAAATCCTTGTGTAGTTTATTAAATTTGATAACATCGATCGGTGATAACCTAAGTTCAACGACAAGAGCAATTTTATTCTGTATTTCAGTTTTTTTAATGTAAAAGTATGATTATATTTGCTTGCGTTTTTTCTTTGAAATTTTCGGCTGGAATTTCAAGTATTCTTGCCATGTCGTCTAGTTTTTAATTTGTTTTTGCTCTGCTGGGGTGTTTGGCTTATTTGTTTGTATTTCTTATGATGGGTGGCTGGGAGTTTATCTTTCGATACATACTAGTATGATTAGGAAATGCTTATTTTAAGACTTTTCAAACCTCTAAACTGTTGGAAAAAGCAAATGTTGTGTTTACGCCAGCCTTAAATGTTGTGGCATAATAACAAGTTTTATATTTAGCAATCAACATTTTCAAACAGGAAATTAATGGAGTAAATGCCAGTCTACTGTTTTAGGTGCACCGTGTTGTGTGGCACACGTTTTGCTTGGAAGCTGCCAGAACTGATTTAAAGATGATGACAAGTTTTTGCAACCTCAATCGCATCTGTTTCAGACATGCAAACACTCGCATGTTCCACGGACAGCAATGTCAACAGTCAGAGGGAGATGACCGCAGATGGTAAAGGGTATGCTTCTGTTGGCATGGTTTCCAAACCTGTGAACGCTTTTTTTTCATAGATTTATACTAATAATTTCCATTAGGGAACAGAGATGACATTTTAATGCCAGCTCACATTTCCTTCACTTGTCATTCACGGCCTCCCCACTTCCTTCTCAAGTTACAGCAGCTAATGATGCCCTGTGTCCCTTGTGGTGTTTTGTTGGCCGGTAGTCAGTGTGATTGTTGCATTTTGTTGCATGATATATCTCTTTATCTTCAAACACACTGAAACGACAAATGTTCGGAGAACTCCGATTTTCTTCTTCCTTTCTACGCATATGATGTAAATTTTCATCTGTCATTCTATTATTAGCGAGTTCTTTAATTCTCTGGTGTTAAAGATGTTATCGATGGCTGACTGTCGTATTTTAAAAATTTTATTTTATATTATTTTAAACAAACTTTCTTATTCTTAATTTTTTTTCTTTTTTCCTTCTTTTTTGTTGTTAAATGTAAGTATTTACAGACAGCTTATTTTTCATTCCGAAGACGAACTTTTGTCTGGTAACCTATAGGTGTAGCCAACAAAGGTGCCGCTGATTCGTTTTCTTTTGTGATGAAAGGTCCGCGAGACAGACCGCTAGTGCCATCGTGAATGCTCTCGAAAATAAACGGATTTAGCACACCTGGGATTTCCAGAAAAGGAAATATTTGCAAGTCTCTATGAAAGATACTCTGTCTTCTTCCTCTTCTCCGATCCTGACGTTAAAAAATACTCTAACGGCATTATCTTAGAGACTAGTTATCATAAAGAGAACCATGAATGTCATCTTCATTTCCTGTCAATAAGGCGATGTGTCGTCTTGATGTCAAAGCCTGGACTTTAATACACAAAAATCCTTTCGCGATTTTCTCTCTCAGTCTTCCCTACGTGTAGCTTCTTGAACAGAGACAATTGTCATCTCAGCCGACACGACAGCAAATGTCTGAGATGTGATAAGGTTGACTGAGGAGAAGTAAGGAGAGTGTGTTGGAATAGTTAACCAGGGAAAAATGAAACTACAGTTTGAATGTTTTTTTTTTTTTTTTTTTTTTTGCTGTGTGCACATTTTTTAACTAATCACTAAATTAAAAACATAAAAAAATAGAGTGCCAACGGTTAGTACATCCTTACCGTTGATGTCGGTGTGGGAGCCCTCCTGTGTGTTCGTGGATGCCTTTTCTTTGGAGATGTCCTTGTGAGAAACAAGAAAGAGAACCACTTGTCGCTTTTCGTTCTTTATAGGCACAATGTCCATCAAGCACCAGAAGGGGTTCCCTGCAAGATGAGCATATTATGTTTGTTTACAGTCCACTGGGCACCGACTGTGTTTGGCGAATGCACTGTAAGCACTCGGTTCATCAATGCAGGGATGCATTTGCCAGCACATTAAACACCTTCGACTTGAAAACAGGCCCTCCGGGGGATTTCAAGCCTCAAAGACACTTATATTTCACATCAGGTATTCTTTTTAAAAAAATGTTTATGAAAAAAAGTTTTACAGACGACAGAAAATCTCAAATGCACGAACGCAGGCGATCCCGAGAGAGAGAGAGAGTGCGCTCGAGTTCAAAGCACGTCTATCCAAGAAAAAATATTCATCTATTCTACAAACATTAAATCGAATTTTCTGACAGATATGGATTTCTTCGTGTGTGTGTGTGTGTGTATTTTTTTTTTAACATTTTGATTTCAAGTCTCATTTCAATTTCCAGTTGAAGGGTTCGCTGGCCATTATACAAGCTTTCACACTCCACACTGACTCTTCCACCGAGGACAACCTCAGCTTCCCCCTTTGCCCCTCCTTCTTACGACAGCAAAAATGTCTTTTCATGATGAGTGGAGAATCAGCGTGTTTGGCATTTTTACTGAGTCGATGTGGTAGTGCACGTGTGCGTGTGCCTGGCATAATTGTGATCTTAAAATGAAGACGACCATCATTTGGACACAACGGTCGCAATGTAGTTTTCACCTGTAGATGCAGCGACTGCTTCAGCAACTATTTCTCCCTCTACTATTTCCTACCATCTATCCAGGTATTAACAACAATCACCCTTGTCAACACTGTTAGGAACATCAGAAATCTTGACCATCGCTGATGTTGTTGATGCTACCATAAACATTTGGACTGAACACAGCTGGAATCTCCCAGCAGCAGCAATAGGATTTAAAAAAAAATTGGTGAGAAGAATTCCATCTAACGATAACTAATGACAAGAAAACAACCACACAAAACAACCTGATGCAAATTGATGCTTTTTCGTTCAAACGGAATGTGTTTGTAATGACATATAATGAAAAGCGATGACACAAACTGAGGAATTCGGTCCACACGCTTCCGAAACGTGACTGGGTAGTGTGTGTGAGAGAGAGAGAGAGACTGAGAAAGAGAGAACAATACGCAAGTGTGGCTAAGACAGTTTTTTCTTTTTTTGGAGACAATTACCAGTCAGGTCATCTTGTTTAGCCTCATCCTGATCTCTCTTAATTGCATCGGTATCCCTTCTACTCTTGCCCATAGGCTCTTCTGACCTTTGACCTTTGTTCTTTACGCCTCATTGCTTGTGGGGTGGGAGAGGGAGATCACACTTCTCATTCCCATACATCCCACTCTTGACAGTGAGGCGTAAAAGTCATCCAGAAAAAAAAAGGATGGGAGGGTCTTACCGTTTTTCTTGTACAGCAGCAACTCTGTTTTGTGTTCCCTCTGACTTTCCAATGCCTCGTCGATGGTCTTGGTCTCTGTCTCCGAGGTCTCCTCCCCGTACAGGAACTTGCACGCGCATCCTTTGGCCATGACCTGCGCTCGGCCATATCCGGTCAGCTCGCAGAAGCCGTCCGAGCAGTAGACGATGGGCCACCCCGCTGCCTGCGCGTTGCCCAGCACGAAATTGCTGTCTGCAGACAGGGAAAGGGAGGGATACAGGAGTGGTGTAGTTTGTCAGTTTGTTACACTAGGGATGTGAGCAGACAGGGAGGGGAGAGGATGCGATGGGACGTGATGCGGCGCGTGTTGTGAAGGCAGGATGGAGAAGCTTTATTTGAGGAGGGCGCTAGACCGCACTGGACGCTAGGAATGTCAACACAGGCAAACTCGTGCACTTACGAGCGTGTGCATGCACATGGAGTGAGACACACTCACATGAAACGTGCAAACACACACACACACGTGTGCACGCAATGCATATACAGACAAGCACGCGCACTCACGCATGCACACTCTGAAACACGCGCATGTATATGTAAATAAACGAAAAATATAATCACGCACACACGCGTCTATGCACACATGAACACATTAATACACAATTTCAAACACACGCACGTACACTTGGCACACATATGCTCACACAGAGAGAAAAATAAAACAAACAAAAAATACTTGAGGGGAAAAAAAAGAACAGCAAAGAACAGATCATGGATGGATAGAGTTGTGGACGGCTGCATCAGATAATGTGACGAGAGAGAGAGAGTGAGAAGCGATTTCTGAAACAGTGTTTCTTCAATAGTCAAAACTACAATACATTCAATATATTCACGAGTCGGAATAATTGATCAAGAAATACTAGAAACGCTTCCGCTTATGCTACATTTTCTCCTTCTCACGCTCTGTATACAAAAAAAAAAAAAAAAAAAAAAAAAAATCAGCTTCACTAATCAACAAGTCTGGACATACCTGACTTATCAGACTGTCATTGCCCCCCTTTGAGGCGATAACAACGCCGTCCTATTCCTCCTCCGAGGCGATAACAACGCCGTTCTATTCCTCCTCCGAGGTGACCCCCGGAGGGCAGCTCAAATGAAAGATTTCAAACAGTCGGCGCCAGGGATAAAATGACAAACCTGATTATGGACGAATGGCATGGCAGCAGCGACTCTTGTTACGTCTGTCAAACCTCGCCACAGCTCTAAAGATGTCTGGAACTGATTCTGGCCAGCATGACAAAGCCAGAGAGCCTTTTTATCATCTGGTTGTGTACCTTGTGCTCCCCTTTCACACATTGTCTCGACACCTCCCACCACCCCATCCGAACTCCACGGCTAGAAAACTACTAACTACCTTCCCATCCGACAAAATCTGTTCTTTGTACTCGCTGGCATGCTGCGAAATTGGTAGCATTAACCACTCACACTGCATTGACATCCCAGTGCAATGGCCGATCACGGTCTAATGGCTTTGCACTCAGTCGGCACTTACCGTGCTGCTACCGGTGTAAACATTCCCATGAAGCGTGAATGTTCTTAAAGACCAAGTTTTCACCAGTCTGAGGATATACAGAAGCTGCGGTACGAAGATTCTAACAATCAGACAGTAAATGACCCCGAGTTCATTGTCCAGAAATTTAGAAAAAAGGATTATTGCTCGTCAGTGGAATAAAATCTGATGATATATGCAGTTAGTAAAATAATTGATAAATTTTTAATTGAATCGGGTTCATCTATCACGGTAAGGCAGCCCTGTATAAGATACCACACCCAGAGAAAGAACAGCGTGCCCGAGACGAGATCTGAACCCACGGCACCCAATCCTCGCTATATTGATGACAAGCGCTAACCGCTGCCCCACAGGACCACCGACTTCAATTACTGGAAAGAACACTTCATGCGACAAACATTCTGACGTGCACTCAAGTGTGAAGAAGAAAACTAACAGTCGGTGGATATCAGAGATAAAGGAATCGTCGTCTCGCAGACCTGCGCATGTCACCAGCAGAAGACCAGGCTGGCAGGCGTTGGTTACGACAGACTGCGCATTCATCTTCACCACACAGTTTACGACCTGCCGGAAGGCGACAGACAGCCTGGTGTAAGCTGATAGCAGCTCACATTTGTGACTTACTTCCAGACCTCTTTTTTAGTTTACGACTGTAGACAATGTTTTCATTGATCAGAGCTTCCGCGTGTTTGGCAAATGCAAAGTGTGGAAACGTCCCTCGAAAAGCTCAACCACAGCGATGTGGTCACGAGAACCAATCACTGCAAGACGAAGGTATTTTATCTCTTGAGTAAAGTTTCCAGCAACGAGAAGGAAAACGTGAAAATTGGGAAAGTTTGTGATGTGATACAAAAGCGATATTTATAGGATTTGTTTAGTATGCGAAGATTTGAAAAATTGCATAAAATTAGTTTCATCCACACCTCAACTTTACTAATAAAAGCTGTTTTAGAGTACAAGAAGTGAGACAGAAAATTCTAAAAAGAACTTTCGGCAGCTCTTTAAAAGCTTTGACCTTTGTTTGGCTCGCAAGCAGAAGCGTGACCCTCGTGTACCAAACCCAGAATCAAAGTGAACCTTGTGCAAGCAAGGACAGTATGTACAGTGAACTAATAAGCTTCCAGTTTCTTTATTAAGACGAAAACCTCAAGGATGCGAGCTCCCATATTGACTGAGGTACAGAAGTTTAAGTTTTACAGGCTGGCTATGATTTTGATTTATTGGCTCAAAATTGGAAAGGACGGAATGGTGGGCACTTTTAAGAAAAAGAAAAAAAAATAAATAAAAAGAAGAAGTAGGAAAAAAAATAGCAAGTTCATGTGAACATTAAGAATTTCATCGCGGTCATCATTGACTTGCTGTTGTTCCGAATGATGGCTTTCAAAGGGTTCACCGAGAAAATCCTTGTTCTCGGCAGACAGCCAGAAGTCCACTTCAGTACAGTCCGAGGTGATGGTACAAGGAGGTCTCTGTCCACTTGTGAACAGTCCCCACCATACTGTATGCTCTGCAAAATTCATCTTCATTCCTTGCCTTACCCTTTGAGAACGCCTTTCCCCGCTACAATGATTTCCCTGGAGTTCCAGAGGTAATAATCGCGAAAGGATGACACAGAAAAAGAGTCATTAACCTTTCAGTGAGGTGATAAAAGGCAGCTTTATCAGGAAAACAAAACAGATGACAGCAGGGATAGTTCTTCAGGGTAGGTTGTCTCACACGAGATGGAGTCCCGGGTGGCACGCAAGCGTATGTTTGGTTGTTCTCATCAATTTTTTAACCTGGTTGCCCGTGCTGGTCAAGCATAGCTGGCGAGGGTGCTGGAAAGAAAGGCCTCCATTGTCACGAAGAGAGTGTTGTAATTACACTGCTGCTTTCTTCAGATCGTGGCGTGCATGCTTGTAGCTTGATTTCCAACATTTATAATTCACAACAAAGACGCAGTGATCTTATCGGAGGACAACTGTAGTCTTCCGATCAGACCACAGATAATTCTGCTGAATTCTTCCAATCTCCATCTTGAGTAATTTTAAACAGAAGGAGAGAAAGGAATGAATGTTTATTTTTTGTACCTCCTAATATATCCTTTACATAAACATGGATGATCCAAAGTATGTCTATAACAGTTTGTTTTGGTTTGTTTTTTATGTGAACGGTGTTCAAAAAGCACTTCAGTAATACTTAACCCTTGGGGGGGGGGGGAACTTTATCTTTTCAGCTTTTAAAGAAACAAAAATATTATTATCGACATTGCCGTCTCTATCGTCCATCTTATTCGCTGCTGTTAGAAAACAGCAGAATCTTTTAAAAAAGGGATGCAATTCATTATTCCTATCACAAAGGAGCTTTACGAAGACCAACTGGACAGAAAAAAAAGTAATGACCAAAATAGAAACCTTGATGAAGCAGTCCTTACACTAATCCCCCGAAAGTGGTTCGTTACAGTCACGGTTCTTTGATGCGGTTAGCAGCCTCCGACACAAAAGCCACGGTGGACTGGTTTGTATCGGAAAGGCCTTTTAATCTTCGCTTCTCCAGAAGCGTGCCTGCTCCAAGAGCAGGGTATCAGACAAGTAAGATCTCACCCCAATGAAAGCAGGCATGCGCATGCTGTCAAGATCAGCACGTGTAACCTTTTACACGGCCCCAGAAGCATTTGCACTGTCCCGTTAGGCAGTTCAGTCGTGGTGAGATCGTTAAGAGCGGGATGGCAATCATGTATGAATTCGCCTCTTGAGAAACTTCCAGGAACCTCCCTTTTCCAACCTCCCCTCTCCCACCCTTCCACTCCACCCACCAGTCGTAGTTTTATGTTTATTTAATGATAGTTGGGAACTGTTGCCAAGTATAGATTCACCTGGAATACTGTACCAGCATCTGTTTCCCTGTCCTGACGATAGCAGGCGGCCTCCAAGGATGAAAACTCAAAAGGCGCGTATTCCCTGAAAATCCATTAGCATTGTTCTCAAGGTTCACTTATTATGCTACTGGATTTCGCAGACAGCATAAATACCCCTAATTATTTCTCCATTCAGTGTTTGGTCCGGTAAGATCCTGTTCTGTGGCAAGGTAAACGACAGAAATATTGGCTATTACAATGCCATCATCCTTTCTCTTTGATTCTCACCAGTCTCTTTGAACGTTCCAATACGAGGCTTCATTTTCTAATTTAGACAACCAATCTCAAGGGACTAAAAAGCCATATCATATTTTATCAACAAGGTGTGCAAGTGAAGCAATAAATATTTATTTTGAAATTGAAATCCCTTCTTCAGGGTGGTCATTACATCAGACCACACACTGCAAATATTCCTGTCAACGTTGTAGTAATGTCAACACAGTACATTGCTATTTCGCCAGCCAACCATCTTAGAATAGTCTTCACGAGCTCGCCAAGGGCATTCTTCGCCGTAATTCTGCGATCAAATCGAATAACTTTCTTCATCAACATTATTCCGTGCAGGCATTTCTCGCGGTGTCGTAAAAGACCGTGCTGGCATTTCCAACCCCTACGCGAACTCGGGTACTCGGAATAATCGAAACGTACTTCAGCTTCTCTTGTCCCTCATGCACTGTGAAGGTAAGGTCAGCAACTTTGACTGAAGCTTCCTCCTGCCTTCCTTTCGCAACTGCGTTGCTTTTGCGAAACTTGTTGCACTTCCCAAGTGTGTGAGCTCTTTAGTCGCGCGCGCCCAACGAAAGGTCAGGATGCTAGGTAAATCGTGAAAGTTTTGTATGGCGTTTGCTAGAAGCTAAATCCCAAATCCAGTTAATGGCAAAAATGTTTCAGATGAAAAAAAGTAAACATTTCATCATCTCCTTTTTGTCTTGACTGGTGAAAGCAAAAGGCAAAGTGGTGCTCTGTCACTGAGAGCAAAAATGAGAAGACACCGAAAACGCATTCACTCAAGAACACACACACTAGGATGTAAGATTTTATGACGATGATGACAACAGAGAATAATCAATGACCCACCTAAGTGCACTTTTTTCCATTTTACTGGATTCATTTTATTACAAGACATTGAATCTTCAAGTTAGTGACCTCTAACTGTTGTCTAGACCGAAGTAACCTTTTAATATCGATCATTGTTCCAATATGACATCCAAGATGTCCTTTCTTCTGTGTACTTGAAGTGTCTAGTAAGAAATATGGAAGTTTATTTTCTCATATTTTGAGCAACTAAATTTGAAGACAATTCTGAAGCTTCTTTGTCAAATGTTAGCGGAATAAAGAGAGAGGTAGAGAAAGAAACAGAGAGAGAGGGAGAAATGATGCATCTAAGTGGATGTTAACTGTCCACCAGGTGCCAACTGACCGTGTAGTGAGACATCCGAGTCTTAATGTATTTTGTAACCCAAAGCTCTCACACGACTCTATGTCCATAGAACCAGGGCAACTCTAACAAAATAAAATAAACAGCGTTGTTTTTACTTGTTTCTGTTGAGGTTTGCATGCCTGCATCGTGCCTGCCTAATTCTACCTTAAGCATGGCTCGCAGTCACGCTAAGAGAAAATAATTTCTCCTCCGACTACCGACACAAGCCTAGCGTCACCGGAAGTCGTCACATGGAAGCAAGAGTTACTGGCCCTGTGATTGACTGTCGTCAGTACACCTTTTCTGTACTGGTGACCATGTTTTCACAAAGTTTGCAACTAAACTTGCTTCTTTTACAGGCCGTTAAAGGAATTTATGTCTGAATAAAACTATTTTTATCTTCACCTTCTGGCGGGAAGACAAAGGAGTAAATGATGAGACTGGGTGTGAACATTTACAAATGTGTGGATGTCACAATTTGAAAATAGTTGTTGAAAAGCGTCAAAAATATGCTTGACCTGTTGTAGTAATAAGTTAATGACTATTTTTGTGTTACGTTTGGTGAATCGAGAGATCTACATTAAGGTTTCATGGGAAACGAGAAAATAATGCTCTTGCTACTTGTCATTGTATCTACAGGCCTTTCCTGACCTTTGAACCTTCTTGACATACGATGTACATGACCTAGCTAGAACGGGTTGTGCAGTAAGAGGGACATGGCAGCAAGAATCATTTGCATCACACTGTGCTTGCACCGGCTCGTAAAATGAAAAGCTAAAATAAAAAAAGCCAGGAAGAGGACAAAACAAAAGCTCGTAGCAAAAGGTCAAGGTAAGGGTAACAGTGCGAGTAATCTCTGACAGCCCCTGTGGGATTTTCCCTGGATCTGGAGGTGACGTGCTGTTACAGACCTCTGAATGCCGTGTCTTCTGTCTTCCAGGGGCTGATGCAAAAACATTTGAACGAAACGCAAGAGGCAACTGGAATTTTCCGCGTCAAAGGTTTTGATGTCTCCATTTCTTGGTAATGCTTTGACTCTCGTGCGCTGTCCTTGCATGCGGACATGAAGCGCTTCGTAAAAATTGGGAAAAATCCGTGTTTCCGGATGCTCTCTGTAGTAGCTTTTTTACTAGACTGGTTATGACAGCCAGAGAATTCTATTCTCCTGTATTTGTGAGTTCGTACAAGCTTGCAATCGTCAAGACGCAAAGGATCATGGGAGCAAAGATTTTGTTCATCTCTCTCCGATCACAGACATGTCTAACCACCTTGACATAAAATATATACAGAGCTATTAATAGTATAAAACACTTTTAAACAAAAAACTTATTTTAGATAAATGTGAGAGTTTGATTTTCCACATCTCGCTCAATCGTGCTTTGCGAACGATAATCAAACATAATCTCCCTTGAAGACTGGCAAAATCTGTATCAAGGATCTGCACGAAATAACCTACAGATGGTTTCTAGATTAAGTTGCCAGAGATTTAATGTTGGATCCCAAATTCAGTGAGATTTTTTATATAATTTTTTTAATAAATTGAAACTGCAGTATTTAAAAAACTGTTAGAAATCCGGGTTCAACGAAATGTTTAGAAGGAAACAGCAGACGAAAAATGAGAAACAACAAAAGTTATGCTGAAAGGGGATGGATGGGTGTATTTGATTTGACGTCAACAAATGACGTCAGTGTTGCTCTAAATGACGTGTATTTTTTTTCCTTTCAGTTATGAGATCACTTAATTTAGAAGCTAAGCGCGTGTTCTGTGTGACCTTGTGTCATTCTGCACTAAGGCAGGGTGGTTAGAATGTCGTATGACAACGAACAACTGTGGAACAGCTGCAATATCGAAGATGAATGCCTGAACGAACACGTCTTGAGAAGGTCGTCATCCGACGTGAGCGATTCGACAGCTGACGATAATTCGCGTCTGAGAACGGAGAACGCGATTCTGAAAGCAGAGAGCAAGGTGCTGAACGACAACATGGCGAAAGATGCGGCGAGGACATCGTACCTGCAGGCAGAACTGGCAGCCAAGGGAAAGGAAGTGGAGAAGCTTCGATTCAAGGTGGCGACCATCACGACCCATACACGGCAGGAGTGCGCAGGGGAGCTGGAGGAGATCGTCCGGGACCTTCACGTCGCCGTGGAGAAGCTGGTCACCGAGAACAAGAGTCTGAAGACCCGCCGGCGGGAGGTGGAGCGGAGGATGCAGAGTCTGCAACTGGAGAACCAGGCTCTGCAAAGGGAGTGTTTGTTTCTCAGAAGCAAGGTACCAGACTCAATGACTGATGATCGCATATACCATCGAAAGAGCCAGTCCAGGGTGGGCATGATGGGCCAGGTGTCGCCGGACTGCACCGACAGAAGCAGCAGCAACAGCAGGAATACGACGTCCTCTGCGTCCACCATGATGCAGCAGCTGCAGGGTGCAAAGGACAAGTCGAACGCGCCGTGGACTACGTTTTTCGCCAAAGTGCTCAGTGCCCAAGGTTCCAAGTCGTCCATCGACCAACGTGTGATGCAGTCTTCACGTGAGACCCACGCAGGCGCCGAGGCTAAGCCTGTGGTGCGGGTTCACAATGCTTTTGACCAGGAGAATCCAGAGCTGGACTAACAGGATTCAGACCTCCGCTATTGGATTGTACTATTCTGTGCACGTGCTTCGTGCTTCTGCATCGTCGTGACTAAAGGATGCATGTGGAAGAAAAATGTTACAGAAAAATAATGACAACCAGTCGGCCTTGCTGGCAGAGAAAGACATTCTGCATCCCGTGAGTGAAGTCAACGGCGCATGCGTGAATATTATAGATAGTGTATGTAGGTAACTGACAACAGTGTTACCGAGAGTTCAAATCATAATTACTAAGGACAATGTCAGGGCATTGCTGACTACGAGAAACTTATTGACAGAAAATTGCTCTCACTTTTTCCACAAGCACACACACACATATATCAGTCGGCCATTTTGCATGCGAACTTGTATACACCCTTGTGGTTTGTAGCATTTTATCTTTTAAGTCGTTTTATGTTTGACATTTTCGTTATTAACGTCAGCAACTTTATAAAAAAAAACATTTAACAAGATGATTGTCGAAAGTTTGAGACGAAATCGATTCGAAAAAATATCATTGTCATAACATAACACACCCAGAACGTTTTGCCAATTCCAAGCGACACAAGTCATGAAAGCACTCTCTCTCTCTCTTTGTACAAGTCTGCCTCATCCAGTGCCGCCGATGCTGGAACCCTGGAGCATTTACCGAAACGCCCTCTGTCCTTTCTTCTGTTGATAGTAGGGCTTCGGTGTTTGCTGATCCTCGCAGCATTATTCTGGAAATACTCCCCGTGTACGCGCTAGGGTGGGGACCCCTCTCCGCTGTTTCTGGCAAAAATCGTGTGCATCCGCTCATTGTGCACGGCATTTCTGGAAGCGAGTCAACAGATCCTGTTCCCTCGTCTGGCGATGTTTGCGCGGCAAGCAGAGGCGTACGCCGCGTCCTCTACTCACCCTACCCTACTCCACCCTCTACACCACCCCAAAACTCTCCCATTTTGCTGAACGAAACACAAGGTTAAATCATAGCAAGTGCTTGCACAATGTCCATGCAGGTCTACATTTTTTAAAATTATTATCTCATGATAAGTTTAGCAACTGCGACATTTTGGTGTGATGAGTAAGTTCTCAACAACACCTTTGTTCAGTTCGTTTCGGTTTGGTATGGTTCGGTTCGTTTGCTCGCTCCAACTTGCCCGTTCATTGATTCCTTCTTTGATACTGTCTTCTTCCCTCTCTCCAACATATTACGTAATTTTCTTCATTTTTTTTTTTTACTTTAACCCTTGCACAGGATGTTAACGCGTTCTTAATGACATACAGGATTGGTTTTAGCGAAAAGACGTTCAGATGATGTTTGGTCAAACAGGCTTGGTTCGATTTCTGGAGCCAGGGGAGGTCACTTATCAAGTGCATCCAGCGTAACAAGCGGTTATGGTGAGTTGCGCTTTAGACCCGCGGACACCAGCCATCAGAAGCCCAGCGGCCTATTAGCTGCTGTAATATTTCGGCCCACCCGCTTTCATTTCCTCCAGGAGGAGGCGGGTATCGACGGCCTTTCTTCATCGCTTCATGATTCGAGAAATGAAAGTCGCGGCACTGACGGAAGCAGGAAGCCTTTAT
This sequence comes from Pomacea canaliculata, assembly GCF_003073045.1. NCBI lineage: Eukaryota > Metazoa > Mollusca > Gastropoda > Architaenioglossa > Ampullariidae > Pomacea > Pomacea canaliculata. The sequence continues at coordinate 32,139,485 of NC_037590.1, read as the reverse complement.
GCTTGAGACGATGTGGAATTTAGGAATATGTCCGAAAAGCTTATATGTTGCTATCCAATGAAAACAGAAGTTTGATGCAGGAATTACTAAAATCGAAAAACGGGAATATTCAGGTTGGCTAAGAGTAGAAAGACTGATGGTTTCAGACCTAGGAAAAATCATAGGCTGTAAGATGTGAGAAAAGTAGTTTTGCTAAAAATGTCTGTAAATTTTTTACACAAACTTGAGACACTAATCGACTTTTCTTTGTAAAACTTTGGCTTCCTTAGAATTTGAGTTTGTTTGGGGTACAAACAAAGCCCGGTAAACTACATTAAAAACGTTCTCTTTCTCTTCGCCTTCTAGTAGATTACTTTCTCTCTCTCTCTCTCTCTCTGTCTTGCTATCACACACTTTCACTCTTTTTTGCTGCAATGTTTGTGAAAGAAATTTATCATATGCATGTGCCGAACTTTTTTGCTTAAAATATTGTCTTATTTGATACTAACCATCACAAATAAAAATGCAAATGGATGCTAGAAATAATAGGTGTTTCTCTGCAGTTTTTCTTAAATTGTGATATTGGAAAGGAAACCACAATTTTTTTTTCCTTTTGATACCTCTCCTATCTTCCTCAAAGAAGCATGCGATAAAGTAATCGACGAAGATGATCAATAGTGATTCAGTCCAAATTCTTCTTCTTCTTCTTCTCTTTCTTGTCGTTCTTCTGGCCGATGTGTTATTCGTGTTAATTCTACACGTGAACTACTACTCCAGGATAAAATCATGACGTCATAGCCAAAACATCCAAAGAATTCTACCCACGACTCGCTAGCGGACTGGCAGTTTCACAACAACAGTTTTCCAGTTGAATAAACACACGTGCCACACACAGAAGCGTAAAAGACCCTGAACAGTTCCCGTCTAAAAAAAAAACATGAATAAAAATCACTGTTATTACAAACCCGAGCACAGAACCGCTTGGGCGTAACCGAAACAAAAATCACTTTTGTTAAACTGCGGTCCCGTCACCATGCGTGCATCTCTGTCATCGATTGCCCTTTGAGAGACGACAGCAGGTCCAACCATGCAAATGCCTGCAGTGATAGACAGAAGGACGTTGCGCCATGGCGGCTAGTGGGCTGGGGACGTGGGACAAAAACACTTTTGTTCCTACTCGCACCTCTCCTATGCATCTGCAAACAGCCGTTTAGCGAGTTGTCATGGTTGCGCGGATGTATCACAAGAGCTGCATTTTGTATGTTTATGAGTATTTGTCTAGTACTTGGGAAAGTCAGTATTAAGTGGATGTTGAGACCCTGACATCAGTGGATGATCTCGAGAACCTGGTGGATTATCAACCCCTCGATCTCAGGAGTGCAAGGGTGGACTACTTGTAGCCATGCCCTTTTTAGGCCCAAATTGGCCACAAGTAACTGATATGAAGGCTTACTACAGCTTACTATTACATCAGCTCGGTGGACCACTTGCAACCATCCAAGTTGTGGCTCGCCGTCCAGACTAACATAATCGAATGCGCCTTTATTATGTTCAAGCACCCGTGGGTAGCTGGCTACCCGCATTCTTAGTTTTCAAAACTGGTTAGTGGGGTGAATGTAGTGGTGTGAGGGTTGGCAGTAACGGTAGCCTAGCAAGAAAATGACTACATTTATGAAATGATTGATGCGAAACCTCAAGCTTTGCTATCGAATCACCTTTACGTTCCAAAGAACAAAAGGTTACGTAGACCCATTCAACTGTATCCGATATCCTTTTATCGAGGTAAGGTTTTTATGTTTGTTGCTATTTTTAAGGAATAATATCTATAGTACGGAAAAACCATAAATTCAAGGGTTGGCCTGAACAGATCAATGACTATGAGTCAATTATTTTTTTTCTGCCGTCCTTACGTGCATGCTTCATTTCTTATCTACTGATCCCTGAATAAACGCATATATTGTATCACATGGTCACATAAATACAGTCATACACACAACATACATCAATGTGACAGTATATTCCACTTTAGCAGAACCTCTGATCAAAGGACACAGTAACAGAATATTGCTGAAGGAGCGGAAATTGTTCTGCCTGCTGCATGTTGTCTCACAAAGACCGAAAGATGTCAGAAACGTCGAAGGGGTAATGTCTGGGCTTGAGTTCCCTCCAGGCATGAATCATAAGGCGATTTCACACACACACACACATCTCTCTAGCTGTTCGATGTCCATTTGTCTTGCAAAGCGAAAGCCAAAAGGACCCTTGGTGCGTGGTAAGGGTTTACACTAGACAGACTTCACGGCGTCGGTCAGAGCTCGTGCAATATCTCAGGAGGAGTGTTGGGCTGGCAACCAGATTGTCCCATGGAAGTAAAGTCTTCCCAGCTGGAAAATAGGCCTTTCACTGCACGCATGTCTGAACCCAAACCGGCAGCAGTTACAAGATCTCAGCAAGGTGTGGTTATTTTCAACGTGAAAATAATCAGGATTTCAAAAATATATTTAAAAGCTTACAGCTCTAGTTAGGTTTTAAGGGGTAGAAACATCACGATTTTCTTTTAATTGACATGCACCTGCAAGCACCAGCACGACAGACAGGGGAAAAACACACAAAACACAAAATATATGCCTTTGTTTAACTGAAATATGATAACCGCGCGGAGATATCGGGGCGGTAATGAGCATCGTACATCGCAGCCATCATCTTGCACAAAGAAGACAATTACTCTTTTAGTATGCGCAACATTGCTGGCAGCCTGTAATGAAACCTTGCAGATGACAGCCGAAGGAAAATAACTGTAGTCACCTTTACACACTGAAGACAAACCCACTGATCTCAGGAGGGCATGGCACAGGAGAGGTTTCCTGGCGTCTGACCGCGAAGACAAAGAAAATTGTCACGTGATTTCACGATGCCGCCATGGCACTTAAAAAAATGGCATCAACTGTGAAGGAGGTTGAAAGCACTTTTCTCGTGACATGCTGTTACCTTTTTTTTTATTATTGCCAACGAGCATCAAGGAACTGTATTAAGATAGTCGACAGGACTCTGAACTTGGAAAATACTCAATACATGCCAGTTATGAAAAAATGAGGACGCACTACAATACTATGTCAGCTCCAGCAAGATGCCTCAAAAAATAGTTTGCTGAATCTGTGAATAGTTTACTGACATACAAAGTACATTCAAGACCATTACAGTGTAGGGGTGAGTATCTTTACACTACTTTATACTTAACTCAGTAGGGTTAAAAAAAATAGTTATTCAAAGTAAGCAATGATTGATTAGAGTGGGGGACCTTCAATGGCAAAGAATATAAAAAAAAATCGAGACAAGCGTAGATAACACAACTTTTCTTTTCCTGAAGTAGTTCAACTCTGGTTGTTGATTATCTAGGGCGTACCTGGCATTTAGCGCGAGGTGTTGCACCAGGAAGCTCGATGGCTTCCACCGAGCATTCAGTGTTTATAATCGCGCCGATTCTTCATCGTCAATCCACATGCTTCTTTGGAGCATATTGTACCCTAGGCTATGGTGAAAAAAGACAAAACACTATGTTTCCCTCCACGATTGTACCCTAGGCTAAGTTAAAACAGTCACGATGTGCTTATATAGCATATACACCCTTTCTTCTATTGGCTAAAGCTTTCACAATGTACACTCTGTGTTGTTGTACAATGTTGACGTCTGTGTTGTTGACCTCTCTGTGCATGGCAATGTTTGTAAGAGTGTATCTGAAGAATGGAAGAGGTATTTACTCAGATTAGAGAAAGTATTTGCATACCACAGGTCTTAGGAACAAATTTGCAAAAATTCCACATTCAATAAGATATGTCTATTTGTCTTGCTAAGAAGGTTGTCAACAATGACTTAATTTTCAAACATGGCCAGACATTTGAAAGCAAATGCAAGACTACAAACGGTGCTTGGGTAGTCAAAGATATATTTTAAGAGGGTTTCATCACGTATGCAGCTTTTGCAAAAGGGTCTTTCCGTCTGTCCGTCATACCATTGACATAGGAAGGAAACGCGTAAATGAACGACAGTAAGAAGACACGAAGAAAGGAGAGGAAATATAAAGCATTGTGAAATTAAATGTCTTGCAGATAAAAGTCACCAAAATCATCCATAAATTCAATACTTTCAAATGAATGAAACTATTACTTCTAACAGACCGAGGAAGCCAGACCATAACTATACAACAATTATTCATTGTGTCCGTCTTTTAATCAACTTTTTAAAACAACCACCATTCTTCCGAACGGCCATCCACACAGAATTTTTCCATCATCCAAACTGCGGGCATCCATCACGGGTTTAAATTTCAGCAACGGCTCTTGAGACCATAAATGGGCGTTTGGTCACTGTAATCTAGTAACAAAGCTGACAGGTTTGTCGATGAAATCCGCGTAGAGAACAGCTGAGCATACCAATCGATGTAAACTCTCCTCTACGGAGACATTCACCTCAGCTTGGTGCTGATGATGTAAAGTTCGGCACGTGTCCTCACTGTGGAAGCATTCAACTCTTGTTATGAAAGCCTGGTCTGATATTTTAGGAAACCTTTTATTTTCCTTTGTGCTGTGCGCGAATGGGTGTGTCCCCGTTTGTTTGAATAAGGTTTTTGGTCGCTTCGGCGGAAGAATATAGAGCTGTATGCACGTGCGTTCGCAGGCATATATAGATATAGACTTACTTAAAAATGATTAAATGTCATCTTACTCATAAATGATCAAAGGTTATCTTACTCATAAACGATTAAAGGAAAGGGATAGATAAAAGTTAACGAGAGGGAAAAAAGGGGGTGACTGGAAATCTTGATCATGAATAATAATATTGCTATATTGATAAGAATTGTAAGTGTTGTATACTTAATATAAATCAGGGTTAGAACTCAGAATTTTCAGTAAAGGTTAGTTTGAGCAACTTTTTACTTATCTAATGTCTTTGATGGAAAAACTGGAGATATGGAAATATGAACCCTTACCAGCAAGGTGCGTGAAGCTTCCAAGTCCAAGAGTGGCTCGAACCAAAGACTTTAGCATCGACGCCATGGATACCAGCCAGCTAACACCCGGAGGGTCAATACGAGCGAGTACAGTGGCTTCACTACAGACAGAGCATAGGACTCAGGTAAGTCACAGACTAGATGCCCCCTATTGCTGGTCCTCCGTGTCCTCCTCCTCCTCATGCCACGAAGCCCATGCTTGAGTGAATGTCGTCGTTCTTTTGTTAGCGCGCTTCCATGGCAATCCTATACCGAGCAACCTCCGAGCGGTAGACGCGTCCTATTGGCTGAGGGGAACAATTAGCTGGGGACAAAAGCTACCTGTGCGTAGTGCTGCAGGTGCGTGGCGAGCTCTTCCACACCTGTCTCTCTGCCCTCCCTCTCTCTTTCTCTCGGTGTCTGGCAGCCGCAGTGCTGGCGCGTACCGTGTCCTGTTTGCTGACAGTCACACACGCACGAGTGGAGACAAACAGCCATATAAGGCGCCGCTTTTCCAGGTGATGTAACCACGTTCGGGTATTCATTCCTATCTACGGCCTTTCAGTGGAACCAGGGTTTCCTAAACCTGCCGAAAATTTACGAGCATGGAGATTCTATACAGTGGGGTAGGAAGATGCTCGGCACTGAGGGAGTTAGGGGGGACTATTTTCTGACAGTGAACGACGCTCACACTCGCATAAAAATGGATGGCATACACCGTCGTACAACATCACAACAAACAGTGTTGCGCGATACTTAACAAGAACCAAAACATCGGAAAAAACATTATCCGGTTACCGCAATCACAAAAATTATGGAATAATATATAGGATAAACCTTATAATCATATAATGACACTCAAAGTTTGCATTCAGTGTGCTAAAAAAATTCCCCTGCGTCTTCTTTGATTAATGACTTTGTTTTGTTGTAAAGTACTGTGTGGGAGGGGGGATTCCTATGAAAGACTAGATTTAAAAATATATCTTTTTCTTATTCTGTTTCCCTCCTAAATATAGATTTGTCATTTGTCTCTCTCTCTAGGCTCTTTTTGAAGAATCACATCTCGAGCACTGGGCCGTGAAGTAGGGGGGGGGACCCCCTGATTATCTTTTATGTGGGGGGAAGTAGCTGCCCCCTTGACCCCCCCCCCCCCCCCGGTTCTACGCCCTCTACAGTACCGTAATCCTGAAGATAACCATCCATACACGGCGCCCCTTCTCAAACGATGATGCAAAACATTAAGGTGCTACTGGGTAGAGACAACCATAGGGAACAATTTTTTTTTTTTTTTTTAACAACTGTCTGAATCTTCTGAGCGAGAATTCTAAATTCTTTTTCTTTTGAAAATGGTAACGAGATGTGCACAGCGCTGAAACATTCCTGTTCGATCATTACGCCATCTTGTTTCTTGCAGTCAGCGAAAAAAAAGGTGAAAATTGCAGGCACTCCTTTCCATGCACGTGTTAAATACTAAAAGATGCAGCGGTTTTTTTTTTTTTGTTCTTTTTTTTTTTTTTTACACCAAGCTTAGATTTCAACAACTTCGCAACCGAGAGACATGTGAAGGCGGGCAGAAAGCGAAGGAGTGGGTCAAAGTTCAGCCAGATGCTCAAAGCCAGACGCATGTGCAGACAGAACTGGGCACGTCGTCATGGTGTTGTCTCTGGTCTATTTTTCACACTTTATGAGCTTCGATCACCGGTGGCTTGAGTTTCCTTATTTATTTTCATTTAATCCTTATTTACTTTCTACAAGGCTGTGTTGTTTTTTTTTAGTTTGTCTAATCACGCTTTGTTCTTAGTCTGTTTTAGCAATTAAAATTATATTCCAAATATAGACACAGAATAGAAAGATATAATATATTAAGTAACAAGTAAGACCTGTGTGAATTACTGTGGAAACCGTCCATTCAACTATTATTATAAACACAAATAGTAGAAGCTGGAATGTCCTCACTACTTCTATCCTCCCATCACTTTTTTTTCTCCAAGTCATTAGCTTCCTACCTCCACGTCTGTTTCTCCTTCCATGCTGAATGAATGTGTTTTTAAGAATGATAAGTTTCTTTGAATGACAAGTCTGTGGTATGTAGTAAACGTAATGTTGAATATTGTACTTATTAAACATAAAAAATATATTCAATTTATTGGGTTTAAATGGTTTCTGTACTAACCCTATTATTTGATGTGGAGACATATGTTTAAAAGCAGAAAATACTCAAAAGACAAGTTATTCTTTCCTCATTTCACTGTGTCTATCAGTGTGTATGTGTGCACGTGTGTATACCTCCAATCCTTCACAAGAATCCTGGTGGCCAAAAGAGCAAGAGGGATTTGTTTAAAGCAAGTCAGATAAACTGAGGAGAGAAGACACACGAAGAAATAGAATTTGTCTCAGAAGGAATCGAAAGAATCTTGATCTTTATCAGGACGTGGACCAGACTCCGACGCCAGCGCCGACTATCAGATTCCTCTGAATACGCCAAAGAGGATCGAATGGTCGACGATTTCCCCATGACACTTTTTCATGTCAAAGAAAAGGATTCAAGAGGCTGAAGCTACGGAGATGCTGGGCAACATAAAGTACTTTTGTGGCAAGAGGAAACCACGCTGGGGAAAGGAAAGTGCCACGTGACGCGCCCACGTGACATGAACGTCGCACGGTGAAATCCAAAGGGGAAAACCGTGCACGCGCGTGCGTGTGTGTGTGTGTCTCTCTCTCTCACACACATGCGAGTACTTAATTTTGTTCAGTACCGGCGTGAATACCACAAGCGCTCGAAATGTTACTAGGTCACCTAAATATGTTTTAATCCAACAAAATCAGCTTTCCGGTTGTGTCTCTATTTGGATGTGCAGGACTGGGGTAGGCATGTAAAAGGAGAAATAAGTGAACTCAATTTCGCGATGTGGAGGTCAGCCAGCAATCAACGATGCCAGCGACATCAGCGAGTACGCCGACATTTGAAGACGGGACATGTTTCGAAATCCTGGACTTTAAATGACTAATTCAGTGCCGCTTCTTTCCTTTAAAGAGTAGGTAAAGTTCAATACCAGATATGATTTCCCATTGATCTGTATGTCTATTATTTCCCCTTAATCTGGATGTCTTCCACTTCCACTCTCACTTTCTCGAAATACAGGTCAGCAAACATCACCACGCGCAACAACAGATCAACACTTCAGACGTCAGGAACACCTACAACCGAAGTTACAAAGCAATCGGAAGAGCTCGGGTCATTAAGTTAAGTAGACATATCTATAGACAAAGTAGACGTCACACTGACATCCTCCTGTGCTTGGTGACGTTTGTCTGGGATGTTTGTCAGCTTGTACCTTAATAACCCAGATTTCAGAGAGGGAAATGTTCCCCCAGCGAGTCCTCCCAACACTGCACATTACTGAAGGATAATTATGATATTCCCTCCATCGCGTCTGACGATCTTTAACATAGAAAGGCTCGGCCCACACACTATGTCCCCATCCTGGTGTCTTTCCACACAGCACACGTGTCTTTCCACACAGCAAACAGTCCTCAGCCTGATGACGTCACCAAGTCGATCGTCTGCGATAACAGGCAAACAACGACAGGCAATGAAGACACTTTGCGGTGGTTTTCAATGCCGTTTTCCGGACAAATTCCTCTTAAACAGAAAAGCAAACAAAACCTGCTAGTGGGCTATAATCTTGACTTGAAGAAAAGGAAGAAGCAAGAAGAAATAAATGAAAGCGGGACCTTGATTGAAGCCGTTATGTTTTCGATTCTTCTAATCAATCTAATGATGGTGGAAATGTCAACACCTGTCACCATAGGTATTCCCAAAAAGTTTCTATACACAAAAACGTATGTGTAAGATTTCCAGTTGCAGTGTCTAGTGAAGAAACTGTTATGAATAGGTTTTTTTTTTTTTTTTTTTGAGGGAGCGTGGGTGGTGGTGAAAAGATAAATACTTTCCAATTTGGCGGAAAACATTGGACGATTGCTATAGTAACAGCTGATTGTTTCAGATGTAAAGGTGACATATACTCACGACATGTGTGCCTCGGTAACACTCATAGACATACTGAAGTAAAAATACAGACTGTCTACACAATACTTACATACATTTACTGCGTTTTATTCTTTAAAAAAAAAAAAACAGCTACAAACGTTTTTGGTATATCAATCAAAATAATATTCTCAAAGTACTCTAACCAGTCAGCTGCTTCCCCTTTGATGACCACATTACAATATTTCTATCATTTTATATCCCTATATCTCTTACTGGCTGAAAGCTTTTCAAATTCTATATAAAATTACAATAATATAATGCACCCTTAAAATATCCCCAAACGTGTCATTTCCCCGAAATTCCTCACCTGACTTAAACTTGTCATTGATTCTGGTAATGGTGCTAAGTGATGAAAACTTCAACACCAGATCATACTTCGAGTACCACCAATGTTTTAATCGTAAAAGTAAAGGCTTCTATTCCATAAATTTATTCATAAGACATATTCAAAAGAATGGTCAAGAGTTTAGTGGCTTTCTTAGACGCTCTTTATAGTGGCTTGCAAACTTCTTCGCCTTCCTTGGCGACCTTCTTGAACACCTCCAACCATCCCGCCCAAACTCATCGGGTTCTCTTACCAGCCATTTGGTTCCAGCCGTCAGCTTCCCAAACTCTTGTCTCTATCTAAGTGGCGCCGCTTCTGGGTACTCTACGGAACCACGACAATACTGATAAGTCTCCGCCCTACCTGATGCAGACATCAGTTATCGCCCCAGCTTAGCCTCTTTGGCACGGAGGACGAATGCCTCCTTCAGACGGCTAATTGCGGGGTTCCTGTCCCCTAATTTCCAATACGTCTGTCGTATCTCATTGATTTCTGTGCAGCTGCTGCTGTCTTTCGGAAATCCGTACACTGCGCTTTGTGAAAGTGGTAATCTGGAAACTCGATTGAGAAGACTGCTAGTACAGTCAGTAAGAACGAATTGGCTGTTCTTGTTTGCAGATTCGACACATTCACCCTTAATTCTCTGAGGTGCTTGTCGAGAAAACACGACAGTGGATTTATTTCTGAGATAAAAGATTTCCAATCAAGGCGATACACCAAGTAGATGCAAGGCATTCTACCCAAGCGAAACATACCCATGCCATTGTCGGGGCAATTAAACCACGGTCCAATAATCCGCGAATTCGCTTAAGCCGCGCAAAATGTTTGGATCATAATTTTTTGTACGGTCCTGGACATGACCTCTCAAACACTGAAGATGTGCTACACCTGTCATTTTCGGCATTTCGAATGTCCATGATTGACATGTTATGGGTTATCGCTGATTAATATCAAAATGGCGACTCACCGGTCAACACGTGAGTAAGGACTGTGACCAAAAAACATTAATTTTTTTTTCATTATTTATTGTAATTTATGCATTATCAAAAAATATTTAAGCCGCGGTTAAGCAGTGAAGCAATGCTCTTTAAATTAGAAGATCTTGATAATTGTTCGGCAAAAAAAACCCAAACCCAGAAGACTATAAAATAAAGAATATTAATGCATTATCACTGCTCCTAGGTTATGAAAAAACAACAAAACTACAAGTAAGAATATTTTCTTTATCCGACATTGATTCTATTTTGGCAATGATGGGGTAAACAAGCAAAAGGAGTGAGCGTTCTGGATCCAGGAATGTCCAAGGAAGGCACAGCAAACCCCGGAATTTGTGATCAGGTCAATGGCACTGTCAGAAAAGTAAACCGAAAAACTGACGAGTATGACTGGATAATTAAACAATCAAGGAGAAGGAAATATCCAGAGGGATGTTTTGCGTTAAACTTTCTGGCAGGCAACAAGAGAATCAACAGAAGGAAAGGTTAATACAGCCAAGAGAAAATGTCTTGCATGTTAATATAATAAACAAACAAGTAAAACAACAGTGGAAGAACGAGTGCTCCAAGAAAAATAGTGAAGCGTTTCCGAATAACTTGAAACGCATCTCTTTCGTAAATATTATTCCATCGCAAAATTTGCTTTTCCTAATTAACTTTTGAATGTTATTATATATTGATCTGTTTACATGACTTCGCAAAATTATTTTTGTTAGTTTTCACGACGTTAATTATCAACTTAATAGGATGGAGAGAGAGTGAGAGAGGGAGACAGAAAAAGAGAGAGAAGACATACAGTAAGACATCAAAGACAAGGCAGCATCACTGGGAAAACTGAAAGTCGTTGAGACAAAAAAAAAAACGATAGAATAATTCATTTTTATTTGAAAAGAAGTTAAAAAGTTTTCTTCGGAAAACCAGCGCAATGAGTAGTTAATAGCTAACTTCCTGTGCAGAAGTGACTTTCTCTCAATCACTGCTTCTCTCTGAAGACGCTTCCTGTTGCTTCAAAGTCCTTCAAAGTGGATCGTAGGTGTCCAGTGACGACTGTCTGAGGGTGCCTTACATTAGCATAGGAAAAATTGGTCTGACCCTCATCTCCTGCCAAGGTACACTGCAGTACAACCACGCCAACTATTGATTTCTTCTTCTTCTTCTTCTTCTTCTTCTTTCTTTCTTTCTTTCTTTCTTCTTCTTTTTTGTCCCTTGATTGTTTCATTGGACACATTTCTGGATCATTTTATCTCTCACTTGAAGACCCCAATTTCTGATCTCATTTAAAAGTCGTTTATCTTCATTTAGCTTGGCTTTTTGCGCAGTTACAAATTCTCAGCCTCTAGCCAGAGTCACCATCTCCATCAGCATGTCTGCCTTTATATTTATTCCTCTCTTCTTTATAACACTGAGTTACTTGAGAAGCTGTCTCTCGGCTTTAAAACTGAGGATGGTAATTTTCACCCAGATCGCGATGACCCGGATGTACCATAAAGAAAGAGAAATCAAAACAAGTGACTGCAGCCTATAACCATTTTCCACAGACGACAAGGATGTGGAACCCTATTTACTGCTACCTTCAAAGTCGATGTCTAATACTAAATATAGCATCAGCGTGTCTCTTCTACTTCCTGTCCTATGGCTGTTACAATCAAAGTCATTACTTCCCTTCTATGGAAGCTGGCACTGGCTGCAAGTTGCCCGGATGTCAACAAAAAAAAAAAGGCGTATTGCATTCACTCGTTCTCTCTTTCTTTCTCTCTGAACATAAAAAATCTTGGCCTACAAGTTTTCATGGATGAACGACGGGTCCATGGTTTTGTTAAAATGCCAGCCTGGAACTGTCGAGGACCTTGGACAGCGCCTTTCAGTGTATTTTAATCTCAAAGCGACCGGCGATAAACTAAATGGATTGAGCAACAGACAGATGGCGCTGGCTGTATGCGCGGCACTGCTGCGCAGATTGTAGGATATCGACAATCAAAAGGCGAGTGGACGGCGATAATGCATCTGACATTCAGAAAATGGCAATGAATTAAAGAAAATGTTGTGTACAGCCTTTCAGCTCCAGTTCTGCTGAGGAGTTTTAGTCAGTCGTGGATATTCATTCATTCCACAAGAAGCAATCTGTCACTTCATCATACTTTTTCATGGGGGCAGCACGCTTGATTAGCGGGCACTGTCCTCTCTCAGATCGTCAACCGAGGACGTCAAAAAAAAAAAAAATTAAAAAAACAAATGTGATCGATGTGCGTAGGCAGCGGTGAGGTCTTGTGTCTGCTGCCTTTTAGTGTTATTTCAGACCTGGCACTGCCTGCAGAAAGGAGTTATTCCTAAAAAGTTCCATTCTTCATCCTATAAAACTTAATTGCAGGGTTCTTTAAAAAGTCAGTGATCGTTGCCTGACAGCTTAATCAACAGGCCATGTGTCTCTGTATGAACTCGACACCGAAAACTCCAAATTATCAATGCGGGGTGTCTCTACAAAAAAAAAAGAAGAAAAATGCCAGGTGAATAGTTCAATTAATGGACAAAAGAAGTTGAACTGGCTTCCACAAATCAGACTAATTCATTCTCTGATAAGGTAATAGCAGAACCACAACAGGACGAAAGGAATTATGTATAGTCACTGGAAACTGAAGGCAGAGGTTAAATTAACTCGTATTTTATTTTTAAAGAAACTAAAAATAGGAAGACTAAACATTTCTATATTATAGATGATGTTTTCATTTCAATTCTGTTGATCAGATGTAATACATTTTTGTTTTTTTTTTTACCATTTGTATCGCTTAAAGTCAGGTGGTTTGTCTTAGTATCACATCCAGTTTAAAATTCTGGTTCTGTAGTTGGTTGAACTGTCGAGACATAAAGACATAATAAAGGGATTTTTTTTCTCAGAGTTAAAAGCTAGTATAATTTTTGGTGATGAATGTGATTTTTTTTTAGAAAGATACACAAATGTGTGCAAAAAATTAATAAATTAAAATAAATAAGTCGAAACATAAGAGCAAAAGGTAGATGTCATAATCAAGCGGACAAGTGAGATACCGAATGAGTTGCCTCCCTCAAATGCCCTCAACGTCCAGATATGTCAAGGGACAGAACTGCATTAACTCAACGATACCTGACCCAGCAAGCACACGCAATATTGGGCTAATAATGGCTTTTTCATGGCCACATTATTGGGCATTCACAGACTACAATATTGGCCCAATGATGAGAGAGGCCTACTAGTCATGAGTTCTAAATGCACCCTGCGCACGACTCATGTCCCTGGGCAAACATCTAATACTTGAAATATTTCTTAAAACATGTGTAATCTCCCCTGTCTTTATGGAAAATTCTGGTCGTTAGGTAGAAAATCCAAAGCATTTAGAGCAAGAATTGGGCAAAATATATGAAGTGAGATCGATTCGAACTAGAATAAATAAAGTTCAAGCATTTCAAAAGATGGAGTAGAAGTTAACAATTCGTACATTTTAACCTTTTTTTTCGCTTCACCTACTCAAAAACAGTTCAGTTCTCATTTCCCTTTTAAAAAGAATAAAGGGACAAGGTGAAAAAATAAAGTTTCTTTAAAATGGAGAAGACTAAGTACTTTCGAATTTAGATATAAAGATGTAATATCACAAGCCATGCATTTGTTTTTACATGCTCTTCAAGAAGCCAAAAAGTTTTCAGACTCAACTTTACAAGACAGTTTGAAGTAAAAAGAATCAGCTGCCACACAGTTTGTTAACTCAAAGTTTGTTCTTAAAGAAAGAAAATCTTTGGCGACACGAATAGAAATGTCTTGCAGAAAAAAAATTAAGATGACATACAGTAGAAATATATGGACAATAAATTTTTTAAAAATAGAAAAAATGCACGAAAAGCTTTTCTAAGAATAAAACATTCTCCCTGAATCCGTGTGTGTGGGTGAGAGAGAGAGAGAGAATAGCATGACAGTCCATGGTGCTGGAAGAACGAAATTGTAAAGTGTGTATACCTGCAGATTGGGAGAACCTATGGTCCTCTATGTTGCCCCACATCCCCCAGAATAGGGTTCATTTGGTCCACAAGAACGCACCTTCTTTAAAAATCAACACTCCTCTTCTGCTAGCTGGTTTCGCAGACATCGTGTAATTAATATTCATTGACGGGGCTGAGCAATTTAGGTTCCTTACAACTGTGTGGGACTGCTCAATAACCCTGCATTCAGATTTGTATTCATTCTGCTGCAGTCCCCTGCATCAGGACCTTGCAGGATTCTGTGCATCCCTTAAGAAAGCATCAGGATTTCATTACATAGAAAACATTTCACTGAATCGAATGTTTTTGAAAGAAAATCACCAGCCAAAAAAAAGTTCTTGCAACAGTGAGAAAATGGACAGAAACATGATGAGGAGAGGTGGATCGGAGAATGGAAAGAGTATGATATGGGAGATATATGTCTGTATGTGACTAAACGTATGAGTGCGTTTGTTCGTTACTTTCCTCGTCTGTTTGTTTTTCTAACGGACTTGCGCCGGCTTTTGTTACCGCTTTAATGTTGATTTTAAAATGTTGATCCTCGGTTCAGAATTTCATCCACCATAACTGGAGCGTGATTATGTGATTGTCGTAAACACAAAGCAAACACTGCAGGAGATGGTTGGTCGATGATGCCAAATAAAGCAAAATGTTTAAACGCATTTGGAGACAGTGAAACCCATCAAACTCAATCATCCAAAGAGCCTGCTAAGATCGCTGTTGTATCGCTAAATTCCATTAGCAAAGCATGATTAACCTTGTTTTCGTTACATGCTCTCTTTCTTCGCGATTTGACTTAGAAAACAGCGACTGTAATTCCAAACAGAATGTGAGGTCGATGATAGGAAGTGTGTTAAGCGCTGTGCTAAGAATAGCTCCCGGAAATGGAGTCACGAAACTCGCGCATGGCAGGAACAGCAAGGGGTCAGTAATTTTTGTGTCAAAACAGGACCGGTAAACAAAAAACGATCTCGATCTCTCTCTTTTCTCTCTCTCTATCTGTCTCTCTTCCTCTCTCTCACTCTCTCTCTCTCTCACACAGGTATGCGGAGAGCCGAGTGGTTAATGTACTGGTGTCTGAATCCAGAGGCGAAACGGTTCGATACCCGTGTGGCGCAGCCAACATGTCCTAAGTCTGTTCAGCGGTGGAGTGTGTACCTTACTCCTTTTAGTTTGTGAGGAAGATGAAACAGCGAGGGACAGGAGTTCATCACCGTCCTCACACAAAAAAAAGCTGCCTTGACACTTTAATGGCGAAGACTGTAATAGCGAGCTTAATAATACATTCTTGGAGGTCCAGATCAATAATAATAATAATAATAATAATAATAATAATAATAATAATAATAATAATAATAATAATAATAATAATAATAATAATAATAATAGCAGCAGCAGCAGCAACAACTTTAATGTAGTCCGTTGCCCCAAGATAAATATTGTAGGCAATATTTCCTACCCTGACACTAAACACAGTTATTTAGCAAAACATGGAAGTTTGCGACTGGTAATGGTGTGTTTCTGCTGCTATGCACTACTCACTCCTTCTCTGGCGCTGTGGAGTCAGCCTGCGTGCACTGATACACAGTTCGGTCAGCGGACAAGCGACAATAGCAACAACCGCAGGCCAAAAGATCTCGGTAACCTCCCCTCGACAGTTTGAACAGCACTGCACCATGAAGGCCGTGTAGTCTGTCTGGCTAAGATTATCTCCCCTGGGAAATTATTCACGCCTCACAGACAACAGCTCAAGCGCAGGCCATAATTGTCCTGTGATGTGATTTTGTGCTGCGTTTTATTGCGTTTACTTTTTTTCAAAAAAGGTTTCTAAAGCGCATTCTCATAAGGGCTTCCATGACTGCTTGCAATTACCAGGGTTAGGGGCTGAAATGTTGGGTTTTTCGGGGACTGAAATTCTGATTTTAGTTTCCACACACATCTCCAGCTTCCAATCTTTCTTCGGTCATCTGGATTTTACAAAATTGCATATGTAAATAAATCAGCAGTATATTCCAAGAACATGACTGAGGTGCAATTCTACTGAATGTTTAAATTCGATGCGAAATATTATTTCCCAAAATCTGGGTGAATGTCCTGATTTTTACCTCTTACTGTAAATGATGATGTTTGAAGGTTTATATCTCGAGAACAAAACAGGGTTTATTTGCTCAAATTGATAGTATATTGCCTGAACTTTATCCAACCATTAAAAAAATATTTACTTCCCACTAGTCCTGTACGAAAATGACGAATCAAAACACGCTTCCAAAATGTCTTTGGGGCAAATATCTCGATTCTCTTTCAGCGACACGAAACGCAGGAACACAAGAAACAGCATCACTTTCGCTCGTGCCTAGAAGACAAATAACCAGAGAATGCTCTTGACAGAAAGCGCGATGTTTTATTCGCGAAACACACAGAAAAGAAAGAAATAGATGCAGGGGCATGGTCTTGTTCATTTCCAGATACCTGGAAACACGATGTACATGCAGCGATGTCTCTACTGGCATTTGAACAAGTGCAAAATCAAACAGCGCTTCCCTGCTGGATCGATGGAGCGGGTGGAATGGCCACGACTATGTTTACAACCGATCTGGCCATGGAGAGAAGGCCTAACATGCTAGCAAGCCCGCGTGTTTGCAGAAAAGATGGCAAAATGAACAGTAATAGGAAAGACAAATTTTTGAATTCTGTGAAATGCGCTGCCTCTGATATGAATACTTTAATTTTGTTTGTTTGTTTTTTCTTTTCTTTCTCTCTCTCTTTCTTTTGTTATTTACGCAGGGTATAGTCTGTTTTAAACTCGTTTGCCTTTTCGATATTTTCCACGAGGCTTGTGTTTGTTAATGCCGCAAGCGTTGTGCATGTAGTGATTGAAACTATGTTAATGCTGCTGCTGGTGTGGTGGTGTTGAGGCAGCAGTTGATGACAATGGTGAACATTTTCTAGACCTTGCATCTCGGGTAGCAAACTTCACGTGTTTTAATTTCTCTAGTTCTTAGATTGGACAGAGTGTTCTGATAAGGACAGTCCTTATGGCGCTTGAGCGTGAAAATGTCGCTTCTGTCGTCAGGTGACATGTTGGACAAGAAGTGTCGTTGGTCTTGCAAGGTGCAGACGCGTATTTTGAACCTTACAGCTCCAGTTTTCACTGCCACCGATGTTTGGAAAGTACCAAACAAACGATAGGAAGGACAATACATTATACTCACAGTAAAACATTTTCTCTTCCTCTGTCTGGTGCCTCTCTTACTCTCTCTCACACACAGAGGGAGAGACAGGGGAGAAACAGTGAAAATTATTCATTTACCTGTAGACTCCATATCGATTACATAATTCTGCTCCAGGTCGATTGCTCAATCAATAATACCTCTACAGCTGTGTAGGAAATCATACAGAAGTAAACAGCATGTAATTATTTTTTTTAAGAATGCACATGTTGACGCTTGCGCACTCGTGCAGAAGGCGCTGTGGAGAAAGGGTAGGGATAATTGAGAGACTGAAGCGAGAAACGAATCATGAGAATGGAGAAGTCATTCCTCCCCGATCCATCTACCAAAAAATAACAAATAAAAACTCTTTTGTGGTGCCTGGTGATTAGCTCAAATGCCGACTCTTTAAAAACTACATCACAGTGTTGGGTGTGTGCTAGTACAAGTATTTGTTATCGGATTCAGTTTGGTATACATTGAGATAAAAAGAGTTAAGAGACGTAAAAGGATTTCAACGTTTAACTGTATTTTTTTCCCTTTAACCCCTTAGCGTCTGTCTGCTTGTTTATCTGCCTATTTCTATACGTACGAATGTCTGTATGATTCAGCGCGTAGTAGCACTGGTGAAATAGTTTCCATCTCTCTCTCACCTTTCTACCCTATTACCTATGTTTGTGTGTGCGTGCTTGTGAATCCCTGTGCGTGTGTGTGTGTTTACGTCTTTGTATTCGAACAACATCAGATTGCTACCATTGCGCATGCCCACATTAATCAACGGAACCCTGACTCCCATACATAAAAAGAAAGTTCATTCGACACCGGAGATTGATCGTGGCATGTAAGGTGTGACACGACACACGAACATCAATGGCCTGCGGTCAGGACAGCCTCAAACTTTAAAGCTCCCGTAAATAGAGGCTTGTACTATTGTACACCGCCGGCTTCCGGTTGTACACGACTCAGGGCGCTAGAAAAAATGTTGTAGTTCTTCTTGAAAGTTATCTGTCGCGTGCAGTAAACAATAACAAACAGTAATTGGTTTTGTTTAAACATTTTTTCTATTGATAGCTATTTCGTGACTAGGAACATCCTGTAAATACAAGTATATAATTATCAACTTTTTACATATTTAAACCTTCTCTTTTTATCTCATGACTTTGTCATTGCACGAGTCGAGCAGTTTTTATTTTCATGGCGAGCGCTAATGTAAACAAATATGGTTAACTTTTCTTACCACCTTCGTAAAAGAAGAATTGTTTTTTTCTGTCTATCGATCTTACCACCTTCGTAAAGGAAGAATTTTTCACTATTTTTTTCTTATATATATATATGTATATCGTAGCTAGATAATACCCTTGACCACTTCTCACTATCTCAAAACTGTTTGACCTTAAATGGTCAACTACATATTATGAAAAAAAATCCTATACAGGTATATGAAGTTATATAGTGTGTAACCTCGACAGTAAATTTATACAATCATTTCTCCCCTTACACGAAATAAATGATGATTGCATTATCACCTGATACACAAGTCTGTATTCTCCATCATTTCATTATTTCCTGATGTATACTGTTCATCATCGCGCATGACCACATTGATCTTCCCGCTTTCCTAAAACCATTTCCTGGTCATTGGTATAACGTGCTGGTATAACCGACAATTATTTCCAGTACTTTCTCTAGCATCCTACTCTTTCTGCAGCTTCAGGTGTTCAGGGAAGTTTCAGAGAAGTTAACCTCTGCAAATCTGTGTAAATTTTCCATCTTGAAAAGAGCGCATGCGAGAATGCTCCAGACCTATTGAAATCGTAAATGTCTCCTAGTCACATTTTCACTGACAGTAGTTGTACCACTCGCGTTCAAACTTCCTGTAGGTTGCCTGGCACCCAGCTGTCACTGAGGACATAGAGACAGGTTCAAGTGGTCAGGGGCCATGGGTCAAATGGATGGGCCAGACGGTAAGTCGATTTCTCCAGCGCCTTACGGAAATGAACTTTCCCGCCAGCAGCTCTGATAAAAAGGATTCTAGGACGATGGAGAATATGAGAAATTCTCGAAGAATGAATGGGGTGAGGTAGACTTTCTCTTAGTTTGACGCTGTTAATGACAATCTGTCTGATGAGGATAAACGCGGGAAGGACTCGAGGAATGATAAGATAAAATTTGACGAAACTGTCCTAAAAAAAGGGTCGATTTGCCGACTTTTGATCATAAAAATATCTGTCTTTCGTGGGTTTTCATATTTTCTGATTGTTTGCCTTTTGTGCCTGTGCCTGTGTGTGTTCATAATATGCGGAAAAGAAGAGATAATGAGAGTACTTTCCACTACTGAGGGAACAAGAACATTTTTCTCGCCTTTGCACGTCACAAAAGAAAGTTACAGATTAAAATATAAGTTCACCTTAAAAATTTTTTTCAAAGCATCGCAAGAAAAAAGAGCATTGCAAGTTACAGAGAATGCCTATCATGGAATCCTACTGGCTATTTCTTCACTCACGTGACCGGAAGAAGCTTTCAAACAAATGGCGCGGGGAAGTGACAAGTCAGCGTTTTTGAATAGTCGTTGAGGGCGACTGACATCCGGCGGATGAAGATGACACAGGGGGATGGTTTAGGAAGAGACAAAAAAGGCCTCAAAGCAAGTACGGAAACTGCTCTTCAGGATTCTCTGCAGGTTTCTAGTTCCACCCGTCAACCCTGGCTGTAGGTTTGATCAAATATAGATAGTCATGAAAAGCATCTGTGCAGTGAGCAGACCGGCCTTTTAAAAGATTTGTTTACCGGAAGTTGAAAAAAGAAATGCTTGGTGTTGGTGGCAGTTGAGCGGGTGGATGCTTGTGTGCCTAGCTCGAAGTACCCCGGTGATCTGAGTCAATTAAAGATGCTATCAAACTTAACCTTGTCATGCTCCTTTCTTATTAAAAAGTATTTAAGTAATCAAGAGAAGGACTTCAGAAATGGAAGAAAAAAAAACCCCAGAAAGATAAACAAGAGACAAACCTCGATTTGTCTTGAGGTTGCTGCAGGTACACAATATAACTTGCAGAAATACAACACTTCAATACAGACAAATACAGATAACAGGTACGCAGATAGGTGAGCTCAAAAATGAAAAAAAGAATATCGACAAAATGTATTGTATTATCACTAGTATCGCAAAACGTTTCGACAATCCTTCGATGTCTCGTCTAGTCAAAAGGTCAGCGACAGAGGAAAATTACCAAAAAATCTCGTATCAGTTCGTCTAATGAAGCGAGGAAGAGTGACCATCCTGTAAAGGTCTGGCAGGGTACTTTATTGTCTCTAACGATTGAATAAAACTTAGTGCAAGATACTATTGTGCTATTTCTCCAAATCTGGAAAGAATAATTATATCCTCCACCATTTGTTATCCAGGTACACGCTTAAACACACACAACAACTATGCACAGGTCATGGCAAAAATCACAGACATCAGGATAGTACTGTAAACACCTCAGCCATCGGAAAAGAGAGATCACATGTTATTAGGTGTATTTGTATACAAGCATGGTGTCACTAGTGTGATTTCCTTAACAACGGAAGTGGATGCATCCAGATATCATGAAATGGTATCGTGTGCTTTACCAAGTCATTAGAAAAAAAAATCACCCTACTAGACCTTTGAGTGGTTTCATTGAAAGCTGAAGGTAAAAGGTAGCATCTCTCGGATGTAGAGACGAAATGAAAAATGTTGCAACACACAGTAGCGATCCTACAAAGGAAGGGAGAAAAGAACCGTAAGCGCGCACACGCCTTGCCCCACGCAGTTCATCGGAGTAACCTTTCCTGGTGCGATGTGGGAGATGAGGGATGCAAGCACCAGACTGAGTGCCACAGCTCGCACTAGGAGGGATCGTTCCTCTTGCGTGAAGTGGAGCGGAAAGAAACAAAGCTTGGTTCATGTTCACCACGTTTCTTGTCTTCCTCTTTTTCTTCTTCGTCTTTTTTTTTCTCTCATCCCTCTCCACTTTTTATTTTTTTCCCTCTATGTCTCATTTATTTTGCTTGTGTTATAGTAGTTTAAAGGACTAGTAAGGTAGAAAATTGTATGTGAAGTGTTTTACCCGATCTCTAGAAAAACATTTGCACCGAACTAGTCCCTTGACACATTTCTCACTCTTTTTTCCCCTGGGAAGTTGATGAAAAAAAAAAGCAAAAATATTTGCTTATCCGACCCTCTCACTCCTTCTCTCTCTCACACACTTTTATCAGGAAGAGCAGCAGGACCATGCTATCGATTGAAAGACTGACTCTGAAACCTAATTTCTGAAGATCAGTATCAGAGTCGGAGCGAGTGAGCCCTCAGTCACAGCTACTCAGAGATGCTAGAGATGCTGAAGTTGCGTGGCCTGGCATGCAGAGAGCGAGCGGCGAGCCGAAACGTTTGACGTTAACGAGTCTGCACGTGACACGCGCAATGACACCCACGCGCGTGCTGTCCTTGCATAGCGCGTGAGACTCGCTTTTCGATTCGAAGTTGTCGCCTTCCCTCCCGTCTTCCTATTGTCAACCGTAGCACGGACACTCGGAGTCTGCAAGGGGCAAAACTAGGGGTTAACTGATGTCCATGATAAGGGTTCGGGAGTGAATAGTTTACCTCCGAGCCAGAAACTATAAGGCTAAGACTCAACGCAGGAGACAACCCTGGAACAGGTACCGCATGTAAAGAGAAAATAATATTCCCGAGACGAGATTTGAACCCAGCCCTCCCAGACAGCCGATCCTCACTATATAGGTTACTAGCACTAAACAATTATGCTTTCCGTTCGCGTTGTACAAAGAAAGACAGAAGGAAAAGGGAAAATATAAGAAAGGAACAAAGAAAAAACAAAAAAATAAAAAGAAAAAAATAAAGAAAAAAGACACAAAATAAAGAAAAAGAAAGGACTGACCGAATAAATTAAAACCTCAGGCAATGAGGCTCAAACATGCGTACTTACACTAACTCACACTAACACACACACAAAGTAGATGACAAACGTTGTACAGCCGGAAACAGCGCAAAAAAAAAAAGACTGATGATGATGATGAGGAGGAGGAAGAGAAGTAAGAGGAGGAGGAGGGTCTAGGGGAGCAGCAAAGCTGCCGTCGATATGTCCTGCAGCCATTTCACACCATGACAGCCAGGTCTCACCCTTAACTAGAAAGAGAAGAGTCTTCCTAAGCTGTACGGATCCCTGTACTTTACATCGGTTTCTAAACATCTCTGTTCTAGATTACTCTGTGCAGATCATCTGTCTCTTTCCCTCCGCCTGTTCGCTCTCTTCATCTCTTTTGCTCTCCTCATTTCCGTTATCGACCTCCATAGCGCAGACGCACGGATCAAAGGAAGGGAGCTAATGCTCTACTAAGCTCGACTGTCAACACTGATGTGCGAACGTTTAGCAGCTGTCCACCCGTGATATGAATGGCCATTCCGGGTCACCTCCTCCCATACTGGAAGAAACGTGTCCATTAAATGTTTGTATTATTTTACCCAAATGGCATTTGGAATGAGAGTTACTAAACTTTAATTCTCAGAATTTATTTGCAGTGTGCATTCTCCATTGCATGCTATATTGCTGACAAGGAAATGTAGAGCGTAGCGAGTGTTAAATATGAAATTAATCTCAAAGAGGCTTAAAAGTTAATAGAGGGCAACGAATCTGTTTTTGTATTGTTTATTGATCTGGCGCTAACGACAGCTCCAAAAATAAACTACAACAACAAACTGGTAAACAGATTTTGCTTGACCCCTGTCTGACTCGCAGGAGATATTTACGATTTTAAAATAAACTCATCTCGCGAACGGAGCAAAATTAGATGCCTTAGGGATATTAAATGTGCCTTATTGAGTTTATAGAAAAACCCAACCCTCCCCTTTTACTGTACTTATCTCCCCTGAAAAATCATATCCCGTTCATAAAAACAACTGTGAAGTAGACAGAGAGAAAGATTCAGCAGCAGCTACTCAAAACCATACCCGGCTTCGAACCATAGCTTCAACTTTGTAGAGGAGAGTTTGCATCATTGTGCCACGGGGCTTACCCTGATCAAAGTTACGTAACTCTCCCAAATTTATGGAACTGTGTTTTTATAATAAACTTAACCCGGTCGTCTGAAAGTAAAACGGAAACTATTCCTTAACTCTCAAGTTATTTACTGGGTTATTATTCATTTGACTACATCACCATTCAAGACCATCAGACAAACGCTGATGCCCAGTGGGCATTCGACTCTCGCCAAGGACGATTTCAGGCGCCATGTCTTGGAGAAGTGGGTCATGACCCTGGCAATATTAATGACATCGGAGGAATGCGGCTAGACTGAGGAGGTGTGTGGGTTTGGTGGTGGTTGGAGGAATAGAGTCGGGTGCCTGTCCTGCAGGCATTGGCGCATCCGTGACAGATGCTAGCAAAAAGTGGTTTTACACTCGGGGGTCAGGTATAGGGAGCCTCCGGGAGGCTGTTGTCAGACAACAAATCGTTTTTTTTTTTCAGGCCCGCCTCCAGCGGTTTTGGTGATGCTTCGCTCCGTAGTGAAGCAAGCATTTATGAATGGCTGGCTACAACCTGGCGTGTCAGGCATGTTGCCAACATTTCTGTGGTTCTACAGTTCCCGACTCTTTCTTCCAGCTTGCACAATTTTGTGTTTCGTTTGTTTACTAGCCTACTTTTTCTGTTTCTTTCTTTGATTGTCTATATAATTGTTTAATGGATTGTATTATTGATTTTGTTACTCTTTGAATTATTGACTGCTCAATTTCTGATTTTGTTCGGTTTGTTACATAGTGTATCATTGTTTGTCTGTAATATCATTTGCATTTTATTTTGTTTGTATAATTGTTTGTACACTCAAAAAACTAAATGTAGTATTAAGGGTGTATTTTATAAGAACTATGAAACAAGGGTCGGCAAGTTAAAAATACCTTTAAACTACAACACACCCTCGTAAAGAGACAGTGAGTGGCTCACTGATTACCCTGTGAGCGAGGTTCAATATCCACTTATTGCTTTCCACGGGACTGGCACACAAACTACTTCTGAAATCGAGTTTTCTCACAGTCGCTCTTTGAAAGGGTTGAAAGGTCTGATGGGGTTCGAAGTCCTCGTGTTACTGAATGGTTCAGAAGTTAGCACGATGTAAATCCGGAGCTTCTCGCTTCAGTGAGGTAATCGGACATTCATCTTGTAATTAATTTTAGTCAAGGTGAGTGAAAGTAGAGGGTAATGGACGTTATAAGGATTTTTTTTAGTAGACGTAGATGCTTATCGTTCCACAAACGGCAAAATATACCAGGATCGTTTCTGCATGAAAAACACACACAACACCCATTAGATTAATGGTGTGTAAGTGGAGAGGTGTATGTGTATAAACAAATTCTCTCTCTGAGCGAAAGCACCCGCACACGCATACGCACACGCGCACGCGTACGCACACTCTCAATCAGAACTCAAACACACTTTAACCATCTTCTAACAAAAATGTTTTCCCTTTAACCCTTCTTTTCGTAAGAGCAACAAATCACCCTCGTTTAGTGCTCAATAGGAACTTATGTTTAGACAGAAAACACGTGTTGATTAGCGTGTCCGTGGGTGAAGAGTTTCAAAGCATCAGCCCTGGCCTCATCCCGGGTGGCAGCATCGCCTGTCAGCGCTGTGGCGGACGCCTTTCTTCAAATGACATCATCTTCCTAATGCTTGACGAGGTCTACAAAAATATTTTTCTCCTAAAACTTTTCCCGCTCATGTGCTTGGAATCGAATTCTAACGAAGAAGTTTCGACTGTCGTTTAATTTTTTAAAAAGCTCATGCACCCAGTTTCGACAATGTACTCGTATGGCCCAGCGATGACAAATCGGCTCGGCTCATTAATTTGCTACGGAAAGCGGAGCTTTGTTACCTTTTCATGTGAGACGAGGTCATTTCCGTCCACCAAGGCTAATATCGGAAGTGCAACGTCAGCTCTTTTTTTTCAAACGTTTTTCTGTCGTGATTATCGCGTGCACGGCGCGTGTTACCATTATCGCATCTCGTTGTGGTCTGCGGGCTAGAAGCTTGCTTGAGAGGTGATTTGATCTTGTTAGACCTTCAAACAAAATATGCTAATGAACACAAATCGTTTGCATGCGGGAGGCTGGTTTCGCTCCATTAACTGTTATGTCAGTGGAGAGCGCATCAACGCTTGGGGTCCTGCAAGACGTTCAGTGCTTCTGCCTCGACGATATTTGCTCCCAGTCCAGGGATCCGAATCAGGTATGTGGTCAAATAAGGAAAGACATCTTCCGAAAAGATGTTATTTTTGGGTTAGAATGTAACGGTTAAGAAAAATATCGTCCTTGCAAATGAAGGTTCTTAGTTTAGATTGAACGCGCGCACACACACAATCTTATATTTTTCCTTTGTACTACAGTGTTCAATTCTTAAAACTTTTTTTTTAACCATCTCCGGTCGTGTTCTCGAACAAGTGTCTCGCCTGTAATGAGATTTTTTGTGCTCCCTTCCCTTCTCTCTCTTCTCATATCCGCCTTCTTTTCTTTCCTTTTTTTTTTCCTCGAATCCTCATTGGTTGATGCACCTTTTTTTATTTACAACCTGCGCAGTTAAAAAAAATTCTCAAATGAATTTTCAAATTTTTTTTTATACTGCTCTGGGGTTTTGTAATCCGTAAGCGTTTATTTTCTGCATTACTTGTACCCTAATAGCTGCATTTCATCTTTCATTATCTGGAATTTAATTTACGCTCAAGAATTCAATTTTCCACCAGAATGCATAATAAAATTGCTGGGTGTTCTCTGCTGGTGAGCTGAATATCAAGAATCAAAAAATAAGTGAGTTAAAAAAAATTTTTAAATCAAACAGTCGGCCAGGCTGCTGTTTCAATCTCTTTACCTTGCTTCACACTCAAATCAGGACGAAAATATCGCAAGTGTCTCTTCAGAGTTATTAGGTAGTGACAAATTAGCTAATTTAGCCTATGCCCTTAAAGTGCTGAAGTTTTTAACATTTAGATGGAATTTTAAACTATTTTCTCTTTGAGATAAACGTGTTAAAATCATGTTTTTTTAAAAATCTTACTTTGAAATGACAAGTGGGAATATGTTAACTTGTTTACAGGGTTCAAGATATGCAAAGGACAAGGCTGGAAGTTAGAAAGTAAAAAAAAAAAAAAGGAATATTGAAGACGACGACGGTGACGACAACAACAAACAGAAAAATCTCCACTTGGTGGAAATTTCTTCTCAAAAGAGATGAGAGATGAGAGACTCGTGAAAATGACTTTTCATACAGTGAAAGCACGCAGAATGAAACCAAAACTTGGACATGACCACAACTGAGGAGAATAGGTATTTGAGAAAGGCCAGCAAATGGACCAATAAGTGGAAAAATAATCCATTATAAATGCATTCTGACAACAAAAACAATAACAACATTCTTTGTCTCGTGTATCTCGTTCTGTACGTAAAGGTATGAACAATGCACTGAAAATAAAACTACTGCGATCGGTGTGAGGCTAATGATCTTCGAACTCATTTTTGTCCTCAAGGTTGTGTTCACAAAGCGAAGGTGAATCGTTATCCAGAGGCAAAGAGAGGAAAATGAAGAATAAACTTTATCGGTCCGAGGGGTCAGGCAACATCCGCCAAGTTTGGACACCGGTTGATAACGACTGAGACCAGACTCTTGTCCTTGATATACCCGAGACAATAGACCTCGTTCAATAAATAAAAGTACATTTACGGAGTATGACTTTTCATTTTTTTCCTTCCTCTTTTCTTTCTCTCTCTCTCTCAGCATTCAGGTATTGGTCAAAGTCTTATTGTATTGTTCGCCATCAAAAACACTGATGACCTTTGACCTTCACACACACACACTTAAAGAACTCTGTTTCGCTAGTCTGTGTATAAGTGCACCCGCTAGTTTGCGTGGGCATTAGTCTGAGTGCGCAGAGGCGTATGGGATGCATCATCTTGATGCATATGTCTTCGTTTCCAGAAGATGCGGACCCATGCTGAGAAGCAACTTCTCATTTCAACTCACCTGAATAACTCTCACGTCAACCACCAACCAGTCGATATGCTAACAATGTCATGAGATGTTATCTGCCTGCCGAGCATTATTGTCAAGTCATTAATTTTCCTGGATAGGAATATGGATTTCATCTCATGTTAAAGGTCACAAGGGAAGCTTGACTTACAGGCAGAGTCAGTGCAATGTCTTAATTATGCCACCACTCCTCGCTCTTTACCTTAGTTTTCCTTTTGGCCCCGCTGAACACAAAACAAAAACAAGTTTGGGAAAGGTTTCGGAAAATCGTCATGGGAAAACTTTGCCAAACTTGGTCAAATTTTTATCGATATATTTAGGTTAAGAATGGTTGGTGCGTGAGAACCTCTTTAGTCTCGGCAGTCATGGGTTCGGATTTCCGCTCAGAAATCTCTTTCTCTGCGTGTAACACCTGTTACCGTTCAAGCCAGAACGTCGATACTCAGTCTCCTGTGCCCTCGACATGTGTTCGTGCTGAAGGTGTGTGCTCGTGAGTCTTCGTGTATAATAAAAGCGCTTGAAGCCAGGCCTTCGTTTGGAAGTATTTATTTATTCAGCATCCTAACTGTTGGAAGACATATGGCCGGCTCACGTCTGCCACATACAGCCGTTTGATCGCACACCACGTGATGATAATCCCGCCAGAGCACAGTCACGTTATCTAGTCTCGTCACGAGACCACCTGTCACGCTCAAGAACAGTTCTGCGGCTTACTTTGATTACAGGAAATAGAATAAAAATGTGATATTTGCAAACCGATTATTTGATAAAGGCCGAAATTTTCGCAACAGATTTATATTTCAATATATTTTAATATCTGTAACAAGAAATGCAATTAAAAAAAACCCAAACCAGAAAATAAACTAAAAGGACTTAAGTTGGTCTTTAAGTTGTTTACGTGTGTCACTCTTGTTGACAGTTTTCACTTAATCGTCGAAAGTGCATGCCAGGGTTCGCTGGACACGTATGGGGAGGAGAGAAAACTGTGAAAGCTTTGGTCAGGTCCGTGACGCCTAAGCAACGACGACATTTTTGTTTTCTTTGCATTGTCATCTGATCGCACGGAAAGATGTACAACCGTCCTTTTTTGTTTCCACCACCACCACCCCACACGACAACTGCGACGATAGCACGGTAGGACGATGGCGTGAGGCCGTTAATGCGCGTGCGCCGTCTTTGTAGACTCGAGATCACGTGCACATCACTGCATCATCAGTCCTGTGTTTAGTCTCTCCATTCTTATCCCCCTTTCCACCCTCCAAGGAAGCATTTCTTCACGCAGCAGTCACGAACGGGAAGTGACTGTCAAAAGAACTGCGTGGCTATCAGGAGATCGCAGCGCCACCGTCATGTAAACACATTGGCTTGCAAACCTCTCCTGTCACTTCCGCCGACTGGTTCAGTCGGAGTGGACCGGAGGGTCTGGTGCTGTTGGGTCGTTAGGTGGACCTTTTCTAGTGTTTTCCAACAAAGTGTTTGCGCAGTGGATTCACAATGGCCCCCACAGATTACATCAGATAAACAAATCACGTGAATGACTAGTAAAAATAAATAAATATGGAGATTAAAAGCCACGGTTGGACATTTTAGTCGTAGTTCGGTTTGAAATGCAGGGAGTGACATAAGCACGAATGAATAATAATATTATGGGAAGTAAGTGTGTAAGCTCCTTCCTCACTTTCCCAGTTTGAAAAGCAGGAGTAGGTCCCGATGGCGCAGCGGGAAAGAGCTTATCGCTGTAATGGTGAGGATGCTGGAGTGTAGGATCTTGCCTTAAGGGGACAGAATTTGTCTCTAGACGTGGACCCTGCTAACAGGGCTAGTTTACCATGACATAGCTATATTTCCACATTAAGTGAAAGATGGCACATAGAAAATAAATCAGCTTCCGAAGAGGCAACTACTGAGAAACATTGACAGTAGAATCTTAAAGGATTATTGGTTTCCAGCACTACAAAAACATAAATCTCAGACAATAACAAACCGAAAAAAAAACCCAAGAATATTTACAAAGCCATGATTAGGAAAAGAAACTCGACGCTTGTAACTAGGATACATTAGGTATGTGTGTATTATATAGCTAGGATACACAGAAGGTAGGTATTGGGTGTATATGTAACTAGGATACATACGCCCCAGCGCGCAACTATACACCCACGCACACATCCGTATACAGGCACAGATGCGCACGCAAACACACGAGCGCACGTGCACCAAATGGAGACTAGTTTTCTCATCCGTGTTCAATGTAATCACGTGATTGACCTGCACTTTAGAGCTCACATGATGAGTGTGGGTATGTCACGGTCACGTGACTACATCCACGCTCGTCAACGCCGCTTGAAATGAGTTTGTTTGAGAGTTGGCCATACAGCTGGTGACAGCAAGACAGATCGTTGTGATTCCTGTCCCACAGAACATAGGCTGAGATGAATTGTCTATCGCCCAGAGGCATGTGTTTTTAATATCCAGCGATTTTTTTCTCTTTCTGAAAACATCCGCAGCAGAGTTGTCTGCTCTCCGTCTGATCTGTGTAGTGTTGAAGGGAGGCGACTACAGCCCTTTTGATGAGTTTTTTGCTGCGAGTGTGTATGTTGGTGGGTAGGAAAGGTGCCCAAGGACCGTCCAATTCACAGAAACCATTCAAGAAACATTTTAACATTGTCATTTTAACACAATTTTAAGTCGACCTTAACACAACTCATCACCATGTTGGTGATTTGTTTTCGGACCTCTCGGTCTGTCTCCTTTGTTTTGGAATTAAATTTTGTTGAAACTGGTAATACTTTATCTACGCTTGAGCATTTCTCTCTCTCTCACACACACACACACACACGTACGCACGCACACTTTCCTTTCCTTTATGGTTCTTTTTATATCAAGATGGTAAAATATTTTTTTTTTATTTACTAAACCGTTATATGATCAATGGCATATAACTGCCTCAAATATAAACGTAGTAATATATTTTGATTCAAGCGTGCAGGGCAAGAATATATCTAGAAGGATCTAGAAGGGTAGAGGAATACACGAATACCCCAACGCCGTGCAACTCTTTCACAATTCAACGAGACACGGCAGCCGCCCTGCGCATGATGAAGGACTGGAGCTGTGTTCACCAGGCAAACCTTTTATATTCTTGTAATTATTAGTATTTAGATAAAGACACATTTTTGAAAAAGTTTTTAAAGACGGCTATTAATCTATCGCAAAACTGTTAGTAGGCACAGCATGTAGTCATGGAGACAGGAGCAGATACTACGTAGAAGCACCACTGGCCCTAGAGTCGGCTCTTCAGGACATGACGAGGTCGCCCACCCTACAAGTGGGAACAACTTTGTGCAGAACAGTATCAACTCCGAGAAGAGCAGCTTCTGTCTGTGGAACATATAAGTGTAATTCAAAGGAAGGCGATTCCAGAAAAACTTGTCTGAAGGCCGTCGAGAAGACACAACTCCAAGTGTGAGCAACTGTCCTCCGTGTGGGAGTAAAACTTTGTGCTGGAATGCTCATCAGCTGCGGTCACTTCGTGAGTACACGTTCACGTTTTCTCTTTTCATAAATAACATTTTCTGAACCTTTTTAGTAATGTGAATATCAAACTGGATTTACAGAGTTTTTCTTTTAATTTATCTTGGGGGGAGCCAATGACACTTAGAATGTTTGAAAATGTAGGTTTATTTTTGGTGTAGAAATGGGTCAAAGGGTGTTCAGGGTTTCATTTTTCCTTTCCAGAATCTGTTAAATATAAGGCCTGGAAAAGAAAGGTGTAGTTTGTGTTGGAGCAACTCACAAACATCCTTTACAGTGTGTGTGTGTGTGTGCATGTGTGGCTGAGCGTGCTGACATTTGATTTTGCTGTCCTGATTTTTTTCTCATGTTTCTTTCGCTCGGAATGAAGCTGATCGTTATCATGATCGTGAAAAGCGAGAATAGTAGACTTATTCCTTGTTTTGACAAAGAATTATGTAGATAAGTGGGTTTAGGGGTGTGTGAGAGAGGTTGAAGGGAAAACACGTTAATCCCGTGATGACGGTGTATGTTCCTACCCGCACGAGGGCGCTTTTTGTTATTAAGTGCTTTTGTGCGAGCGGCTCGGGGAATTTTCGTTGCTCACATCTGATTTTATGCATGATGTTGAAATTGTGGACATCAAATTACGTTTGTTCCGACAATTATCTCTGTTTGAACTAGCAGAGTGTTCTTGGGTTCGTTCCTTGCGAATTTTCCCCATGTGCCACCATTTTGTTTTGGTTGGCTGCTTGCTTTGAGTTTAGAGATGATTTCACACTAGGGAAGAAGGAGTGGGTTAGAAACAGGAGTACCCCGAGAAAAAAACTCAGGGTTAGGGACCATCAAGTCTGTGAGGATTAGGATATCAATTTATTTACACCAGCGGATCTACCCATAAAACAGTGGTGTACCATCTCATGTAGTCTGCTCAGTATTCATGAAAAGATAACCGAGGCCAAGCAATGAGAAGCAAGATGGCCTACTTCATAGTTCTCTTTGCGAGTCATTGACCTGGAGTACTCAATGACAGATTGCTTACGAGTTATTTTCCATTTGTTGGCTGTTTTGTCAATATGGTGATGCATTGTGCTCTATTCATTTTTGTGAATCGTGGTTTGTCTACTGGAATTTTTCTTGTTTACGCGGGAAGAAAAAGGTGGGTTATACATCGAGAGAACGATGTTTATGTCAACTATACCTCTCCAAATTTCTGTACTTTATTTTAGTGGTCCTAGCAGCACTGTTTGCAGATGTAGAAAGCAACTGGTGAAGAAGAGATGTGATCAAACCCAAGGACACATGGTTGCAGCCGTCAAAAAATCCCTGCTAGTAAAGTTTTGATGTACAAAACCCTGACAAATACTTGATGGTATCGTGGCAGAGGAGGGTGGGACCGACAAGGGTAACGTTAATCTCATACACTTGACAAAGACGGATAGAGTCCACAAGAAAAACACAGAAAACAGGAGCCTGCTTTTGTTTAGGTTCTGTTTTCTGTTCAATTTTCTTTTTTCTATTTCAAAGTCACTTGATTCACGCGTTATTTCTTTCTATTCCACATTCGCATATATCCCCTTTCCCCCTGATCCCCGTCGCATACCCTTCACACTTGTAATCATTTCTCCATTGAGTCAGTCATACATCCAAGCAAAGCGGCATCTCCAACCAATTTATCTTTATTCTTTGAAGTTGATTGGATTCTAATTACGTCGGATGTCCTGGGTTCAGGCAAGTGGGTGTCTTCGCATGAGTGCCGCCATATTGGTTCCCGCCGAGCACGTGTTATTGAGGATCGGTCGACGCCAGCCAATGGGAGACGACGCGAGAACACCACAGTCTTGCCCCACAACCGTGGTGTGTGCTGTCAAGCTTCTATGACCTCCAGGCCTACTTTATTGTAAGTCTACAATACTAGAGACCTCTTCAATATATTATCAGAAATTTAGTTGTGCCTATGGCAATGCGTAGTCTCAAAAACAATTTGTTGGCTGTTCGGTCTTTTTTTTTCTTCATTTTAATTACATTAACTGTTCTTCGTGAGAACGGCAAGTAGGTACAACTGAATCGAAACTTAAAAACCTACTGCACCTCTGGAAATAAATAGTATCGACAATAAAGTGTATATACAAATGGACATTGTGCTATTTGTGGACAATGAACTCTTGGACGTTGAGTTAAAAATAAACAAGTCACTGAAAGCCTATTATTGAAATACTTGTGAAACGAAGCAAGATGCGATTACCTCAAAGTACTCAACAATAAATGCGAAACCAACACTAAAAGCAAACTCTGCTATTAAAGGAATACAGATCTTATTTTAATTGTCCATCCTTTTACACAACCACAAAATACTGTTTACAGGAAACAACTTTACTCAAATGGAATGCACGTGTAGGAAAGGGATATATATATATAGCAATAAATAATATAAGGTGGAGAAGTAGAGCTTTTTAATTAATTAATGGCAGAAGTATTGCCTCACGCCGCCCCTTTCCCCTGTGTAACATGTGGGCAATCATTTATCACTAAGCTGAATTCTTTGCATTGTCCGCGTGTTTATGATGTTGGTGGAGCCGTAGTCACGTCCACGGTTTTTGTTCTTGTTTTGTGAGGCTTCTGGGTTTGTTGATGTTTTGGCTTGTTTTTTCAACGTGTTGGGATTGAGTTAACTGTTTACGACTCCACCCGTGTCCAAATTGCTAGGGTGTACACCAGGCAACGCTTGTGAACCGGATATTCTGTGCGACGGATGACATGCGGAATATGCAAGATTAAATACAGAATGCTAGTGCTTGCTATGAAAATATTTGTTGAAAAAGAAATACTTTGGGCTTTTTTATTGACATCTAGTTTACAATGAGTACTTGACAGACTAATGCCCGTGAGCCAATCACAAGAAGCTCGCGCCAAGTACTTGTATTCCTTGGGACTACTGACTTGGGCTAAAGGGCAGACAGCTGTCCATCTATGTGTATCCATGAGGATAAGTCAATGACATTACAACTCCTGCCTAAGAAGCTTTTCCTTTCTCAATCATCCCCATCCCTCAAATCCAAGAAGTCTTAATTCACTCACGTTCTTCAATTCTCATTGATCTTTTTCCTATTGATTTTCTAAGCTGTGCATGTATGAAGGTGTTTGTGAGAAAGTAGTTCGACCCCCAGACAAGCTGTTACTGCTTGTGAGGTAGTCTTTCCCCCAGTATTCGTGGACGAAGTCAACATATTCTCCCCCCCCCTGCAATGTCCATCGCCAGGCGGCGCTCAGCCGATCATTCACGAGGATAGCGTGGTACCCCACCCACCCCTTGCCACCCCGCCTCGTGATACGGGCACCAGATGTGACCTCGTTAGCACCTTGCTCCTACGCAGAAAATCCCCGCTTGTAGGCGAAAATCGGTTAGAAAACATACGGGTGGTGAGCTGGTCGTAGCCAAGCAAAGACCCGAAGCACTGATACCCGATGTTTTACGAAAAACGATGCCATTTATTTAAACATTTATTGTGGACCTCGTTGTGAAAATTGCAGAGCTTGATGGCTAAATTACAAGGCGAGCATCTGGACGCTAATAATAATATCGAGATGAAGAAAAGTGTATCGACAGCTCGTCTTCCTCATCAGAAGTTCCGATGGTGCTAACATATATGTATTTATTGGCCATCCAAGTGTCTTATATTACTCGCGTTCCCAAGCACCAGAAAAACTTATAGGGGAGACAACAAAAACTGCAGTAATGTCCCCTTTTGAATTCAATAAACCGTGTCAAGTTCTGGATGGCTGTTTAACAGGTATTCGTTAATACATGCTTTAATGGCTCCTCTTGACCTGAAGGAGACTAATTGATGTACACGTGACCTGCTTCGTTTATATGACAAAACAAATTGATAGATGTAGCAGACATAAAGGCAGTAAATATACTTCTGTTGAATATACATGTATGTGAGTTATTTGATTGAAAGTGTGCATTGTCTCTGTATGCACATGTAACTCTGTGTCAATGCCCGCTCGTGAAAGCCAACGTGGTTAATTTTCCTTTCACGCACGTGTACGCATGAAGAAAAAAATAATAAACTCATTTCTTCTTGTAGATGAAGTGCTGTGTGACCGGCAGCGATACATTGAACCTATGTCGTGACCTTTTGAGCATGCTACTCTCGCGAGGTCAACCACCGAGCCGCCACTCTAGTCCTAATCACCGGGGCGTCTAGAAAGGCCACTTCCGGCGGACACGATGAAGCCCGGGGCACGGCCGCCATCAAGCCTGCGTTGTACACGAGCGGATCAAACGTGTGTTTGGATTCAGCAGCGCGGGACAAATCTCTAGGCAGCTGTGCAACCTCTGAGAGGGCTCTCTACCCTGACATCGCTCGATTGATTGATATTGATGAAACCGCAATTGAGGCGTAGCTCGCGGCGTTGGCCCTCTGATGTGTATCGGAAGGGTCTTCGGTCACAGGACGGCTTTCAAGAACCCGGGCGTGGGTTCGCTGGACAAGGCGAGAGATGGGACCGATAGATCCTTGTCAGTGACCACAAGGAAGTGTTTGATGCTCCCCCGAACGTCCCAGACTGAGATCACGTGGACTAACCGTTTTTCGTAAAGTCTTTTTTTAACGTGCAAGTTACCGCTACATGATTGAGCAGCGAGAGCAATTAAAACGTGGGAAGTAGTCTGGCTTTGAACGAGAAAAATTAACAAGAAGGACATGACGAGCAAAGAACAAAGAAAAATATAATAGCAACAGAATTTTGTAAAGATTTGTGGTGAAGAGATGGTGATGCCAAGGGTGTTTTCATCTTTCATGATGTACCGGGGATTAAACTGACTAGTATGTCTTGGTAAGGGTCTTCAGTAGATGATAGGACCTTTTGCTATTATATTTGCGTATAGCCTTGATTTGGTATTGAAGATGGAATCGATTCCTTGAAGGGATGGAGGGTATTGACTGAAGTCTATGGCTCTGTGCAAACTCTAGCAGCCGTAGGCACCTCCGCCAGACCGAATTTACCTACCGTTCCTGCCCACTGATGATACACGTCAAGCCGATCTTGAGCTTCGAGGATGTCTCTTCCTCGGTACAACCTTTAGGACCCTTTTCAGATGGTTGTAGGACTTCTTCGTGCGTAGAAGACAAATAAACTTGGACAATGGCTGGTACTGTCATCGTGGAAAGCCTTCGTTCAGCAATGAGTGTTAGCATCCCGTTCACCTGCATGGGTTAACTCTCTTAGCCTGCATCTCTCTCAAGATTGCCCACGAGACAGCAGGACTATTTATCCTTGGTCAGGGCGTTGTTACCGAGGAGACCTTCGTCTGCTGGGAGCGGAGCTGTCTCCTCCATAATCAATGTGACCGACTTTGACCATTTCTCCAGCGTGCCACACCCAGTGGTCTCTGCTGGTTTGCCAAAGGGAATCGTAGCTGTGGCCATATTCAAGCCAGCCCGCCACTTCGCCTCGCTTTGGTATCCTCGCACCGGCTCGCTCACATCCCCACAGCACGCTGGACGACCGTACGATCGTTTAACCAGGGGGAGTTGCTGTGAAAAGCTTGAGGCTCTTTCTTCATTCGCCTCATAGGAAGAATAAAAAAAAGCTTTGGGAGTTTCTGTCCACTGGACTAGAGTTCGTGGGATTGACTTTGGTTCCAGTTACCGTGGACTTGCAAGACAGAAATGAGGATTACAAAAGCTTTGTTTCGCCGGTCGAACAGCGAACACCCGATTTGCCTCGTCTGTGGGGATTAGAGTTTTTGTCCCGTCTCTACGACCGACGTGGACCATTCCACCCGCCTGTACCCGTCACAACACATGACGATGGCTGGAGCTGTGCGCAGATGTATGTGACCCACGCGCAATACCCGTCTACGCTCTCCAGAACTTTCTCTCTCGGTCTCTCTTGCCCTCTGAATATTTCTCAAGCGCTTTTTTGCTTCATTTTGCTCAGAATGGTGTATACAATGGGAAACGCAAGAAATGAGACTACAGACCTCTTGTCCTGCACTATCTTCCTGTAAAGAGAATCCGGACCGCGAAAGAAAGCTCCCGCACCAGACTAGAAATAAGTGCTTCCATCCATACAGTACAGACAACAAGACAAAAAGGACCAGACAAGTCAAAACACAAGTTGGGCTTTCCAGAGGGTTGCTGAAGATCTGGAAAAAAAAATTCTTTTTCTTACGATCGTATGTAAAGCAAAGGTTGGGTAGGTGTATTGAGAATGCCATGATCGTCGAAGTACGCCATAGTTCTGGAAAGGCGAGAGCAAACGTTCACTTTAGTTTTTTGGTAATCAAAATGATGGCAACATGGATTGGGAGGATAACCTTTCAACATTACAGGGCTGCTAGGGGAATGATATTTTCCTTAAATAAAATGCATTTACTAAAAGTGCCAGTGTGACAGTTTGTTTTCCTTTACAAAAGAGAAAGGAAACATTCTGGCTTTCCAGTGTTTTCAAACGTGGGTCCAAGCATTCTGTTTTACCCATTCATCCCTGGAACACTTCGGCGGCTAATATTTAGGTCATCCTCATAACGGTAGACTTTTAATTCTTCACCTTGAATTTTCAAGCTGGTTTTGATGTTCTCTCCCTCCCCTAACCCCCAACATGGCATCTTGGATTCCTGTGTTGTGATGAGTGTGACAGCTGAGCCGAACAGCTGAAAATTAATCACCCTGAGAGGGAATCTACTCAATAAGTAATGTTGCAGTTTTGACACCTCCTCCTGTGCGGCTCGGTTCGCCCTCCAAGGACCAGGTGAAGACTTGAGCAGGCGCCGCCACCAAAAACGATTCACGAGAAGAAGAGCAGGTAGGAACGCCGAGAGACAGACACAAGCAGGTGTAACAGATAGCTCTAATGGGTTAACACTCTCTGCTCTCATATTTACCCATCGCTTTACAGTCTGTGTCGCGCCATTAATTAACCTTTGAGGTTCCACACATCTGTGTCTCATGCAAACAATTGCTGAAATGTCTCCGTCTGGTTTTTTTTTATAAGCTACCCGATCCTACCTTAAATTTTTGTTCCAGTCTCTCGCTATTGTTTTTTTAGTGAAGTTTTTTATGAATTTTTTTCTTTTCTCATATTTTAAGACTACGGCTTGTCCCACATCTTTTACTCGTTAGGTCATGTTGTCAACAAAAACACTGGGTATGCATGAGTGCATCGAAAAACAAGATAAGAAATCCAGCAAAAAAGTAGGTACACAGTACAAATAAAACAGGACCCTAATGTCCTCTTAAGAAAGAGGTGAAAAATAAAATATGTTCACATAAAATATACAGTCTGCATGTTTATGTGTCTGCGCCGGGCATATGTAACACTAAGATTATAACATCGTTCATCTCATGAGATTCACTCTTTAAAGAAATAATTCTCTGTATAACTGTCAAAGATGATATAAACATAATTAAATACGTAAGCTGTCCTCCTCTGTCACTGACACATGACAGCATATTTGTGACCAGGAAATCCTGTGCCACACATCGCAGTGTCACGTGCACAATATTCACTTTTAAGCATCATTGCCAAAGGCGGAGTGAAAGTGTTCAGACGAAAGTACTTGGCTAATGGCTGGAAACATCGTCAGGAGATGTGGATGAAGCTGAACATTTCGTTGCGCAACATCAATAAGTTATACGAATTATCCATCCCATAAGCAGAAAGGACAATAACAGAGCTCATTCCCAGGGTCACTCTGTCAACTAGTTACAACTGTCATTTGTTTGTAACTGACGATCAGCCAGTACCTGGCAGGCCGTCACAATGATGATGTAACTGGAGGATCATTAGCCGAGTCCATGGAGTATAAACGTACTAAAGTGACGTCACAGACAACGAATAGCCAGCGCGTGCAAAAGAATATGTATGCTTAGGTTGTAACCCACAGAGAAGAAAACTGGATAGAGAGAAAATGTCGTTATCCGCATTGAGTGGGTCTTTTTTTCAATATCTACATGATGTCACTTAGTGCACTTCTCCAGCGGAATCGACGAGCGCCATCTAAGGGGCAGGTCACTCCGTTCAACTGTCTACGTACCTCAAGTATAGCCCGCCTTTCGTCTCCTTTCTTCCAGTGGCCTGTCGGAGTGCATTCTCGTCATGAGACTCGAGGCTGAACTATATGTTGTCTATTATTTTATTATATTCGTGTAGAGGTTTCGGATGGGAGTGGGGAAGCCAGGGGAGGAATGGAGGATGGGGGGAAAGACTTGTAGGGTCGAGACAGATTGACAAGAGCCGCGCACTGAGACCAGGCAAGCAGTTAGTTAATTGTCCACCGACGTCCACCCATCTATCCGCATTATCATTAAACTTGAGAGCCCGCAAGTCTTTGTGGGATATTACAGCAGTCTTCCTGACATTATTGTCCGTTCGCCCATCAGTCTATCCATTACTGTATCATTGTCTCTGGATCTCTTTATCTGCTCTTGGCTGCGACTTTGTCCAACGTAGCTTTTATTCTTTCTTGCCTATAATAAGTTCGTCATCATCCTCATTATCCTCCTCCTCCTCCTCTTCCTCCTCCTCCTCCTCCTCCTCATCATCATCATCATCATCAAATCCATCTAATCAAGCCATCAAGATCATCACCAACCACCAATTACAATGACGCAACCACATAGATGTATAGAGAGAAGAAAAAGAAAAAAAAACTCTTTCCTTTCACATTTTCACATATTTAGCTAGATATACAACGACTTTTTTTCCTCTGTAGTACGTCATCACGTAGTACAATACTGGAGAAGCGGATATCTGGTTAGAACAATGACGTCCAAACCTGGAGGCGTGACGGTTCGTACCCGAGTGGCGCAGTGAACTTAATTAACCCCAGTCGACCCAACTGATTGAAGTAGATACCTGACTCCATAGAAACGTAAAGCAGGGATTGGGCGAGGAGATAGGCACCGCCCTCACACAAAAAGCTGGTCTCGAAGTCTTTCACACACCACTCTCCTCAAAACCGAAAAAAGGTCAGGGACATCCTCTGCCTTTTTTTAAAAAAAAATAAAAAAATAAAACATGGGCACCAGCATCATTAAGACCTTCGTGCAAGCGGAATAACAATGTTCGCAGCAGTCCGTTGTGAGCGTTACACGCGGCCATCAACCGCTAAAGCGAAGCAGACAAGCGTTGGCGACGCAGGGCATTGAACCGAAGAGAAGCGAAGTCAGGTCCGCTGTTTACCACGGCCTTGTATGCGATGCCAGGATGTGGCCGGGAAGCAGTGCTCTCTGACATTTAGTGCACACACTCACACCTTCCAAATCGAATCTCAATCGATTCTCTAGTGCATAGCATTCTGCTGATACCGAGATGAAAGGAGACCGCTCCTTCATAAAAACATCGAAGTACAACCTCTCGCCATCACTGGAACACGCTGTTGGAGTCGTCTTTAGGTTCCTCGCTTCTAAAACCATTGAGAAAAATCGTGCAGTAAAGTCGGGCATGCCTTCCGAGTAATTTCACACAGTAATTACAACTCATTGCTCATTACCGTAGTGGCTCGAAACTGGGTTTTAAAGACGTAGTTATAACTGTAAAGGTCAAAGGTTAGGAAGACAGGAAGTCAAGCAAGAGAAAGCGATGAAAGAGCAGAAACAAGAGAAACTGTAATGCCTAGAAAGAAAGAAAGATAGGTAAAAATAAACGGAAAGATTGATAGAAACGGGTTCGCAATCAAATGACCGTAATATTCAGTTTAATAAGATTATGAAGGCAGACGAACATTTTTAATGAAAGGGGTTTTCCGAAAAAAATAATCCTTTACCTTTATTGGAGTTAATAGGAAAAGGTTTGTGGTGGGTGTCAATAAAGTAGCGGGTAGCCGTGTTTTCAGGGTGGACGAATTGCCACACAAAAGCAGCTTCCCGTTTAAAGAGTTGTTTGGCTCGACTGGTGTTTCCACCTAATCCGTCTTCAATCAGTGCGGAAGGCATGGACGGTCGCCATTGCCAGCGCTCGTGGGTTTTATTTTTTTCTTTCGATCCCAGCTTTAGCGAACCATCTGTTGCAGTTTTCATTACGACCACAGAAAATCGTCAATGATGTGAAATGGTGATCTGCGTGAGTACGTGAGTGGAGGTTAGAGATTGCATGCGCGCTGAGTGTCTGTCTGTCTGTCTGTCTGTCTGTCTGTCTGTCTGTCAGGGAGAGAAGTGGAAAGATATGCAAGCAGTATGAGGAGAGTGAGCGAGAGAAAGTTGTGTGTGTGTTGTTGTTGATCCTCTTGGTTCCACAAATCAATTTAAGAAGTATTTTTCACGGCTCAGCTAGGCAGACTCAAAATAATATCACTTCTTTCCGAGGGTTTTGTAGGTCTAAGCATACAGTTGCTTTGTATATATGAGCTAGGTAAAAACCCTGAACAACTTTACCTTGCTATGAACCTGTTTTATCAGTCTACAAAAATGCTTTCTCTTCATAAACTGTGAGACATACTCGTACCGTGAATAGCAACCACCTAAGGCTCTCTGAGACTGGTGATCACATGTTGTCCTAGAATATGGCACCACTCGGATCACCTTTTGGGAGATGGAGGAGTTTGTATCATTAGTTATGGTCCAGGGTATAGACAGGAGGTATGTTTGGGGCCAAGTGAGGACATCTTGAGGCACCTAGACACCAATCGGCGCAGTCAGGCCCAGGCAGGCGAAGATGTCAGAGGTCAGTAGACCCAGTCGCTACATTAACAGGGGCAAGATGCAACCTGCAAAGAACTTAGCTCCTTGCGAATCAATCAAACCCAAACAAGTTGTGTGTGGACATTCTCTAAGCTCCTGGCTACACATCAGGTGCAGGCTCCACACAATCAAGTTGTAATTTCTTCCGCTGCATTTCTACACAGAAATAGAAACAGGCTTTTGTTCTGTCATTTTCCCCCCAAAACTATATGTGAATCCTAGCGAAAAAACAAAAACCAAAAACAAACAGGAATAACGGGTCGATGAGCATGTCTGATGCAAATTTATCCCAGATGTCTCATCTAAGCCACAGAATCACGTGTGTTCATTCCACTTCATGGAGGGCTGGCGAGACGCTGTGTAAAGATACTATTGCTCATTAAGCAGGCCGGCCATCGACCTGCACAACTGATGTTGTTATAAAAGCTTTGTCTCTCCCATTTCCATTGTTCTCTCATTTCTGGCGCCCAATATGTCCAGCTTGAATCATCAGTTCATTTCTGCTTACAGATATCCAGCGCGCGCGCGTGTGTGTGCGAGCGCGTGCTCGTGTGTTCTTCAGTAAGTCTTAATGCCTAAGCTTCTTTACAAAAGACAAGGAAGAAAATGAGACTGAGAGAGAGACAAATGTACATAATACTAATGATACTAATCATTCATATGTTTCATTTTGTGAAAAAACAATCCTTATTTCTTTTCCATGACATTTGATAAGAACAAACAGTCGTGTAAGGTCAGAGTTCAGGATGCTGGCATCACTAGGAAACTTGTGTAGACATCTTGCAAAGCATGCATTATTTATATTTTTTATATTTTATTTATAATGTAAATGTGGATGGTTTATTTCCTTATGAAAATACAATTTATGTGTGCTCGTCTCTACTAGGTATGAAAATAGAATTCACTGGAATAAAGTGAATCTTTACATCTGAATCTTACAACTGTGTTTTTTATCCATTTTCTGGTCCATACTCCTTCATTTGTCTCTTGCCCTCACCCGTCCACCCTTTATGCTCGGTCGTATGTATGAGTAGGATGCTTTAAAAACTGGAAACACAGTTCTGCTAACAAAACACGTAACCCTGGGTAAATAAATAACAAACACCAACAACAATAAAGTGGAATAAAAGGTGCAGACAGCAGACCCCAAGGAAGTCTGTGGTAGGTACTGTACTCGGTGACCCCGAACTGGAGCGTGTTGTCGATACATTCGTCCATATTGTTCCTCATCTCGAACCTTTTGCACATGCGTTGTATTGTCGTGCACGCACGAATGTACGCGAATGCCTCTGTCAGCAAAATCCGCACCTTCTGTTCTTATTATTCTAGTTTATTATTGTGCAAAGAGCCTTGAACGGGGCCATACAACCGTCAATTTTCTATTTTTGGCTCGTTGCGGCTACAAAATCGTGGTTAACTGCCTCCTCCGGTTATAACTGCTCAAAACGTGCGAGTTGCAGGGTGTACCTGTCGGCCCCGCATGAAATGATGTCAAGAAATGATTTCCTGCTCGACTGTTGCCCCGTTATTATTCTTTGTGTATTAATCTAGCAGGTATGACGCAGGTAAAAAGCATTCCTGTCAAAGGACATAAATGTGGCCAAGTGAAAACTTCCCGGCATCCTGTTTCGAAGAATGATTTTTTTTTTCACACGAAAATTTCTACTCGTGCACCGTCACATGATGCGATCCACGTGACATGCAGGGATCAAAGAATGTAAATTGTTGATTTAATGAATTTACGACCCTAGGTACCTCAGGTATGTGATCAAAGTGTGTTAATCAAATGTATGTAATATATGGTGACCAAGATACAAGCAAATGGCGGTGCAAGGTGTTCAAAGGTGCCTCATATGTAAAAGGTGCTCAAGTTACACAACGTGCTGTCATCAAAGGTGCTCAGCTTGGGATCGATTCCATAGACATATAATATTCTTCATAAACGTTTCCCTTGAAGCATTCACGTGTGGACATCATCAGCAGACAAGCAGGAAGTAGAGCTAAAAGCGCCCACACTTCCGTCACGTGACCAGCCTCTTAATTCTCCCCTACTCCCGGTTCATTGTCTCTGACCAGCACTTATCAGGTCTACACTAGGCAAACTAACACTCAGAACATAAACGATTCATACGTCAAACACAAAGGTTACGAACCCCGGTCCCCGACATCCACACCCACACTACAACCCTCTACAGCTTCGATCACTCGAAAAAGGTTTCTTAGCTCGAAGTTTACACCATGGAAACGCTAATCCATCTGTTAACCCTCTGGTGTATCTGCCTTCGACCAATATAGTGTTGAAATCTTAAATTTTTAGGGATGAGATTGGACATAAGGAGTCGATGGTATCACCGCCAACAGATATAACCCAGGAGCCATCTTAACTATAATCCGTAGCAATCTCCATCAAAGTAGCACTGGAATTTCATCATCCTCATCATCACCACCATCACCACCACCATAATCACAATCACAATTGCTATGGCTGTTGTTAACAACAGATATTATTTGCATTAATGTTATCTTGGAAGCATAGGACCATTAGCTGGTGTTCACGGTCTGGTCTGGTTGTTGCCCTCCTTTCTCTAAGGGTTGAGCCACACACTATCTCGGGCACTAACTGTCTCTCCGAATCACCGCCAGCTCTTTTCATTGCTGTCATGGCAGTGGGGAACCCACTATTCCCTTCATGGCAGGCTTTTCTGGAGAGTTTGGGGACATGTGCGAGTTTTTATATCGACGCTGCATTATGGGGAA
Source organism: Pomacea canaliculata (assembly GCF_003073045.1). Classification (NCBI taxonomy): domain Eukaryota; kingdom Metazoa; phylum Mollusca; class Gastropoda; order Architaenioglossa; family Ampullariidae; genus Pomacea; species Pomacea canaliculata. Next base: position 32,094,924 of record NC_037590.1, on the reverse strand, counting down.
TGAAGGATACCGTGAAAAATTATCTGAGAAAATAGAAGCTCGAAGTTTATGATGCACTTTGATGTCAGGATCGTTTTTTCCGAGGATTTGAAGGTTGTAGGCTTTTAATGTGCGGCAAGACCTTAATCGAACATCGGTGTCAAAAGTGTTTTCTGAAAGTATGTTCGTGATCATTCAATGGCGGATAATTGAGAGAAAACGCGGACTTGTGTGATCACACAGAATACAATAGTTATGAACAGAATGCCGAGAAATATGAAGCATATAAAAACAGCTAGAGGGATTTGTGATTTAAAATTTTCTTCGAAAATTGAAAATTTTAAAAAATGAGGGTAAAAGTTTATATAATAATTTAATAAGCGTGTAATAGCCAGGATGCTCATAACATTCGAAAAAAAATTCTGCATGATTCTTTACCACTTTCCCACCAAACTAGAAGAAATAAGAGTTGAAATTAATCAGAAAATATCCATTTTAGAAATGTTAATTTGAACAGCTATTTGGACAATCAGGATAATTAATTCTCAACAAAATATGTTCAAAGTGACGACTACTGATTAAAACATAATGTGCAAACCTCAAAATCTGAATTAAAATATTTCTACAGCCCTTAAACAGAAACTCTCTTTTTAAAAGTCCCTTTGAGGTTTTGAATGGTTTGGGATATGAAGGGATGATCCAGGAGAAGTATTCATGAATGAAACCCAACAGATGTTTTACAACTCAAATGCGATTGATTGAGAGACAAAAACCTTATCTGAGAAAAATACCAGGAAGATGGGGAGTTGCAGAACAGATTGAGGAGGAAATGAGATGCTTACAATACAATGAAAAGCCCATCTGTAAAGGTTCTGGAAACTGCACATCAATCCTTGTTATTCAGTAAAGAAGCAATGCCGAAAAAAGCACTAATCTGGTGTATATATATATTTAATTATTTAAAAGAATCGTTTACCTAGTACTGCATCTCTTGATCTATTACTATATCTGTTTATATCATATTCTTTCCTTTTTAAACAGCTTTTCATCTATTTAATGTGTACTGCCACCCACCAAACCTTTTAAAAAAAAAAAAACGATTTGCAATCGTCTGGTTATTTTGTCCCAAGCAATCAAACAGAATACCCCATTGTGTATTTATTTACGCACGTGTGGGTCTGTTTGGAGATTTCAAACTCCAGGCTTCCACGCAAGACTGTTTCCTTTTCAATTAATTCCACCCGCTTTTCTCTAGCGTATACAATTGTGACATTTCCATCAGAAACTGAAGGAAGTTGCGCACAGGAAGGACAGCCACTCTCGCGGCGAGAACGAGGCTGAACGAGAAGTATAGCTTGACTTCAATCAGGGAGGTAAAACGCCATCTCCCGCTGGAAGCCACTGGTGTCTGCTTGATAAACGAGACAGTGGTTCGATTTACAAATATTCACCCATGATTTACTCGTCCATCGAGAGGTACTCCTCGCCGTTTCCAAGCAACGCTCTTGGCAGGTCCCGTTACTTAACATCTTCATCCCAACACCAGGTTCCATAACCTCATCGCGGCAGGCGCGTGCGTTCGGGTCACTGCAACCAATGCATCATGGGAGAAGCAGAAAAAAAAAAAAAAAAAAAGCAACCGTTGACTTATGAAAGCGAAGACGAGGCTCCTGGAACTGTGGTTCTGAAGCCCTCAAAGTAGATGTAAAGTAGATGTGTTTTAAATGCAACAATTTTCGCGATAAAAACTGAGACATTATCCATCAAAAATGCGTAAATGACTTTAAATAAAGCTTTAAATAATGTGCACCTAACCCTGTTCGCCATTCAAAGAACATAAACAAGCAGAAGCAGGCAAGAAAATGAACATAAAAGAGGATGTTTATATAAAAATACAGGCTGTAAATAACATGAACTGCGAAATAAAAAAAAATATATATCGTGAACCTGTGGCTAGAGTTTTTGCCTCAATCAGAAAAATACATTCTTGTTTATGGTATTTTTTCTGTGGAGAAGTGTGTGGTCCCTGCTTACCCCACAACATACAGCTTCCTTTACTTTCCTACAATGTTTGCTGGATGTCGCTGGCTTGTTGAATGTCTATAGTCTGTCTATTCCCGCCATGATCGAACAGTCTACTAAAAGATATTTTTGAAATCGAAACCCACGATTTCACATTTGTTCACGAAATACGAACGACTTGACAGTCGCAAGCGATCAGAGGCTGTAAAATAGGCTTGGGTTGCATGTAACAGAATAGGAAGAGGGAAGCAGTGCGCATGACAGGAATCAGGAAAAGGTCAAAGGTTAAATCGATCGGAAAGTGAGGGGCAGAGACCTTTAGAGCTGTGTACTTTGGGGCAGCCTAATCCTGACTGGCCGTGATCGCTCAGAGGAGGATTAAACGGTGGCAGCGATGTGCGAGACTACCGAGAAGGCGGTGAAGAGGCTGGACGCTGAAATCGCTACGCAGAGGCGAGATATAAGCCAGATGTCCCTCCTAGTCAAAAAAAAAAAAAAAAAAAAAAAGCCACCACCACACACGGTGGATCTTCTAGACCAGGGGTGGGCAATTAATTTTCCCAAGGGGCCGGATGAGAAACTGGGATGGTTCTAGAGGGCCGGACTAATACTTTTACCCAATACTGTATATATAGTATATTTACTGGTGGGCGGCCAGCGGGCGGGCCGGTCAGAGACAGGAGGCGGGCCGGATCCGGCCCGCGGGCCGGCGTTTGCCCAGGTCTGTTCTAGACTGACGCTTGAGTAGCATCCTCCGCACTGTCTGGAGCAGTCTGGTGGCGCAAAAGTTATCGCCTGTCACTACAACAGTGAAGACTGGCTGTCCTGGGTTCAGATCTCGTCTTGGGCTAGTTGTTCTTTCTTTGCATGTTGCCTCGATTTAAAAAGCTGGCTGTCTAGCCTTAGTTGCTGGCTTCAATATCTCTTCCTCAGTACTACCTAGTGAAACCCAGCAGGTTACTGAGGTTTACTACAAGAATGTTTATCGGAGTAGTCTTTTGCCGAAAGTTTTCTTCATAAGCTACGCTGCTGGAAGGTGCAAGAAAACGAAGTCTGAAAGGATCTGAGGATTGAGTTGCTGGAAGAAAATGCAGCATGCAGAAGCATTCAGTTGATGACTGGTTACATCACGTGAGGAAGGGAAAGGAAGGTGGGTTGTGTGTAATATTCTACCGCCATTTTGTGACGTCACAACGCGGGCGCTCATGGGAAGTGCATGCAGCACGCGACACTTTACACCAGGCCGATGTTTTACAGCATGTCGTAAGGCGAGTGCCTACATAATACAGCCATTTGCCACGTGACATTAAATGCAGACTCTGCATGCAAGGCCCCCAAGTCGTGCGGATGTAAAAGAACATGGAAGGAGTCGCTCAGGAGAGACAACTATTCAAGACCTGAGGTAGTCAGTGGACAGAATATTATGTGTGTCTGTCTTCTGATCAAAGTCTTCAGTTCGGCAATATCCTGATGTACTTGGTCATTGCTGTCACAACATTTTTAAAATCATTTAGAAAATGAGACTTTATAAATAGAGACTGTCTGGATAAAAGACTGGCCGGCTTCGAGGACGGGAAAAAAATCTGAGAGAGACAATCTTGTCCTTCCTTCATTAATGGTTACCTCTTTTTTTTCTGATGCCATAAATTGTTGCACATTTGTCTCCACAAAAGCATTTGCCAAATTTTCTAACTTTTTTATATTCTTGTTTGTTGAGACTATAATATATTTAACTCATAGGTTTAACAAAAAAGAAATTAACCCTAATCCCGACTGAATTTTCCCCGAGTGAAGCTAAGTTTATTGCACTTGTGCACGAAGGACTACCAGGGATTTGTGAAGACTTGACAGTCCACGTGAAAAGCCATCGAAGCAAAATAAAATTACTATTAACTACACATTATCTTTGGTCCTTGATCCGTAAAGGTCAAGGGGCAAAAGGGCGTCTTAATTGACGTTTTGTGTTAATTTTGGCTGACCTGTACCACAAGACCTCCCATAATTACACTCCCCTTCTAGCCATGTTCTAAGAATAGATATACTTACTAGATAATGGCGAGATATTAGAAATGTATGTGGGTATGTCTTTTGCGATTTCTTTATAATAATTTGTCCTTTTCTAAGTATTAATTCCCTCTATTTGTCCGATTCGAGCAAATTTGTCAAATTTCTTTTATTTATTTTTGAACAAAAGCGAAGGATAGAATGAGAAACATGTCGATCTCAACATGAAATGACGCGTTGATAACGATTTTAACGACGATGGTTCTCGTTTATTGTTGCTGTTATTCCCTTGTCCAATAACTGCAATATATATTTTATATATATATACATGTATATGTATATTTGTATATTCCAATAGTTGGACTACATATATACATATTCAAGTGATGAAACTTCCAGAAAAACAAGGTACAAAAACGTCCAATGACAACAGCAATCAGTCACAAACATCTGCACCAAAAAAAAAAAATACTTGACATAAATTTCGGTGCACGCGCATAAACACAAACATAAACACAGACACGCACAGAAGCGCGAGGGACTGATTTGTGACCGCAGCTTTGACAGCAAGGAGCTGAGAGGATGGCGAGGTTTCCCGCACCCGGCCATTGCCCATTGCTGGAGAAAGGTATCCCAGACAAATGCTGCCTGGGGTTAGCTGCAGAGGCTGTGACACATCAATTCGGGGCTGACAGATGGAATGTAAGAGAGCGGAATCGCAAAACTTGCGGCGACTGCCAAGTCGATGTCTTGATGACCATGGACTCGGCCAGGCAGAAGGAATCAAGTGCGGTGACCCCTTTCGACAACTAACCCAGTTCCACCCAGCGATGCCCGCGATTTCGAAATGGAGTCTGCCGATTAACGAGGGTTTAATGGTCACGAACAAAGACTTTTATCTGACTCCCTTAAGCTAATTTCTACTTACGAGGTTTTAGTTCAGTCTTTAAGCGGGAAATCAACAGATAAAATGTTGGTCGTTTTTCATGGTGTGTGCGTTTCAGAGTGCAAAGGACAATAACGTTTCGTGTTCCTACCCATCCCAATCCCATCCCCACACACTCCTGCCCCTCCTTCACTCAGTCGTCACGGATGAGCGCGGGTTTATCGATCTTTGCGCAGGACCCACCTGGGAGGCGGCTTGACCGCCTCTGAAGACTGATGCTGGCTTCTCAAGCATCAGTGAACCGAGACGTCGTGAGCTGTGTTCAGGAGTGGACAAACAAACAGCCCCGCAATGAAAAGCCCAAAGTCACCAGACCATCCAAAGGGAAGTGAAGTGTAACTAAGTAAAGAAATAAATGTAACAATGCATGTCTGAGTAAAGAACATAAGGAAATTACTCAACTATAAATGCTGAGAAAATAAATGATAAAAAAACCTTCGGGAGCTCAACAAAGAAGTCAGGCAAGTTGGCCAAGCAAAGTATTCCATATTTGGTAAATATTTTATAAACCCCTTTGTTAAAAACTTGCGAAATATAATCACATACTCGATGAGTAATGTGAAATTAAAATGTTTCATTCTTAACCGAACAAAGTGCGGAAGCGTTCAGTCCCCGAAGAACCTTCAAGTTTCATTGTATTAGGGAAAAAAGATTTGCATATTAACCGAAGTTCCAATGTTTCAAACGATCGCACATTAGTTTGGCAGCTACACTCTCATTTTCTGTAGTCAGTAGACGGGGAGGCTGCAGTTTATTGTGAAGATAACAACAGACGGCTTCAAGCCATGTCGGCGGATTAAATATACAAACCAAAAAACCATCAAAAATACATTAAACGATACTATCGGCGCAAATGTTCTAAATGCTTGTGTGCAGCCTAAATATCCTGACGATCATTAGCCATTTTCTGTTATCCTTTTATCGAAACAATTCCAGCCAGACAGCTGATGTTCATGTTTCCATGAATACTTGCGCATGCGTGGTAGGCAAGGAAGAGAACTGGGACCTGGACTGAATTGCATGGGAGACCTTGAACATCAACTTTTCTCCAGTGCAAGTCGACTTTGTTAAGTTTGAACAATCGGCCAATGACTTAAGACTCATCTTCTTGACCTCCTATCCACACCAGCCAGAGGCCATTTTCGTAGGTTATGCCGAAACACTTTGACTTACTAAGTCCGACAAACATGTCATAAAGCCCCAGGTGCTCAGTACGCCTCTACCCACTGATTGAATTCCACAACAATGGAATAAAATAAAATATTAATTCTATGCTGAATATTATTTGTTAGCTATCAGTTCCCCTAGGTCCTGGAGTATAAAAAAGGGAGTGTAAAAATAAGTTACCATAAAACCTAGGGATCGGTGGGGCAAAGGACGGCTAGCTTTTACAGGTTATAAAGGAAGAATGTTGTGTTGCAATGTGTGAGAGAGAGAAAGGGTGAACACATAAATAGAGGGATATTTTCCTATCTTAAAAATACGCATAAAAATGAGCAAAACGCAGAGGAAGCGGCTTTTGAATATGAAGAAGTTCCGAACACAGCACATTCCATTGCCGACGATGTTTGATAACATTCTATAAACAGACTTAAAACACTTTCGCTGCTTTGTAGGCCAACATGTTGAAGAGGAAAGTTGAGAATGTTCAAGCTGGACATGCCATTGTTGCCGTCCACGTAAAGTGTAGGCCTTGCCATCATGCTCACTGGGTTTACTTCCCCTCAGCCAAAGTTTGCTGGACAATTCCGTCAGACAGGGGGGAGACAGGAAGGGAGGCAATGGGAGAATGATGTCGACCTACTCTTGTGAAAGATAAGCGTAGAGTGGTCAGACGCCCGTCAATGGAAAGAAAATCAGGCATCTCGAATTCTGTTGCTGCTATGTAAGCAGCGCCACCCATCGGTAACTCCTTCAATTAGGACGATACTTGCCCTACCCCCAACTTGTATTGGGAAGAAAAGGAAGCGAGGAAAGGAAAAGAAACCCCCACTAAGATACAATATATTTTATTCTTCCAACCCTATCAGGGTACTGAGGTCTGCAAAAGCATGCGTGCTCTCTCCCTCTCTTGTATATATATATGTGTGTGTGTTTCTCTCATATATATATATAATTCACACCACCTAATGCACTGACACTCTCTCCCTCTCTTGTATATATATATATGTGTTTCTCTCATATATATATAATTCACACCACCTAATGCACTGACACTTTATTCTCTGACTCCCCGAGCTGCATCCTTTCCTCTCATATCTTCCTTTCCAGTCAAATTAAAACCGATGGAGTGGTGAGATTCTTCTGGCGCAGAAAGCCAAAGAATCTTAGCTTAGAATATGTATCTGCTTATCACCCATTTCTCTGCTCCTCGGTCTGTCTCGAGCATTGACCTTTAACCTCCGTTGCGCCACTCTTAGCTGAGGTGAAGTATCTGCTAAGCCACCGGGCTACTGCGGCCATGAAAATTCATAGCTTTCTTGCGGGACTTTCTTTGATGCAAGAAAGGATGCCAACCCCATCCCTGTTCCCGATTTTTCTGTTTTCCCAAATGTCTGTTGAGCGTTAGAGACAACACAACCACAACGACAGGCTGCTTGTTATTTTACCTTTTTTCCTCCAAACTCCTGCACAGAAAAAGTGCAAGAGCAAGCAAGCAAGCGCACACACAAACACATTCACAAACACGCTCACAACCTTTGATGAAAGCGTGAGCTCATGCAAGTTGAAATCCCATTCATCTCCCTCGACGAAAAGGCAGCACAGTTTTATAAAGAAAAATCACCCAAAATGGTTTTCAGAGAAAAATTCAGACGACTACCGTTCGCTGACTCAGAACATGTTAAACCGACAATCGAGAACAATATTCAGTCCTCATCAACATATCCCTTAGTCAACACTTACATCCACACAATGTTTGCAACAGTGGGCCACTCCCTACTCATCTTTACAGACCCTAACCCACTAAATATCTCGGAAAAGAGAAAGTCGACAGACCTCCGAGTCTCCATTTTATATGTTTATGTGTCTATAAACTCGGGAGGTTGGCTGGGCAATACGGGCATCGTTAAACAAAGGAAGAGGACATTGCTGGGCTCAAGCAAAACAGCGCCGGACATTAAAAGTGGCGAGAGACAGGAAGTCACACACGACAGAAAATAGGAAAGACAACTCATGCACATCATGGCTGGCACAAGATGGCGCTTTTTACTGTTGCCGTTTATTACGACCAGCTTTATGACAGAACACTGTGACAGGACGCCCACAGCCAAATGTTTGGGCAGCAGCTGGCTGGGAGGCTGAGTGTCACGCTGCTACCTGGCAAGACGGATGGCCGAGCTCTGGCGAGCAGACCACACATCCAACGTCAGGTGCGAATTCCACTTTTAATGATTCAATGTGTGGCCAGACAACGAATCATTGATCATAAGACAGCAGAAGGTCCCGTTGGCTTTGTCGATCTCTCTCATTCTTTCTTCACCTCTCTCTCTCTCAATTCCTATCTCCCAATTATCTCCTTGTTCTTCATTTCTGTCTTCATGCTCCAATTCCTGTCTTTACCGTCATCTTTTCTTTTCAAAGCCCTCGTGCACCTCACAGCCACATTGATTGGTACTATACAGAGAGTCTGTTTGACAAGGCATGCAGAAAGCAAGCATCTCAGAGTTGCAGACTTGCACCGTAGACTGGAATCAGTGTCATGTACCTTTCGATTTCTTCTCAGTTCTGACAGACTCCAGCGACTGAAAGCTCCTGCAGTCAGATCACTGTAATAGTCTTTTCTGCCGCAGGCTAGCTGATTGCCAGCTCTCCATGTCCCCTTCTCTTTATTTTTATCTTCTCTCTCTCACATCTGCTTTTTTTTCTTTCTTCGTGGGCGTTCGTTAGCGTTTGACGATAATTATATCGGGTTTGTATTGTATTTGAGTTGAAATTCTTTTGATAAGGACACAGGCAATGAGGAACATGAAATAAATAAACTCAGATTTAACGAACATTGAAAGGCATAACTCTATGCACGGTTATATAAGCACGTGTTCATGTCTTTATGCTTGTACATATTGAAGTATACATACTGTATCCAGGTAAAAAGAAGATTCCCATAACAGTTCACTTATTATTAATGACAGCTTTGCTTGGAAAGCAAAGAAGAAAATACTGAAAAAGTAATAATTTGCACATTTGCTGTTAAGTGGATTTGATGAATCTGATTCGTCTTTAGCAAGTGGATTTCGTGAGCAGGTATTTTTCGTTGCCAAAAGCAGTGACCAGCGCTCACTCACGAACTCGCCATCACACGCAAGGGACACAAGTTGTGGAGGATACAGGCCACGGCGCGCCATCTATACCAGTAGCGCAGAAAACTGTCCTCTGGGAGGGTGGGAGAAACAAAAAAGATTAAAAATTTATTGCAGACATCTAAGCCAGTTTCAAAGCCACTGGCTGGCATGAAAATTGAAGCGCTCGATTATAAGCACGCGCAAATGGCGCAGCTCACGTGTAACGGTATCCCAAGTTCAGAGAACGATGCGATTGTCGAGTGATAACCGGAAGTAGGGGTACACATGGGACAGTAGGGGTAGTGGTAGTGGTTCTGACCGTAATGGTGGTGTCAGGGCTTTTTTAACAGTTTTTTTATGAAGACTGACAGCATATGCTCATCCAAGCTGTTTAAAGAAACTTCTCCTATAGTGTAATCAAGGATGTTCTGGATGATACATGCTGATGAGCTGAATAATTCACCGACTTTACCCAAGTTTACCAGTTCACTGGCTGTGCGCTTTGAATAAAGCACAGGATTATTTGCTTAGATTAATTTTCGAGGAAGAAATTAAATTAAAAAATCCATGTGAACGATCGGACATGTCTGTGCGTGCGTGTGTGTGTCTGTATGTTTACATGCTTGCTGGATCTGGTGAATGAACTCGTTTGTCGTCTCCATCGATTCCAGACTGTCACGTCTCGGTACTTAGCCCCATTGGTTCCAACAGAGGAACACTGAGAATAACTGATATGGAGTGTGAGTACACATTAAAGAGATCGGTTTCCTCTTTTAGTTTTCGTGAAGTGTTTATCTAGTTTTTTTGATACATTGTTTTTAAACCAAATGCATGTACTTCAGAAAATTGTGTCTAAGTAGCGGGAATTTCCACACAGACTGATCAGAAAGAGGACAAACTACAGATATAAAGGAAATATTCCCCTGATGCGGCTGGTAACGTGCATCCTCATCCCCACCCATCCTCATCCCCACTTTACTGGGGATGAAAAGCCTGAATCCCTTGTTACGCCTCGTAAAAGTAACCGTTATCATGGCGGGTACACGAGCCAGTCACCATGAAAAATTTCTTTGACAAAGAATCAGATGCTGTGGGAACAGAAGCAATGTCCTTGTTTTTCCACTAGATGTCCTTCCAAACAAAGCAGGATCGTGTCCTTTCATAACTATCATCATGATTAGGGAGGACTCATCGGGGGTCTGGGAGGGGCTGACACCGCGCCTTGATCTTAGTAAAACATTCAGAACCACTGGCTGTCAATACCGATGTCCGGATGTCGCTCAAGATAACATAGGTCCTCCTTCAAGATCTCCTCTTTAGAACTCCAAAGCCCTCCACCCTCTTCTTCCTGCCAGATGAAAGCACTTTACACGAAGAATGAATGAAACTTGTCTCTATCATCTTGCTCTCCGCCATATCCACCCCTACATTATTTGAGCATAACCATGCATGCCTTTCAACAATTGGTCCATTTCTGACAATATATATATATATATATTTATATTTAAAAAATTTCAGAATTCAGAGTTTTCAAACTATACAAACTAGACAATGTACAAAACTGTGTACAGACCCGAATGTGGGTTTCCGCAGGACTTCACCTGCCAGCAACGGAATTTGCGGTCATTTTTTTAATTTTAAAAGCTAACGAACATTTACCACACGTGCACTATTCACACACACACTCTCTCTCTCTGGATGTGTGTCCATCTGCTCAAACTATTTTTACTGTACCTTCTAATTACCTTCGTCATCTTACACCGCTTCCTCTTGATGAAAACATGCCTGTTATTTCAGTCCATCGTCATTTACCTGAATTCCTGCATTATTCGTCTCAAAGTTTAAGAAAAGAAAACACATAAAAAATCGTTGAACCACGTGTCAGCAAAGTTGTTTTAACAGATCTTTCCGTACTCAACCCTGCACTGATTTCATAACAGCATAGCACACATTCTTTCCTCACATGCCTCAATATGTCTGCACATCTACATCTTTTTCAGAGCAGACTTCTATTCATTTCCTGTTTGTTCCATTAATACGAGCCGGACACGTTTTAAAGTTAAAAAAAGTTGGAGGGATGGCAGGGGATTCGAACGCTAGGGGGTAGGAAGGGAAGGTCATGTGACATGAGCTCCTAGCACCTGTTACCCGAGTCCTGCCCATTAGTCACAAAACCACAACCGATCGAAGGTAGAGAGGGATAGGGGTAGGGTAGGGTGGGGAACACAGACCCAACAGTCTACACGCGCACTGAACAGCTGTCTCGAATGTTCACCTCCTCTGTTCACAGCCGCCTCGCTTCCGCAAAGTACACGGGAGGAAAACTACAGCTCGATTTTTATTTGGGTAACAGATTTTGCAATTGCCGTCCGCGTCTGATGTACGGATAAATGTTGTTTCCTGCTGCCTGGCTGCAGAATGTGCACCGGAGGAGTCAGGTGTGGGTGGAGGGGAACGCTGATGTCTTGAAAGATGTGTTTTGGCGAAAAAAGTAATCGTGACGAGTTGAGCAGACGAGAGAAAAACGCTGATGTTTTCTCAGTTTCCTATTGTCTGACAGAAGTTTTCTCCTCAGTACCAACATTTTCTGACTTCTTCCGACCCACAAATTCGAGCGCGCGCGAGGAGATGGATGCCTGCACGCATTGACACGTAAACATTTCTTGCCTGATACGTTTCTGGAACTAGGTCACGTGGTCACCCCTAGACGCTCAATATCGTTCTTGGTTTTTTGTTGCTGTTTTTTTTGTTTGTTTGTTTGTTTTTTTTTAAGAACATGACAACGATGAAAGGCTAGATGGTGTTTGACACTGAATTTACAGATGAATATCGTAATTAGTCGACACTCGGTGTTCGGATGGACGTGACAATTAAGTTAGACTACGCTTGGTGAGCTTGAATGACATGATCACAATAACAACAACAACACAAGAAACTGTGTTTAGGTTTGCAGATGAACACACAACGATGGACTACGCTCGATACTGTTGTTGGGTTTTCCCAGTGAACACGGAATACTACTTAGATGTTTGTAAAATGTTAACGGAACGAGGATGAGGACAGACATGTTTGGCGAGCGCGAACATCAACAAACCACGAAGAGATCATTACTCGCTGGAATAATGTTGTATACAAGGTGATTGTGTTCAAGCACAGGGACATCTTCATAACAAGTTTTCTAAAGTCGTGAAATATATCTAAACTATCATCTCTATGACAACGGTGCTACTTCAGTGAAGGATGCCTGGTCATGTGGTGGAATGTCAATGTATGAGAGACTACGACACAAGAAGGAAGAAGAGATAAAACTCTGAATGAATACTCACGGATGCCATCAAAGCGGGTGGCGATGGTGTCCAGAAAGGTATTTTCTCCAGTAGAAACTCCTCTTTTGCTGGGCATTATGTTGTGTTTAGCAAGACTCCGGAAACACACATACACTTCAGCACCCTGGGTGTTTAACCAGGAGGATATACATCGACGATGAAATGCAGGAAAAGGACGTGGAAGTTATACTTCAGCCAGGTGGATAACCGAACAAACAAATATAAATTAGTAAATAAAACAAAGAGAGTCTCAGAACGAAGACGGAAGGCCTTCACAGTCGAAAGGTAGAGCTACATTGATCTTCACACCTGTAATTGTCAGCGACCGAGGCTGCAACAGGCGGGCAAGGCTAGCAGACGACATTTTCACATCAACCAGACGGACTGTTTGGTGTCTATCATCGGTACACAGAAAGAATACGACAACGACAGAAGCCTGTGGGTGCTGATGACACGGTTATTGATCCCTTTCGTTCATCTCACAAGGCGCACACCTCCCGGTCAGGAGGAAGTCAGTCTCGCACACCTGGTTGTTGTTGGTTTTTTTTTTTTTTTGTCCCCTCCCCACAACCACACACCCACCCGCCCGCCTGCGAGTTCCTAAGCGAGTCAAAAGATGCCGACGTCAACTACCACTACCAGCATCATCATCACCACCACCACCACCGACACTGAATCGTAACCCTCCAGCGCCAGGGGACCTCTGTAGTCAGGTCCGTATGCTGCGACAGGCGACAGGGCAGAGAGCTGCATCGTGGAGGTTAGTCGGGGAGGCGGAGGAGAGATGGGGGCGAGAGGGAGACGAGGGTTAGGTTTGGTCTTCGCGCCAGTCGCTTAACAAAAAGCGGAGAACATCGCATGGCCCTCGTGCTGATCAATACAGTTATCGCTGGACGAGTATTGCGTGAGGTTTATTCGTTCCTCCGACGGCTCTTTCGCTTAATCTCATGTGGTGGTAGTGGTGGTTTTTATTCCCTCTCCATCTCTCTCTCCTTACGAGTGGTAGGTGAGAAACGATAGTCCTTTCAGTGACAGGTGCGATGAGGAGCAGATAATTTCTCTCGACAGTTTCTGGCTGAAGGTGTTGAGTCAGACGGAGTTTATTTATCTGTTTCTTTATTCAAACTCTCACAAACGCAGTTCTGGATCTTACACGAGTGATGTAAGTGAGAATTACTCGTCCGTTGTCTGGTCAGCGATGCTGAGACAAAGACATTGCCTACCTGGCGGCTCGCGTGATCACATACGTTGACCCCGGAGGTCACGACAGAGGTGACGGTGCTGACAGATCTCAGAAGGTCACGAACAGCGCTCTCTGCCTTTCTCTCCGTCTCGCTGTTCGTTGTCAGCATCATCATCTTTTTTTTTTCTTTCCTCCTCGCTGCTGCTGCTGCTGTTGCTGCGACAGTCAACTCCTGCGCTTCTAAGGCCTCTGTCGGCGTTTGTGTCCTCGCCTTTGCGTCAGCTGCATCACCGCAGCGTCTGTGCTGCACGGCACACCGTACCGCATGTACAGCATCGCGCACGCTGAAGGTCCACGCAACTCCTCATCGTACAACCGTTTCGCACGCTGTCAGCGCCCCCTGTCGGCGTGGCCTCGTGTGCACCGGCGGCGGGGGATGAAAGGGGTTTGAAAACAGCGTGGAGGGGAGGAGTAGAACAGAAAGCGATGTAGAGACAGCTAACACACATTCACACACACACACAGACACACAGCATCCGTTCCACGTGGACAAGCGCCCGCTAGGGGGCGCACTGTGAGCGAGTCCCTGCCTGCGCGCGCTGTCACGTGACCAAAACCCCGCGAAGGTAAAAACCGATGGCGGAGGGACACGCGGCTCGCTGCTTTCAACTTGAAAGGCAAAGGACACTGGAGCAGAAGGTGCTGTGAATGCCAGCCAAACAAGCAAAACTTTTATTCTTCCGTGTAAACGAAGCTTAAAAACAAAAACAAAAAAAAAAAGGCCTTCAGGATGATGGAGATGGCAGGAAGAAGAGTATTAAGTGCAAAAATATTGCACGCGGAACGATTCAAGAATTCTTTTGCGTGGTTGGCGGCGTCAAGCACAACTCTTTATCTCCTTGTTTTTGTCTGGGAATACACCGATCTCCTACCGTGGACAGAAAGTAATAGAACAATGGATGTTTATGGGGAAAAAAACTTCTCTTGTAAAGTTGGAGCCCAGTGCTCAGAGCACATTCACGATCAAGATTGTATAGATGCTTCGAACCCTTATTGACTCATCGACTGAGCCGAAGAAAAGGTTGTACAAAACACATAGTACTCTTTTGTTTCATTCATTTTTAGACAAGCTAGTCTGTTAGTTTACAGTGATAAGATAAAAAGAAAACCATATTATAAACTTCGGGTACACGGCCTGAAAGGACGACAACCGTAAATCACACCTGAAGATTTTAGTTTGTCGATTTTTTAAAAATCTTCATTTCATTATTTTTTTAGCATTCATGACATCTGAGTCAGGTGTTGACGATGAAGAATGTGACCCTCGTTCCTTGTGGAGGATTCCGAACACAGAATGTCTTTAATCATCAGACAGTGCCTCAGAGTGTTTAGTCTTTCTTCTTCGCTTTCTCCTCTCCCCATTCATGATGATGGCTTTTTTCCCCCGAAGATGAGTCTCTGATGCACCTTCAAAAACAACAAGATGGACAAGCTTCAACTTGCAAACACTCAGTGTCTCAACCCCATACTCATTATTAAACTATTGCTGATGATTTTCTGAAAAATTCCATTTTAAAAATATCAGTCTTTTCTTGAGGATTTTCCCTCGAGTTTTGCTCGACTTTCTTATCAAGCCAACTCCTAAGAGTCCTTGATCTTTCCTCCTGTTGCCGCAGCCCTGGTCTTAAAACCTTTGACCCTTACCCTTTGACTCGTAGGCGTGTGTGTAAATCGCCTCCCACGTTGGCTCCCAGACTTAAGGGCTCTTTTTTGAGGGGCCAGCAGTGAGAATGTCAAGTTTTTCAAGCTGGTGCCGGGCACACTTCACGGAAGTCGGACCTGACGGCCTTCTGTGGTTGTCCGCGGATATCCTTCACTTTGGCGCTTAGGCATGAAGCTTCAACTGCTCTTCTTTTCCTTCAAGTTCGGCTTTTTTAAATATTTTTTTTTTCACCCCTTCTCTTTAGTTTGTTGCTCATTTGTCCCTGTCTTCGGCGTAACTTGGCTGATTTGTCTAAACTGTGTGTGTGAGAGAGAGAGAAGGAAGGTTGTGTTCATCTTTTTTCCTTACTGCCTTTCCTTCCTCAGTTTAGAATCTGGCACATGTCCCGGGTATATAGACAAGAGACAAGCCGTATCTGCTTCTTTTAGGCTCAATTTCATAAGCCATACTTAAGGGAAAAAGCACACAGCGATTTTTTTCTTTCAAGTCTTCGACTTGAAAATATATCCTGACATTTTTTAAAGTTGTAGTCCATGTTTTGTAAACCTAAGGGTATTTAAAATGACAATTAAGGGTACGGTGGGCCATAGGTTGGACACCTCTGAATATATATATATTCAACAGAAGAGTCGACTAAGGGGAAATAGTCTGCTCCACACGGGTATCGAACCTTCACATGTGCGCCTCTAACCTCGAAAGCCGGAGCACTCAGTTATTTGTTTCACACTCTGAATATCTTTTCATTGAAATAAGCAAATTCACAATCACTGTTTATTCGTTATTAATGTTGCTGCTATTTTAAGTTATCTCGAACAAGGTTCCATTAGTAGAGTACTCAATATTCGTAAGTTTACAGTTGAATCTACAGAAGAAAAATAGGAAAATGACAAATGTGTTCTTCTTGAAGTGCACTTTAGATGATGCTCAAAGAGCAGTTGCAGATAAGATATGTCGGCGATGTAAAAGAAACAAGAACTTCCTGTTTATATGGCGAGGATGATATTGCAGGATATAATGTAAAACGGTTAATTCTTTCTTCCACTGTGTGTCTGTCTTACTTTCTCATTGAAGTCAGAGGCACCGACTAGTGATGGACGTTGTACAAGAGGGTCGTAACCCTCCAAAACCTACCTTCCTTTATCTTTATATTTATTCTTCTATATTTATTCATCTATCCGTGTGTAAATCTTCCCATTTTACGATCACTCACTCTCTTTATCTGTTGATTGGCTGGCTTATCGTTTCTGTTCTTTACACAAATGTTTACGCAGCAAGACAGATGAGCTTAGCAGTGAGGAGAGCCGGGCACGAGGTGCAGAAGGCAATATGGCGCCTTTGAAGGAAAAATCATCAAAGAAAAACAAAACACGATTAGCGAGTTTTTTTTCTTTTCAAACCCTTCGTCCGAAATTTCACGACCCGCTAAAACAGTTTCCTAAACTCAAAAAATAAGCCTCACATTAGGGGAAATGGATTCAACGAAACACAGCACCAGACTTTGAGAAAAAATAAAAAGAAATGCTGACTGGACAAAGGAACTATTTTTGAAATACTTGTTCTTTAGTCTTAAATTAGAAGCTCAGCTAGGGAGCTATTAATTAATGAAGCTTTGCAGAGTACCACGACAATTTTTACCGAAGTAGGGAATAAGATAGGGACAATAATGTAACAAAAATCGCAGTTATTTACACGCAAATAGAAACTACCGGGGGAGACAACAACGGAACATACTTATCTGCCAGAAAAAAAGGCTTTTTAAAGAGATCTCGAAACGAGCATTGCTAAGGTAGTAGAATGAACAGCCATTAGCGAAGTTTGGAGCTCCATTGTGGTTGACGGCCGTGCAGACAATGATGGAGCTGTCATTAAGGCGGTGTTAGTCACGCCCCGTGGAAACAACCAAGAATCAAATGCAATGTTATTTCAGGGCACCTCGTTAAGGGCCACTTTTCACACCTAACTTGTTTCACTTTTTTGGGAGGCTTTGAATGCAAATTTTCTCCCTGCAGATTGTCGATGGCAATGTTCTCGCGAAGGGTGTGACTTGGACGCTGGTTGTGTGTGTGATTCGTTGGCGGCATGGCGTGGGGGATGACAGGAGGGGAAGATAGAATGAATGCTCGTTGTCGGATGGACGGAGGCGCGAGTGCATGCCGTGGAGATGTAATCTGAAAAAGGTGCTCACAAAGGTGCAGGCTGAGACACACACACACACAAATCATATATTGTATCTCATACACGAGCATGCGCACAAAAAATCAGTCTACCTTTCTTCTTTCCTTTTTTTAGCTCTTCTCTCTCTTTCTCTCTCTCTCTTCCTCCCTCTCTCCCGTTCACCATCCCTGCATCTGAATAACAAGCTGCTGTTACGACCCGCAAACAAGAGTAGGATCCACACTTCATCAAACTTGCTCATTTATGGAGTCAACATGTCTTTAAACTCAAAGTTACTGACTGTCGCCACTCCACTCGCCTGATCCTGTGACTGCCAACGCGACCTTTCTGTCCCAAAACAAAAGGTGACAAATCACAGGGCACTTGATGTCTTGGCGCTCGATATAAATCATTGATAACATCCTGTTTTCCGGTATGGCCCAAATTACTGATAACCTTGACGCTCGGTTAATTTTGTGATGTCAGTCGAGGCCAAAACAAGGTGTGACAGGACGAAAGATAGTTTAGCGGTCTGTTTGTGCTTGGGCAGGTATCTTTGTTGCTGTTGACAATTTTGGCAATAAGCAGTATTTCAAAATATATTAAGGAATTAATTTAATTTTTGAACGGTGATGATAATGATGATGATGAGGAAGAGGACAATGATGATGATGATGAGGAGGAGGAGGAGGACAATAAGGTGAAGGAGTAGGAGTATGATGATGATGATGATGATGATGTAATAACTAATTACATATACATCCTATAAACATATTCGTGGGCGTTATCTGAAGAATGCTGCACGAACTGATGATGGAAAGATGTGTGTCTGGACCCACAATGAGCCGCGTTGCCTGTACGTGCTTAGGGGCGCGAATGGGTGTAATGCACGTGTTGGAAATGCAAATGAAGGAGGGATCCTTTCCGCTTTTTTTTTTTTTTTATCTTTTGGCTTTGTGGTCGTATTCACAGAGGATTCAGTTCGTGGAGGCAACATGAATCAAGCTGTCGTGAGTTCTTAAATCCTCATTTTCGCGTCGGCTGCGTGAGGTACAAACACTCAAGCGAATTTACGGACCATCGAGACGTCTGGAGCACGAGACCCTCGCTGGATGGCTGTCCCAGGAGGCGCCCTCCGACTCTCGGCAGTCGTGGCACACGCTAAGTAGCGACCTTTGACCCGTGGCAGAACCTGGAACAATGAGTTTCAAGATGGTACTTTCGTCGTTAGGGAATGTGCTCTTGTGCCGTCTTTTGTCTCGTTATCTAGTCGTCTACTGTGCCATCCCATTCGTCGGTGTTGTCGTTCCCTCATTCGCATGTGTCGTTTTCTATTCGTCCTCTGCATCGTCATCTGTTTCTCGTCCATTCGTGTATAGTCATCATCTAATCGTCGACTCAGTCGGTAACCATTAGTCGCATATAGCGTCAACAAATCGTCGCCACTTTTGTTATGTATGAAAAAAATTATCTTCGTCGTCGCTTTTTCATCTATGTCACCCGTTTGTCGTCAGCGTCATCATTCAACTTTCATCTACATTGTAATAAATTCATCCTAATTTTATTATACATTCATTACCTGTAGCGTCATCCATTTGGCTGCATATCCTGTCGTCGATAGGATCATCATCCACGCGTCATCAGCATCGTCATCCATTCGTCTGCATCATACATTAGGTTTATCATAAATTCGTTGCCAATACCATCATCCATTTCGTCTGTGCTCTTATCCATATGCATCATCTTCCTCTGACTCCGTTTCCCAGGTGTCGGAAACTATTACACAGATTAGCATTTACTTACAGTCATTTTTTTCTCTCCCCCCCTTTACGTGTGTGTGTGTGTACGTGTGTACGTGTGTACGTGTGTATGTGTGTGTGTGTGCGTGTGTGTATATATGTGTGTGCGTGTATGTGTGTGTGTGCCTGTTTGTCTCCCACTGCCTTGTCTCACGATCAAACATTCAGCACATCACACACACACATACTCAGTGAAGTTTAGTCTCGTTCACTGTTCCGCTCTGTACTTCTACTATCACACTATCACACTATCACAGCAGCAAGAGCACCCCAAGGACACTACCCTCAGCTAAATACCCGCAGCTACAACATCTTGCAAATGGAAGTGGATTTACCCGTGTTTCCCTCCCTGCATACAAATGCTTTCCAGTGTTTACGAACCCGTCTCTTATGTTTATTAATGTTCCTCTCTGTTTAAAACTGTTTCTTATTCAGTTATTCGCAACATCAATACTTATGAATTTTTTTTTCTGAAAATAAGATCCCCCGAGTGGTTTTGTTTCTCGCTTCTAGGAGATACTCATCAGAATGTCAGATCTTTTATTGGGGATAAACGAGCCGATTGTAAAAGGCTATTTTATATTCCTAGCACTTACATCAGGTCTTTGTCTTGACCGTAACGATCACCGGGAGAGGTAGGTATAAAAAGACGGTAAAGCTAGTTCTTTGATCTTAGGGCCACAAGGGAGGTAGGAGTTAGCGCCCTCGCTGATCACGTGGTGGGGGAGTGGGCAGTTGTGCCCTCCATCTCATCTTCCCCTAACCTTCCCCTACCCTGGGTCAACTATAGGAGTTACGTTGCCCTCTATTAGGATGGTACGGTTCTCGTCTAGAAGGTTCTTCGCTTCCACATGTCAGGGGATGAAGGAATGGATAGACACAGCGGCTGACAAGCTTCGTCACCAATGGCCCATGCTGAGCACAAGCAGGACCGAAACATTATAATCCTTCAACATTTTTTACCTTCATACAGTCCTTCTTCTTCTTTCTTTGGCCTTCGCCTTCCTCGGAGATGCCCCGAAGAATATTGTTGGACAGAATTTCTTGCGAATCCAGACAAGATCGCGCCGTTTTACGGTTGCTAAAAAGAATCTTGAGGGTCCATCGGGAAGGTGAACATGCTCCATACACTATTTTATTGATGGACAGCACATTTTTATTTCTGACGGAAAAAAAACCTTTTGTCTTGATCAAGGCCTCCAGCCAGGAAATCTTCCAGAAGGACAGTCTCTTGTCCTTATGGGAGTGAAAAAAGCAAAGACAGGACCTCTAGTCAAGAAATGTTTCCTCACTTTTTCTTCAACGCCTGATGAAACAGCAGTTCTCTCGTGTCTTCCCATGATTTACCCTCTACCCCCAACTCCCTCCCTCCAATGTGTGCAGCAAGGGCAGAGACAGCCGAAAAATAAAGGGATGGCCCCCACCCGATACCCACCCACCATCCACAATGACTTACGCAGTAAGACGAAAAAAAAAAATCCCCAGCAATGCTCCTGAAGCATAACAATCCCATGAAAACAGGCTGAGCGTGCAAGGACCGGGGATTTGCTCCATCGTCTGCTCTTTAGGAGGACCAGGGGGGAGGTGGGGTTGACGTGGAGTTGTTTTTGTCTAGGCAGCCATGCTGAGCTTGTTTATCGTCGCAGCAAACGACGAACGGACGGACGACCACGCAGCATGGCCCTGCAGACGGAGTTGGATCGCAGCATGGTGCTGCAGACAAAGAGCTGGACCCGAGAAATGACTTAATAGTTTCTCCATTCAACATCTTTGATTGTAACCAGTCAGTCAGTACACAGGGCAATGCGAGTGCGTCCTGGGCGTCCTAAAGCTTAAATAAAGAATTAGTTATCCACTCTTGTTTCCCAAGAAGGAAGGAATGGAAATTGCGACTGTCGTTAATGTTTTAATTTTTTTTAAAGATTTTTGTTTGCGTGAAGAAAAAAAAAATCCACCAAGTAGCACTTGCTTTTCCGACTTAAACAACCCTCCCTTCCCGAGAGCAAAGATAATGAAACTTGAGGATCCCGCAGGGACGTTGGGGAAAAAATGATCCAGTGCATCTTTGAGACATTATGAGAATCGATCCGTAATTTTCTTTTATCGTTTGCGTTATTGAGTAAGGATATGAAGAGCGTTTTCCTGACATGCGTTTGATTCTGTCGTCAAAGTGCTTTACGAAAAAAGGAGGAAAAATGAAAAAGAAGGACAGGTTGTGTTGCTATTACAATCATCGATGAAGGCTGTTTTCTGCTCGCCAACCAGAATACTAGCCTTCTTCCAACAGAGAGAGAGAGAGAAATGTTTATACATGTAGACACAAACTGGATAAACACAATACACATGTATACAAAAAGTCATACCTTCATTCAGATAAACATAAGAAAACATACAAAGATAAATATATATGAAGATTTGTTTCACTGTGTTTTATGCCAATGCAAACTCGTAGTCAGTCTTAAAGTTTTGAATATCTACAGCAGTCCATACAGTTGACATCACCGGCGCCAGAATCGACATACTGTATACATCTGACACACGGACAAGCAAACAGGTAAACAGCGATACTCATCACAGCTCAGGTGTGTTTAGCTCGTCTCATTCTGCTTTTTCTCTTAGTAGTTCGCTACTTTTATTCTTTTGATAGGTTGGTTTATTATTACTATGTTCTTCGCACCTTATCACAGCAATCGTTAACCAAAGTGTTAAACACGAGGTGCTTCGGCTATCAGTGTTGCTAGCGGAGATTGATTTATTTATTTGTTTACATTTGATAAGGATACTTTTTAATGAAAACGTGTTTTAGCGCCATGTCACGGACATCAGTATCACGATAATCAACAAAAATCTGATTGACGAGGTCCTTGCTGACAGGAGTTCATATTTCCTGCATCTACGATACCATCGCAGACAGGAGCGACTGGCGAGTTGTCGTGGTTTATGGATAAATACTTTCGCCGATAT
Source organism: Pomacea canaliculata (assembly GCF_003073045.1). Classification (NCBI taxonomy): domain Eukaryota; kingdom Metazoa; phylum Mollusca; class Gastropoda; order Architaenioglossa; family Ampullariidae; genus Pomacea; species Pomacea canaliculata. The sequence goes on along the minus strand of NC_037590.1, from coordinate 32,072,544 downwards.
TCTCGAAGCCCAGTGTTTTGCAATATGCTCCATTCGCTCTCAAGATTACAATCGTGCCAGCTGACGGCCGCATTTCATCTACGTTTTCACAGATTTTTTTGTTCCGGGTTCTTGCCGTGCACTTCGCAGCACCTAGCAGCAAACAGATGCAGCTGCAGCTCCAGCTGCACCGTCCACGTCACCCGTGCAAGGGGACTTAACTGCGAAAGTCGATCTCACCAGATGTCAGAGGTCTTTGTCAGGGATAGACGGTTGGTTAGTACTGGTCTTGCGTTCACGTCCTCATACTGAGCTGTCGTAGATATAGCGAAAACATTTTTTTTAAAGGTCTAGAGATTTGAATTTTAGTAAAGTTTTTTTTTTTTAGAAAGACAATGAATGAAAAATTTAAAGGTTAACCCGAGACAAATATGAAGTGAAGCTCAAAGCAAAGTTCAAAGAATGTAATATTGGGATATTTGAGCTGAATTTCACTGAGTTCTAGTATGTGAAAACCCAGGTGGTCAGGTATGGCCCAGAGGGGCCCGTAAAGAGCCCTCTTCCATCCCAAGCCAGATTTTAAGGGGCTCAAGAACTCTTGCGGGCTTGGTAGCCACTATGCAAAGCTCACATAATTTTATCAGCAGGAGAGTTGTTTTCCAAAACATCGTCTCTTTAATCCTTAGCTGGAGATCTTGTGGAGCTCAACATTGAACCTCTAATTGCAGATGGCAGTGTAATGCTGAATAATCCCTATTTGTTGCTAACAACCTCGCTGTTTACTGTCCTCGAAATTAGCGAGTAAATATATTCCGATGTAAATGGAAAAGTCATGGTTCAGTATTTCCGTTATTGATAATAATTCAAGAAGCTGATGATGTTGGGGTGTACGATTTATCGACTGCCCGAGGGTCTCGGGAGAACACAGGATGTACATTAGCGTCTTGAGAACTTAGCTTTCCAAATAAGGACATAGAGATGCAAGTGTCTTCTAGAAGCTCACTGTGTGTGTGTGTGTGTGTAGGCACGCGCCTTTATATGTGATTTTTCCTAATAATTTTAGCATGATTGTAAAAAACTAGATTGCATTGTTGAAGTAACAGCAAGGCCAAAAGATCTTCTGGGCAATAAGCCACAAAACTGTAATTGTTGTAGATTTTGCTTTCCATCAGCCAAGGATGCCTTTCCTTCCTCCAATCAATGATGTCAAACCTAGGTGTCAAAATCTTCAAGTTCGTTGGGAAAATAGTTTTGTAGTTCAAAATTTTTGCCTCGACGGCAAATTTAGATATCGTACTTCACATAATGCTCCCCTGGAAGCAAGGCCAGATGGCAACCCAAAGATTCGAACAAGGTTTAGTCCTAATGTAGGAATCCTGCAAGTCCTCCGTCAGCGTCATGCCTCACACCTCACACTTCACACCTCCTGGTCCCAACACTCTGACCACAAACGTTTAGCCCTGAGAGAGAAACCCAAGGTGTTGTGCAGGAAACCCTGTCAACATATTTTCCCGAGTCTGCTAAGTCGATCGACTAGAACTTTTCATACTTTTCTCTCATTTTTTCTAAATATGCTTACGTATTTATACCCGTACAGCCCCCCGTTCGATTATAAAAAAGCCGTAAGGGTGCTAATGAAGTTAGGACCGTTAACAGACGACATGATTCCCCAGAAGACATGATAACGCTCAAAATTTTCAAATTTTGTTCCCAACCTGGAATTAAAGCAAAGAAATCTCCCACGATGACATGCTTGAAAATGATTTTTCTCAGGGGCAGAAACGTTAGTTCAGCAGTCCTGTGCCAGCAAAAATGCAAAAAGACAAGTTTTAAAATAAAGTTCTGTCGTGCTTAATAGCATTATTTGTCCTGGTATATATATATTGTCCATACGTCTGTGTGTAAGATGCTGATATTTGTCACACAAAGACAAAGTCGTACAAACGTGGGAATGAAATTTTCTTTTATGTATTTATATGTCTATGCAAGTGTGTGCGTGCGTGCGCGTTCGCGAAATCCTCGCCAGCACATTCATAGACACTAAACTTTTCCCAGCAACCAGCGCGCGGATGACGATTTAGATAAGACCATGGAGGTGCTATTCGCGTGGCAACGCATCCCCGTGGTCTAATATAATTGTGCAATGCTGCAATAGCATCTTGACTGCGAGTGTTCTACTAGTCGGCTCTTGACGCCTAGTCAATAATATGATATTTGATTTTGCCAGGACTTGACTGCAGGTCACGTGAGCTCCTTCCGTTCTAAATGATTGATCCCATGATGCATCGGTGGCGGCGCCTGTCTGTCGGGCGTTCTGTTGTGTGCCAGCACGCACGCGCGCGACGGACCGTCTGAGTGCGTGGTGTACAGTCAACTGACGTGCTGACCGGTTGTCGTCGGCCATGATAATCCGGCGACCTCAACGTTTCTTGCGGAACGCATATTAAATCACAGTCCACGAAAGTCGTGAAGACATGACACCCACACTCTTCTCATCATCGAGCAGGTCTTTCACCGACCACGTGGGACACGACAATGACGTCATGTAGAAATGACGACATATAATGACGTCATGTGGAAATGACGACACATAATGACATCATGCGTTGTTTGACGTCACAAGCCGCTGAGGGCATTAATCGAGCGCCAGTTATTCCCCGTGGCCTGTGCATTTTTAATCTGTGTGTGTGTGTGCTCGCACGTGCGTGTGTGTGTGTGTGCTTGTGTGTGATTATTCAATCATGTGTGTAATAAGATGAGCTCCTAGCTGTACAAAACACACACTGTGCATAATTAGTGTCCCACTGTTTTTGCTATCCTTGAGTGCACACAGTTTCACGTGACTTCACAAGAAACGAAAAGACGCAGACGCACTCGTACTCAATCAAGCATGCACGCCACTTGTTCATTTCTTATTCACGCCAATTAATCTGACGCTTCTGCTGATTCGCATGTGCGCGTTTCTGCTTGTGAACGGGTGAATGGGGGAAGAAACGAAAAGAAAAAGAAAAGAAAAAAGAAAAGAAAAGAAAAGAAAAAAAAAAGAAAAGAAAAAGGAAGAAACGAACGAACACACGAACTAGTTCGTGAATTGTTGCAGGTTTCTGTCCACGGAGGTCAGAAGAATGTTAGGAGTGGGCAAAGCCAATTTACAGACGGAAATGATCGTGTAAGAAAAGCTTGGCATGCATGACGAGGTGTGTGGAGGACAGCCAAAGGCCATGCCAGACGTGTCGGATGGGATGAAAAGCAGTTTTGAAGGGCGTAAGAGAAATAAGAGGGAGTAATTTATAAACGTATGACTCGTTTAGCAGGTTGCTGTAAAGGAAGTAGAGTTCGATTACAAACAGAACAAGGACAGTGCCCACGACTTCAGACATGGATGTGTGAGCATGCCTGGCATGACTTTGCACGCACACACACACGTACAGACACACGTACACACACACACACACACACTGTAACGAACGAGAAATCTTCATCAGTGTCATTGAAACAGTTCAGAATGCTCAAGGATGAAGTCGAAACAAAGGAAATCATCTGCAATCGCTGTAACCTTTTATCTCAATTTCTTCTAAAAAAAAAAATGTTTGTTAAACATGGTGACCCTGTTGGAGCAAGTGAAGAATGCACGTGAAAAAACAGAGCATTCTTTCTTGTCTGGAGAGTTATCTAGAGTACTCATTAACTCAGTGATCCATCTCGGCGGTCAGTACGACTGATGTACCACTCACACTGAGTTAGTGAGTGACGGAGTTCAGCTTCTCTCAAATGCAGACAAAATAAATAGCAGGTATTCGATGAAACACAGCCAGGCATTCCAGTTCTGTCAAATTGTATTTTCTTCGTCTCTCATAACTGAAGTAAGCAATGACGAAGACGAAAACACATTCAACTCTGATTTTTTTTTTTAAAAAAAAGGCTTTTAGTAACAAAACAAAAAAAAAGGTCGCGCGCACAAAAAGTTCGCATCAGCAACAACGGTCATTCTTCAAGGTCCATTCTCTCATTCTCCACTGGAAGAACCACAGACAAAGACTGGCCAAGCAATCCTGAATGGCAATCTGCCACGTGACTTAATGACGTGGACTGATGGGCAACATGAAACCTTTCTGTGGCTCCCGCACGGCGCGGCCAAGATGAAACCACAGTTTTCACTGTTTTCTTATTTCTTTGCACGAGAAAAGAGCTGTAAAACGCGCTGAGTACAGCTCTGTATTAGTCGCAAATTGCATGTTAAACGAGACGGTTTATGTTAATATTTCTTCTTATTTCTTTGCACGAGAGGGAAACGCTCGTGGAGAAAGTCATTTCGTTCTGCTAGACATCTATCGCAAATTGCTTGTTAAGCGAGATGGGGTGTATTAAGTTGTGTAGTAAGCTAAGCCTGCTTTGTACTTTCATTTTATTTATTTTATTTATTTAGTTATTTTTATTTTTTTTTCTTTTGCAATGTAAGTGTAATTTGGCAAAAAGGTAACAGGGTTCCGTTTCACGTCCTTTCACTTGGAACGCAGGGCAACAACTGCCACCTTTAGTTTTTAGCTTAATAACGGAATTCCAGCTTCATTCTAGTCACCGCAAACAGCTGCAGCTGTTTAGTTTTTTTTAATGTTTTAAACAGTTTCTTTCTTTTTCTCTCTCACCCACCTAGTAAAAAACCCGATCTTAAAGAACCCTCCTCGTCCATCTATCCCTCTTTTAAGATTGAGCTGCCTCTTTTGATGCTGGACGCTACAGAAAAATAGCGAAAACATAAAAAAAAGATGAGCAAAATGTTAAAGAACTGATGACAAATAAATGTTGGCGTGTATTGTGTGCACTTCCTTCACATGTCATGTTGTGCATATTCTACAGATGTTTTGTAGGTTAGTTACAATATCATGAATTTATCTGACTACATACTAGTTAATGTGTCATGTTCTGCATTGTTCTGAATTCTTTACTACTCATTGGACTGTTTGTTGTCTTATTTTATCTACATATCCCCCAGAGGGTTACGACTCAGTAAAAATCTTTCCTTTTCTCAAAGCTCTGTGCTAAACTGATGTTAACAGTAACGCGATAATATTGAGAATGTGAATGATGATATACATAGATATGGTACGTGGGTGTGTTGGTAAGTGTGCTTTGTACTTTTAATGGGGTGGAGGATAATGTGTGAGGCGTGGAAGGGGGTATGTGTGTTTTTTATGGGAGAGATTGAGAGATTGATTATGGAGGGATGGGGATGGGTATAGAGGGGCGTGGGTGAACCTGTTTGTGAGTGACTGCGTATGTATCGGTGGGAGCGAGCCTCTTGTCACTTTTATAGGAGAGGTTTTGGAAACATGAAAAAAGTCTGAATGCTGAAGTTATGGCATCATTTCTTGGTAATTTCAAACTGCGTGTGGGCTTCGTGCAGACTCTATAGGGGAACGGTAACCTGTTTACTAAACTGATCAGACTTCGTCAGGAGCTGGAGGGCCGAAGACCTCATGGCTGGACAAGCTCCAAGTGCTCCGAAATGTCAGAATGTTGACTTTTGCGGCCTCGTGTCAAGCCACTGAGGAGGGTGAGAGTAGTGTACAGACAGCATAGCTGGTGTGAACAGCTTTTTCTGTTTGAAAACCAGGTTTTATCCTAAGGTAAACAACAAAAATTACTTTTGACGCGCTGTGTACAGCAGCGCAGCGACAAAGCATGCCAAAAAATATTTACTGTACTAAACATCAATAGAATAGTTAAGTAAACAGCTGACATCATAAAACAGTGCATTTTGTCCTGATGATTGACTTACTATTTCCATAAATATGGGTGTACAGCTACTTTCGGTTCTCGAGATAGACCATGCACAGAAAGTAGTCAACAGCACTGACGTCATGATTGTACATGGAAACTTTTAAATTGTCAAGGTTGGGGCTTTATTTAATTAGTCGTCTCAGTGGGTATCGGGATGTCATTAGCTTAATTTCTTTGTGGATGGGGTTATTTGTAGACGAGTATCTGGGAAGAGAGGGAAGTCATTCCCCCACATTTACAGAAACAGCACCGTTCGCTTGTACAAGCTTTTGATTTAAAAAAAAGGTTTTGCATCATTCTTGACCTTCAATAAAGCCGCAAAGTATTATATGTTATTCTTTCTTCTCTTTATTTCCTTTTTACTACCTTTTTATGCCATTCTTTCTTTCGATTTTTTATTTTTTCATTTCTTTTTCATGTATAGTTGTGTTCTTAGTTTCTTCCTTAATTTGTTTTCTATTCTTTGAATTTCAACTTTTTCTTGGATATCAGCTGCTGTCCTACATTTTTATGATTGAGGATGCGGCCTAGGGAAGCAGGAGACTTGTGTTTCGTAGTCTGGAAGAAAAAAAAAAATCCACAGTTTGTGGGCTAACGCTTATGCCTCAGAATAGTTCCCAACCCCGGTGATCCATGGAGTGGGTGCGTGAGTCACATTCTGGGGGTGAAACATTCAGGTTAATAAATGTCAGCTGGAATGTTCCGACATGACATTTCTTGTAAAGAGCTTTTTAGTTCATTTAACTGTGCGCTCTGCTGTCGAAGTAAAGAGTCTACAGAATGTAATATTACATTATTTATACCTTTACTCCGTGAGAAGTGCTTCTGGTCTAAACTTACTCCGACAGTGAACGATATAATGTGGGTTTTGTCCCTTTTTCGGGGTATTTGTTTTGTTTTTACTTTCGGAGTTGGTTTGTTGTTGTTTTTTGTTTGTTTGTTTTTACTTTCTGTCTGTGTTTATTTTTTGTTGCACGCCAGGAAGTTTTTTTTTACTTTTGTGGTGCCCGTAGCTAGTCGTTTTTGTCAGCCATATTGCTTTGGTTTTGGATGTATGCTCTGGCACTCCATTTTTTTTTTTTTTTGCATTGCTCTCTGAATTTTCCTCGACTGTTGAAGCAACTGCCATGCCACTCTTCCCAGTCTGCAGTCACTCTTCTCTGTCGTCATTGGAATATGCGTTCATCATCATCATCCTCGTCATCGTCGTCATCATCGTCATCATCAAAACAGGTGGCAATTATTAGACGATGTGTGTCACGAGAAGACAAGGCAATCCCTCGAGAACATAGAATGTGTCACAGGAACAGACAACAGGAAATGACCAATCAGTTCGTCCACTCCTTCAATTTTTTTAATCATCCATATAATTCTAATTAGCATCAGAAGTTTTATATTTTTCATGCGTGAATTTCTTCCGGATAAAGAAAAAAAAAGAGTCTGGAAAAAGTGTTCAATGGCCGTTAGAGTCAACTCAGTACGTGCTTTCAAAAGCTTTGTAACTGTGGACGACGATCGATTCTGGAAAGATGAAGACGTCCTCAAGATTGCTTGATGGCGGAGTCTGAAGACAGCCCCGACTGAAGATTATGTATCCGCAAAAACTCACGCACGCTGTGACTTTATACTTTCCTGGCTTCTTGATATTTTTTCCTGCACTTTTGTGTTCAAAAGGATATTTTCACATTTTATTTCAGAAAGGATTAAGGATGATACGCAAGAGCTCAAGGCTTCCAGCTCAGTGCATTATCTATCTTTCTTCCTGGAATCAAGGGGTTATTATTCATAAACTGCACGTGATCGAATCTCGGCGATGTTTTCACAGATAATGTCATACTTTTATAAGATGTTTTATACTGACTAAAAAGTACAATATTAGGAGATCTTAGTATTTCTGTTTTAAAAATTTTATCGTTGTAAGCCATTACCTTTAAATTACACTTTTAAAGAAAATCCGAGCGCAAGTTTCCAATCTGACATTTTTAAGACTAATGGTTGAGCCAAAAACCGTGATAAGATGTTTTGTTAACAAACATTTCTAGTTTTCCTACGACAGAGAGAAAAATAAAATTTGTTTCATCTGATTTCGCTACAATGCACTAAGTTCCACTGAATAGATTTTCCAAAATGTCCGCATCATCACGGAACCTCTGCTGCAAGAAACAGTTTTTGTCCATTATTCCAGAGGGCGTAAATCTGACCAAAAATAATGAAAGAACAAATACGTGAATTTAAAGACAGGGTACAAAGAGAAAAAAAAAAGACAGACTGTTTCTGCTGTACCAAGAGAGGTCATCTTTCGTTTAAGTTTCAGCAGCACTTGCGCCTTACATTTCTTCGAACTCTCAAGAATTTTTTCCTGACACGTGAAAAGCTATTAACTTTTTCCGAAGCTTTTCCTTTGCATCTTTTAAGCGCAGGCTTTAAAAAAAATGACAGAAAATCGAAGACATGTAAGAAGGGCAGCCTGTGATTTGGACTGACAAATGGGGATATGCAAAGTACCCTAATACATCGCAGGTTCTTGCCACCAGAGAAGCTTTGGCCCTCTTTCTCTGTTTTTCCGGTTCAGTGGTGGTCACGAGATAGAGAGAGGGCGGGTCTCCGTGACAACACGTGACATGTCGAGGAAAGGCGAGCTCCAAAAACTATTTGCATCACAGAAGTGTTATGAGTAAGCTTGGTGTGTTTACGGGGATATGGTTCAGTTAATTAGCTTTTTCCCCCGTGTGATTGATCATCAGCCATCATTCATCATCAATCATCCATTTATTGTGATCTTAGAATCCACAATGAACAATGTGATCGTAGAATTCATAAACTTTCTAAAAAAGTAGTAATAATATTTTGAGATACGTCACAACAGTACTTGTGTGATAGTGTATGTGATAGTGGATAAGTCGCTCTAGTGATAATTTCCTGTCCAACATTACTTCTCATTGGTGCATTGATGTCACGTGAGATATAGGTGACAGGTGATAATGAGTATGGTCATTCGGTGATTTCTCCAGACATTCATCCAAACCGTGAACAACAATAAACAAGTAGAACTGTGGGTATTTTACGAGAGGGTGGGATTGTTAGTCGTGGACATATTCGCATCCCAGTCCCATCAAACGCCTCTGGCAATGAGACATGAACTTTAATGACCCGTTTAAACAATTTTCTCCATGGTGACGACTAAACGATTTGCAGCCGACGATACTTCAGCTGATCAAATGGACTGGTCTGCATCACCTAACTTAAAAGCTGTCTTCTCTAAAAGCCAGACATTCCTTTCGCTCTCTAAATCCTTTTTTTATACTTTTTTCAGCTCTGTACATCCATTTCAAGATTGCTTCAGGCTCGTGCATGATGCGAAAATCGTTGCGTGCTGGGATGAAGTCGTCTGTAGACCTTTTCTCTACAAATTCTCCAATAAATGTAAGATATTAAGAGGAGAACTAGTCCTACAGGTCAGTGTCTTCCCCACGACACCTGAAGACGGTGCGTGTCTTTGTCCAGGGGAGATCACGTGATCAAACTAAAGCCTGAAGCAGATATTAAATAAATAAATATATCGTGTCTAAACATCTGCTGTCAACGGATATTAAAGAAGCTAATTTTAACTTCATTGCTTGTTCATTCATTTATTAACATCTGCGTTTGTTTTCTGTGTGGACACCCTGCTCCGACTGACACAGTGATGTGAAGACTGAGATGAAGATGAGCATTTTGAGTCTCTTTTTATGTAAACTTTTCCTTCACTCCTATCCCTCCTCCTACTTTCACTCACTCATTCTTCTTTCTCATTAGCCTCCTTAATCTAGAGCGAGAAAGGAATCATTGGAAGTAACTAAAAAAATATTGTCTTGCAATGCGATATCATTTGAAGCGAAGCTGGTTGGGGTTTACGATTTCCTTGGTAAATAATTAAAGAAAGCGAAATTGTTGTCGAAGTACACTCAGTTTGTTTTGATAGCTGTTTTAATACCCGCTGTTGAAGTAGTTTTACTCGGAGTATCGTGAGATAAGACGGAAGCATGGCTGTTGAAATGGATATTTTCTAGAACAATCGATGAAGGTGATGAAATACAAGGAAAAGGAGAAGATAATCCCAGTGATCGAGTTGTCGATGGTTTATTTTTCTGTAGAGTGAAACAGAAATGATGATTCAGGTGAAACAAAAATAATTTAGAAAGAGAACTTTAAATTGTCTAATATACTCTTTTTTTTAAGTTTTGAAAGTTAGATTTTCAGAAACCCTGTCTTTTTGGTTGTTTCATGTGACTAAAACAGAAATCTCTCCCCTCTCTCTCTCTCTCTTCCTCTCTCTTTCTTTCTCTCTTTTTCTCCTGCATACGTGACTAAATTCACGAACATCAGCGATCTGGTTCTGTGTCTCATCTCCTAAGATCATTTCTGCTTTCTTGTGTAGTGTTTTAATAGTTTCCCTCCATCGTCTTTTTTTTGTATACATTTCTGGAGATTCGACATCGGAGGCTTAATTATCTTGTATTTGTTTGCATGTTAATTTTTTTTCCTTGAAAGAGTCTTCTCCTGTAACTGTTGTCGGTTCTGTCGCAATGTCCTTTTTTCTTCTGTCGTTCCAGCCAATACCAGGCGGTCAGTTTTATCTCAGACTTGCACCACCAAGCCGCCCACGTCTTCTTCCCACACGCCGGTTGTCCCACTCGACAGTTTTGCTATCTGTTCTTGGACATCTGTCATTCAAACGGAAACAAAGAACAAAAAGTCAATTCAACTAAGCAGATGAAGCTAGAAGGTAGAAATCCCCCGGACACTCATACTTTCACCGGATCATGAAAACTAAGATTTTTTAATTTGTCCTTTTCGTCAGCAATTCGTGCTTGGACACAATCGCACTTATTTATGATATCTTCAATTTTGTGTTTCATTATTCAATTGTTCTACTTTTCTTATTTCTCTATCTTTTGGAAAAGATCATTAGGAAATGGATCCTTGTTTTTCATCTTCTTCTCTTTCCTTTCTTTCATTCTTTCTTAGACTGAGTTGAAGTATCAAATTTTTCAATGACGATGTGTTCGGCGCTAGTCAGGACAGACCAACGGCCTTTATTCCTCCAATCATGCAAAGTAAATTGCGTCACTCCTGGGCTCTGACAGGACAAATTAACCACGCCAAACAACGGCTCTGCATGGCATTGGTTCCACCACAGGTTTCTGCCGAGGTGGTCCGTGAAGTTAATGACCTCGTCAAGTCCATTGAAGCCTGCCTCCAATCCTGCAGCAGGGCGTAAGTTAGGGTAAGTCCTCCATCCTGGACATCCTCATGCACACAGGACACGACAATAACCAGCAATACTTTGTAATACAGTGGTTTATATGTTTACTAGTTTTTAATTTAGTGTTTCATCATATTTCATTCATTTTATACACATCATACTTTGTGGTATACCGTGTTTCGAGTCTGGTTTGTCTCAAGAATCTGATAATTAGTTACATTCCTCCATCTTGGACTGGCAATGTTGTTTTCGCATGTCTTACAGACATTAACATATCAACAACAGTGTTTCTCGATTTTTTAAATCGTATTCTTTATAATTGAGAAGGCGGTATTCCGGATGCCGAAGAAGTTGGAGCATTAAGAAGAGAAAGAGAGCGATTGACCTGTGCAGACTATTTCTCTCGCCAACCGAAATTACTGGCTCGACAATTCAAACTATTGAATGCCGACCTTCTTAGTTTCATTCTTCAGGTCCAGCCAAAGCAATTTCGCATATAGTAGAAAGTATTATCAAGGAACACGAATTTGATGCACACGAAAAAATTGTGGTGCCTCTGTAAAAGAAATGTAAAACAAGAAAATGGAAATTGATTGTGTTACTTTACTTTATTTGGAAGTGTTTAACGGTTTTTTTTTAAATCAGACGTGAGGGTTGAGCCTATTTTCCTTGGGTGTCGACAATGACTCGGGTGCTGAATTTAATTACACTACTGTCAGTTTTTTTTTTTTTTTTTTCAAGAAATGATTGAAACTTTAAACGTCAATCGTTTTCCAGTACTGAAAGGGGATTGGTTGTCTTCAGGTCAAACAGCTGAAAGTGGTTCATCCTGCTACACTTGTTGACCGTTTTAATCTCGTCTTCAGTTGCAGTATCCATTAAAGACATTTATATCAACACACATACAATCTCGACATCCTATTCGGTGTTGTAGACAGGCCACAAATCACTGAAACTAATAAACTAGTCGTTTATTATGTTGCAGAGGCGGTGCTCGACTTTTATTAAAGTTACCGAACATGTTAGCGGTTTTCTTACAGAAAGATGAATTTTTCATGTGTCAGGAGGTGACTCGTTCAAGGACCTTTTCAGGTCATCTAAGTGCATTTGCGTCTATCAACATACATACACGTATGTGTGTGTGTGTATATATATACAGAAAGAGATTTACATACAGACTGACAAACCAACAAACACGCACATTTAAATGCATACATACAAACACATACATACCTATGAATAGATAAATTTGTACGTGTAAAGAAATTGATATCTGAGAAATAATCAACCATAGAATGACTGGAGTGGGTGACGGATGAAGAGTGAAGGAAGGAAGTGTAACCTTACTACGTACACAGCAATGAGCGAAGGGACGACAACCTCCATACCTACCCAGTTATCGCCCCGGGTTCGAGCAAAAAGCTGGAGGACCTTGAGACCACATGGAGACCTGTTTGCTTTGGCTTATTAATACAGTCTGGTAGCTCCTCGTGCATCAGTAGTCAGGTGTCAGCCTACTGTGTGCTAAGTACTATACAACCAAAGCAGTTTAACGAGAGAAAAGCGAGAGGTCGTGAGACCCGTGACCTCACCTCTGTCTATCATTGCCTTCTCTCATTCACTTTACTCTCTGTCTGCTTTTCTCTTTCTTGCTGTATTATTTTTGTGTTGGTGTTTTTCAGAAGCAGACACTTATTTTTATGAAAGCATATATTACACACACACACACAGGGATAATCAAAATGACATCAACACCAATACAGACTGTTGTATCATCTATTTCTCGCAATTGTGTGTCCGGGCTTTAATTCTACCATTTCTCGCTGGTTCAGACCATCCTATAAATCATCTTGAAATTTTTTTATAAATAAATGCATGGTTTCTACGCTTTAGATATAAAAGTATGTGTGTGAGTGTGTGTGTGTGTCATGTACGTACTGAACCTGAGCATCCACGGACATGAGTATTAAAACTTTATTATGAACTTTTCTTGCACGACAAGTGCACCACAGTTGTTGCTTTTTTAAAAGTAAAAGGTTTTTCCCATTCAAAAATCATATAAAAAATCCCAAACATTCTGATGACACGGCGTTGGCTAAAACAATAGCCAGTCAAACAATAAAGTACACTTTCAGAGTGCATCTCTTCTGCGTGTTCCAGAGTGAGAGGCGGAATAAAATGTTATCTCTAGTCCTGTCAAAAATGTATTTTTACACAAAACATGTAATTCCTGGGAGACATAAGATTTCTTGACGAAGTATTGGTTGACGATATAAGCTGGTCTTCTGCTGAAAGAGAATGTTGACGATGTTATCCAGTGCAAGACAGACATCGTCCTCCTGCCATCTGAGTGCTGTTCACCAGACCATCACAACTGATAATGCTCGGCCTTAATCAATACTCAGACACCTGATCGACCTTTTCCACGCTTCGTCCTCTTGGAGTTAATAAATAAGCGATACAAATGGACTGTACATTATGAATCCAAGACAGTTTCGACTTTTCTGAACTTTACCTTTTGCACTTAACGCATTGCTTTTAAACTTGTCGTCAACTATGAAAATTTTTTATTCGCACGTCCACTTTCTGATAAAAAATTCTGGGACTATTTATTCTTTACATACACGTAGGTATATTTAAAGCTTTAGTCCAAAACTTAAGTGTTAAATTTATGTAGTAACATTCTGAAACAACTTTACATGTAATGGGGACATGAGAACACGTCTTAAAGGTCTGTCAAAGGCAATAACAGTTTCAAGCATCCAGGATGAGCTTAGGACGAGTTAGTATTTCCTAAAATCTGTGAATGGTATTCCTCAGTTTGTTTATATACAAACATGCAAACATCGTCATAAACAGAAGAAAGTCAAAATCCATGAGGTTAGAAATGTTAGTCATGCCTACGTTGCCAAGGAGACAGTCAATGGGAGAGGATGTCCAACAAGCGTGTTTATGGACATTACTGGTCTCACATTTCTTGACCTCCTTTTGTGAACACGAAACAGGTATCCCTGTATCTCGAGAAGCGACTGGGAGACTATTGGCCTATATCTGGTAATGGCATACTGTACTGAGCTCACCCCAGTGACTGAGCAAGGCTTGGCCATCTTGTCGGCCATTGACATGTCCTCAAGCAGCTGTGGCTTGGGTAAAATAATTGGTTCCCGGCAAGAGAGGTTGTGGAGAACTCCAGAGGGCGCTTTGGGCTATGCTAGACTTTTGTTGATTAAAATGTACTTGAAGGCCTTTGTGTCTGCATAGACTCACCTGGCCCTTACTTCACACCATTAAATCGACTGAAGGCGTGTAGCTTACGACGAACGAACGGAGGGCGGTGAATGGAACTCTTTTATCGATGATGTGGGAGGGGAACAGAATTCATGACAGATGGACCTGGCTTCCGGTTACATGGCTCGGCTCTCTGTGCACTAGCTTAGCTCTCGTGCATTGGACCCAGCCCTCGTCGGGTGGTTCTACCCTACGGTAGAAGGGGTCTTTACCCTGAGAGTGTCGGAGTCCAGGGATGTATGAAGGTCCGAACGTTTCGGCCTCAAGTCTGTATGGAAGGGTTCAACAATCAAAGATGGAGATGGAGATGGATCGAGATGACTGGAGAGGTTTCACCATTCTCTCTGCTGCTTAGTTTTTGACTAAATAAGTCGAGATAAATCTTTGAGTGGTTCAGAAACTCTGGGCTTTTTGTTGATTGTTGTGTAAAAGAAGTGAAAATCGCAAAAAACCAGTCGCCCAAAATACGCATGGAGGATAAAATAGCTTCTGGATCTGGTTTCATGTCCGTGGAAAACCCAATTTACTGCTCCGCCTGAGCGAGAAATATTGGTCGTCTGTCTAATGACGCGGGTTTCTGGAAACTACCTGGAAGGAAATTGTTTTGGACTTGCCAAAACGATTGTAAACATGACCTTGGCGACCAGCTTTAATTGCAAATTTAAATAATTTATTTACACTGTGTTGGTTAACTGCTTTTGATACGCCTTAACTTTCTCTATTCCCTCGTCATGTGAGAACAACACGGGTACATAAAAGTACTTTCTATTTATAGCCGTGGCGATCGGGTGGCGCAGTAAAAGCTCGATTGTCATCACTGCAGTCAACATCGATCTTACGATCGAAAGAGTCGAGGTTCGTATTTCTTTGTGGCAACAGTTAGTTCTCTCTGAATGTGAGGCCATTGACATGGCTGGTTGTCCAGATTCCTCTCACTTTGTCACCCATTCCCAGGTGTAGTTGGAATCGCCAGAAAGGTGAAAACACTTACCTTCCAAATAAACTAACCAGCACATCTTACTATCACTGCTTCAAATACAATTCTTCTTCTTGGCTTTGTATCCTGGGTATCTATATTTCCAGAAAAAATATTTAGACAAAATACTGACCTATGGGTGTACTACTAGTCAGGTTATCCAGTGGTGAAATGAAGGAATGGAATGAAAGGACATTACACAATTTGGTATTACCTTGGGGACAGCGTTTACAGATGATGTGTGGAAGGAAAAATAAATAAAAAATATCTTTAAGGGATCAGATCATATGTTTTTCACAGTCAACAGGTACACATAATACCAAATGTATTCTACAGCCGTCAGGTGCACGTGATAATACCAGATGTATTCTACATCCAAGACATACATATGATAATACCAGATGCTCGGCGTACTTTTGGCTGTTGAACAGGAACACCTGCACCAAGCTTCTGGAGATTTTTCTCTATTTATAAACGAATGTTGTGAAACAATATTTGTTTACTGTTTGTCCTCTGGCGGTACGAGTTGCTTGATGCGACATGAAGTTCCTTTGGTGCAGCTCAGAAAGTGCTTGTCAGGACCTATTCTTAGGTCGCTGACCTATTCTTAGTTGACATTGTTATTGTCTTGATATTATTCATCTTTTTTAATCTTTAGTTTTAATGAAGAACTTGTTGACGAGAGGTCACGCGCTCGTTCTGATGTGTGTGTCTGTGTGCCATCGCGTCCTCGTGTGTGTGCGCTCGTGTCGATCTATTCATCAACACCCCTTTGACCATCTTTCCTTTTTTTGTTCATCTCGGGTGAGGACTCCCTCTGCTTTGCGACCAACCCCTCGACTTTCTCATCCTTCACCTTGCCACCCGCCCTCGCAAACGTCTGCTCGGTGAATTGTCTTCCTTCAAAACAACTCGTCCCGCCATGCAGCGCGATGACCTGAAGTCAAATCAGGCCGCACACAGTCGAATCCTCGCAAACGTCAACCCCAATAACATTTGCATCTTCTCGTCGACACCAGGTTGGCCTGCCATCAGTTGATGTGACTGCGCGTGTGACCGCAAAGTCGTGAAACCTTCGCTCGGGTAGCGAGGCTCTGGCTGCACGCTGGCGGGATGCGAGCGCAAGGGTCAAGAGGTCAGCTCTGGAACGCTGTTGCTTAGCGAATCCATCAGTGCCAACCCTAAACACCACTGCGTAAACATGTGCCCAGACTTTGAAATGTTGGGCCTTTTCCTTAAATCTCCAGTTTTCTCTGCGTCTTTCTCCATTATTCTCGACAGGTCGATTAGAACCCCGAAGGTTTGATGCATCTTCGCAATTTGGAAGGGAAGAAACAATTCTTCGAAACTGCAAGTGGAACCAAACTTGTTCAAAACATTAAGGCAATAACAAATACGTCCCCCACACATTCCCTCTTCCGATGTCTTTATTATCTGTCTGTGTGTGGATATATGCTTTCTTGATGGGAATATGGGAACATGAAGTGTTATGGGATGCAAATTGGCGGGGTGAAAAATTGTGTCATTTATTTTAATTACTAATCATTACTTTCAAATTAAAAGATGTAAAAAGTAAGAATTGAAATAATAGGAAGATCAGATGCTCAGAAGGATGCTGGGAAATCGTGTCTGTCTTGAGACTTTCACTTCTGTTCTTCATGATGTTAAATAAAGTAAACCTATTCCCAGATATCAGTTGCATCCATTTTTTTTTTTTAAAATCAGAAAATCGGCAAGTTCTAAACTTATTTATCGACGTATGATCTGGAAAAGGTTCAAATGCGAACAGTCCGATATCTTTATTAAAATTTTCTCAGCTAGCAGAAAGAAAAGATAATTTATCAAGTGGTGCACGCACTTGAGGAGTGTTAAAAACGTTTAGTCTTATATTTATATAGTAGCCATGGCTGATTGACAGCTCGACTGGTTGCTGAAGATGGTTGCTGTTGTGCACTAGTGTCAGCAGCAGGAAGAATTAATGGCTTGGTAATTTCATGGTATTTTTTTATTTCATAGAATGATTGCCTTCTAATCACTGAATTGCAGTTGGTTACCTTCGAGAGGACTAGAATACATGCACACACACACACACGCTCGCATACTCAAGATGTCCTGAATAGTTTATCATATTTAAATAAAATCTTTCAACAGCTGATATATCTCTAAACTCATTCCAGACTGACTATAGTGACTATATTGTGCAAGCCCCGCTCGTGCCTTGATGGCAATGACATGGCAAGACCTCTTGACGTCCAGCTGGTGCCAGACATTACAAGCCTGACCTCCATAGTTCCTCCCTGGCATCTGAACTCCACTCACGCTGCGTTGTAAGAACAGTCTGACTCCTTATAATACTCGGCTAAAATGGAGGACATTGCGGGTGGTTATCGAGAGATCACAGCCTTCTGGTTATGATCGATGTCTGCAGCTATGCGGAGCGAAACTCATCAACTGCCGGCAGTAGAAACCGAGGTACGACGACCTATTTTTTGGTGTCACGTGGTGTCTGATGATGTCGGACCGAAATCCAGGCTCCATAGGCCAGCATCGACCGATTGCTGCTAGAACAGTGCTAAAACTGTTTGTTTCCATTCCATGGGGAAATTTTGATGATGCATTTGTTCAGAGCAGAAAGGAAAGAAAAAAATGAAAAAAAGTAATGAATAAAAATAATGTATTGACTAGGTGATAGCATATCATGTGCGGTAGATATGGTACAGAAAGGTTAAACTGCAAACTAAGCAATTCCTTTCATCCTTCCCAGGAAAAAAATCCGGTCACATCTATGATTTATGAGAACAGCGTCGTCGTTGGTCTGAACGAGAGAGAAAAAAAAAGAAGAAATAACAAAGCCAAACGAAGACGCGAATACAAAATATGTTTCTTCTCGAGCGGAAGCAACCAAATTAATGAGAAGCTGTTGCTAATATTGCTCAGGAAAACGAAAGAAAGAAAAAGAATTAAGATACGACCGACATAAATGAATGAAAAAGCAAAGAGCGGAAGACGTTCCATATTCCATGGCATTGACCAGACATCCTGGTGTCCACAGCATTGGAAACTGCATGTATGATAAGATGGAGATAAATGACCTCTTCCCATGGTTACAGAGATTTCACATTTCTGGATTTTTACAATCACCTAATATTCGAGGGTTTCAGTTAAGTATTATGGGGTTTGGTCTGCAGTAGCCGCTTTATGTTTCGTGTTCAGACTTCTAGCATTTAGCATGTGAACACCTGGATAGGAAAAAGTACAAACGTATCAGACAGTTATAGCTTGAAAGGATGCAATTGTATAGCATAATAAGATTTTGTCACTGACCTCCTGTCCCCCACAAAAAAAAACGAGCTTTCCACAGGAAAGATCATTGGGACAATGGCCGGAGTCTCTCCTCCCCACAGAACACTCTTGCTCCTCCACGCAGCGCGACTCATCCCCTTGTGTGTCATCTATCACCTTCTTCTCCCGATAATTGTAATAAAATTTAAGACCACGTGGTAAAGTGTTTTGTGTTTTATTTCTAAACGGAATCCGCGCGAGGGACACATTGATCTCTCGAGGGAGACAGCCTCGTTTTGAAACAGGAAGTCGTGTTCAGTTAAACAGAAAAACCTACAGAGTGCGGTTGTCTGAACCCATGAAGCAGCTCCACGTCCACCTTCACTGCTTCCTGTTGGTTGAAGCTTATTGCCATGTACCTCACTCCTCCACATTCTTACAATGTAGACAGAAAAGTGCTTTTATTCTACGATGAAGTATTACTGAAACATTTACTGGACAGAACAGCTGCACTTAGAGCTGGAATTTTCAAGACAGAATGTAAAGAAGATTTTGTCACAAGATTCTTCCTCTTTCTTCCGTCTTACTTTTATAACCTCCCCTACTCCTTTCCGTCCCATACCGCCCATCAAAAAAAAAAAAAAAAAAAAAAAAAAAAACTATTTTTTTCTCCTAAAATGGAGACGATCTTTTCAAGGGCTTTTCCCTTGATGTTGACACTCCAGACTATTTTGTTTATGGTTGTTGCATGTGACTGAAGACCGGCCAACCGTGAGAAGCTGTCTAAGCGTGTGACATACAAGGAGGGAGCCAGACTGGCTGTGGGTTTTATATCTAGGTTTACTCCGCCTGGTTAGTCTCCTGCTGAGCATCAACCAACCTATACTGTTCTCAATTTTACCATAAAATCAGAAAGGAGGCAGGCCATTATTTTGTTGATAGCAGTTACTATTTATAGGGTTAATGTGTTAGAGCAGGCTCTTGAGCCGCTGTCTGCGGAAATGTTTACTGATGATGATGATGTTTCTAATAAAATCTTTGATTGCTGACATGTGCTGGATGATGAATCTTTAAACAGCACATAACAGCTGAATTCAGCAAGCAAAGTTGCTATTGATCTCGATAAATTGTTTAGAAGATGACTTTTATTGATTACGCTGACGTCAGCATAGTTTGGGTGAACTTTTTCTTTTACAGAAATCATATTGAAATTATAAACATTTTCTGACCAGACTTTTGTCATAAATGTTACTAAATCGATACAAGATACATGAGTACATGATTTATCGTTGTGTTTCGTTGTATTTAAACCATGTTGAGTGATAGACCAGTCAATATTTTCAGGATGTTTTTCCAAGGCCATGCCAGAGTACAACCGCAATTATTCTGAGCCCAGAAAAGCGGTAAAATGTCTTTTTTTCTAAAAAAAAACCTGAATGTCATAGTTTTTCTTCACCTTCTTGTTTGCGGCTGTTGCGGAAACCTGATCCCTCTTTGTTTTTTGTTTTGTTTTGGGGGGTTATTTTTTTTGGGGGGAATCATCTAAAGTGACAGCGATTCGCTTAGTTCTGGATGTGTTTATGTTCAAGCAGAAAGTGTAATGAAAGATATATTTTGATAATCTATAACCATCTTGTCTTTACATCACTAGCCTAACATTTCTCCTTCAGAAATTGCGAAAGGAAATATGCGATGACCACTGTGGTAGCTAGATGTAGAAACGAGTGGAGACCCCAGCCTCCCTACCAGCGAGACCATGTCTCATATATCCCGCTGCTGATGATCTTTACAGAAAGTTTAGTGTAAGCATTTAAGAGTTTTGTTATTAACATAACATCTTAACCATAAGAGTTTATCGTTCTGCACTGATTTGCAGCTGTCAGTAAATCTGTTCATCGGTTGCGGGATATTTACATAAATATAATAAACATTTTCTGCGTGTCATAATTGAGTTTACTGCACCCATCGTGCTGCTTGCGCCTTTTGTAAATACTATTTTTTATTCAAATTTGTTGCTCAACCGATCCGGATAAACTCTAGTCACGGTTGTAAGTAACAAAGACACAGATGTTAATTAGCAGGTTGCGTGCGAAGCTGTTTCACGAGAGGTGTGACAATGCAAAATGTCTATATAATTCATAGCCAACCATCAGCTAGTGGGTGAGTCCGTATGCACCAAGCCTGAGTGAGGCTCTAGAGAGTGTCAGATGACACACAGACCATCAGATGACACGCAGAGCTTCAGATAAGGCACAGATTATCAGATGAGACACATCGTTAGATGACAGATCATCAAATGAGACACAGACCATCAGATGACACACAGACCATCAGATGACACACAGACCGTCAGGCAAGCGACACAAACTGTCAACTGAGACACCCACGGGGCATCACATTCATGAGATGCTGCACACAGTGCCCACAATGTCCAGAACCACCAGAGACCTACTTTCACACCAAGACTGCAGGCAGTGCAAACAAAACCTTTTTTAAAAAAACAACCTACAAAAGGCGAGAGGCTCACCCAGCTATCGACCAAGCAGTAGTGTGCATAGTGTGTGGACGGCCATGCTTAATATTAATTTGGTCTTAATTTCCTGTGCACGTTGATCTGATGGCGTTGAGGAAACCCGTGGCTTCGGTGTAATCGGGTGACTGGGGGTGACTGTCCGTTAGGAGAGTATCGGGGGTTGGCGCAGTAGGAATTCAACTTCAGCAACTTCCACCAAGCAGGTTTTTTTTTACTGTTGAAGAATTTAGGGGATGAACGTTGATAAAAATCTATGAGATGATGGGTTACTTGAAACATATTTTCACCAACCTGTTTTCACACAAACATCAACCTGTATCCAGCGAGATAATGTAATGGAACTGGTATCACACCTGTAAGAGACGGAGACTTTTGTCAATGATGATGACGCACGCTCGCACGCATGCGCACACAGACGGCAGGTGTGGACAAACACAGCACATGCAGAACAAAAGAAAGAGTAAGGAGTGTGGAAAATGAGCTTCTACTTACATTCAATGTATAATAATTGTACATCTGTGAAGCAGCTGTGTGTGCAGTGTACACTAATTACACAGCTGTGAAAGCAGCTGTGCACATTTATATATTGTACATCAGTTGTACAGTTCGAGAAGCAGCTGTGTACATTGTATTGCAGGAACCTCCCGTTGTTACTTATTCACGCCCTATCATATATTATCAGACTGTCATTGCATCTTTTCTTGCTACTCTCCGTGCCACTATAAAGCCAACTTCATTGACTCCCTAGGGTACTCATAATGATCAAAAAACATTGTGTTTGAATATTTTCGAGACAAAGTGCAGCAATGTCTGTCTGTTGCCTTTTTATCTGCCTTGAATTATTTTATTTTGTTCTGTCTGTGTTTATGAACTAAATATAATCCCATTTGTTGACTCAATGTGAAACAGCAACAATAATTTAAAATTTAATGTCTGTTCGGAAATTAGTCGCAATCAGAAATCAATCCAGCGTTGTTCTTGTTGTCAGTTTAGGAATTAATTAACTCTTAATTTTGATGTTCTTTTCAGATTAGGATTGCAAATGGTTTTTCTTTTTGGTGGTTCTGTTCAAGAAACTGTCCATTTCTTGTATATATCATCCATAATCAGATTCTTGGAAAATTGTAATTAATATTTTACTACACCTCCTATACACCATGCATATATGATGACAGTTATTATACCACATCGAGACTCATCTGAAATCATCCCTGTTGTGTAGGAGTATCCCAGACATTGCTTTGTCCTAGTGTTCGTGCTTCAGGCGCATCCACATGAACTTTTAACTTTCCCTCAATTACTTTGCTATCGACCTGAAAAATAACTGTTTATGGTTTTCAAAAAATCAGCTAGAAAAAGATTTTATTTTGTAAATATCGCATTAAGATATGATGAAATTTTCAGTGATTTTTTTTTTTGCTTTTGTTTTCTGGACACTTGGAGACAAGGTCTGGAGATGAAGCGAGCGAACTTCTAGCGAATAATACAGCTTGAAAGCGACCAGCAAAATCAGATCCTAAAGGAATATACAGGATGACCTCTCCTAACAGGCTTAATAAAAGAAGAATACAGTGCATTTCTATTGTACCTGTCCCCAACACCAGACAGGATTGACATGCACAAAGGCGCACGTAAACAAAGATGTCACAATAGGTCTGCAAGGTGTGTGAATACAATCTTTCTTGACACGCATGCATGCACGCAGGACAAACCGGAAAAAATCACTGACGGTTAGTTCCGTAAACAGCTTTCACATCCACAGAGAGAGAGAGAAAAAATGTCGAAACCGCGATTCAAACCCACGACACCCAATTCTCATTACCATGTTGACAAACACTTTAGTCATTGCGCCACAATCCGCCCCAAGGAATTCTGGGGTTTGGGGGATTTTTTTTCTTTCTCTCTCTCTCGGGTCGAGAGTTAACCTTTCCTGGTGAATGACAGAACGAGAGTTAAAATGTTCTTCACAGCTCTGTCCATGGATATCTGGTCATCGTGAGCTTGACTCCATCAGACAAGTGCCCAAACCTTCACGCGCGCCGAGCGGAGAATAGAAAGATCTCCAGTTGCACAGATAAATTAATCACACACTGATATCCATTACATGGTCCTGCGCTTACTCAACACCAGTCACTTAGCTGAACACTAGAAACTGTTAAATAATCTCTTAGTGAACAAAGCACCCACTGAGGAGGAAACACACACACAAACACACAGAGAGAAGCAAGTCATTCTCTGTACCCCCAAGAACATCAGACCCCGAGTAACATGGAAGCTGGCCGAGGTTGATTGTTTCCCCCTATAACAGGCAAACAACAACAAGAATGAATTCTGCATGTTGACATGCTGAATGGTAAGAAAGAGAGAAAGAGGAAGGGTGAGAAGGAATGCTGGATGGAGCAGACGACAGAGGACAGAGAACCAACGATGCGAGGAAAGTGCTGCTGCGGCAGGCCAGGTCCGGGTGGGAGTGTTGGATTCCACGAACATTCCACCCAGGGAACGGAACCTCACTGGTCTGCGACAAACCACCGCCGCTGGAAACTCAGCAGCTCGGACGGGAGGGACTGCCAGGGGAAAGGGGGGGCCTGCGGCTCGGTCCCTGCCGGAAGATATCGTGTCCGGTCTGCCTGAGGTGTCCCCAGAGGGCGCCCTCGTAAACCCTGTGGCGATGTCTGGAACTGGGCGACTGAAGCAGCACAATTGCGTGTGCGTATCCATTATGGGATGTAGTTTATTACTGGGCTCGCATGGCGGGCCTGGAGTGTCGACTGAGATAACGGTGATCGGTGGGAAAAATAGGGACATCAGCTTAAAGGGACATCAGCCTGCGAAAGTGAAAGCTGTGTAGTCACCAGCACGATGAAAAAAAATCAACCCCCGATACTGTTTGTTTATTTACTTTTTTGCCTGTTTATTTGTCCTTACCTTGGTTTTCTTTTTACTATCATTGTTTCCTAGAAAGCTAATCGAAAGGTCGGAGCAGAAAGTCCTGATGTCTGTATCGCCCTCGCAACCGAGATAAAGCGTCTGTCGTGTGTCGGGGTCACTGTGCAAATCAAGTGTTGACTTGCCTGGGTCATTGCGCAAATAAATAAAGTGCCGGGGTGTTTGGGTCATTGTGCAAATTAAGAGCAGATGCGTTTTTGCCATGGTACAAATAGAGGCTTGATATATTTGTGTTGCTGTGCAAATACTGAGCAAACCTGTGTTTAGGTCATCAAAGCAAAATACCGCCTTGAGTTTAAGTCCCCAGGTCATGGTGCGACTAGTGCTTGGGTCAGTAAGTATGTAAGTACGCAGGAAGATTCCAAACATTGATTACTAACCCTTTCCTTCCCTGTAGTTGGTACAAGAGTCCCTGGATTCTGTAAGCTGGATAATGGCACTGTCTATCTTTGTTGGTGACACTGATGACACTCCATTTGCACAAACGGTCAGCAACAGTCGCGTTTTGCGGGTATTGCGGGTGCTCAGCAAGCCTGGGAGCACATCTAAGTGTTGCTAATGTGTACGAGTGCTGTAATTCCCGTGAGCCCACACTCTCACAGCCATCAGAAGCTGGTGGTTACACAAATAATTTGAGACCCAGTCGTTTTACGACTGTCAGCCAGCTTCCCCAGTGTATATCGCGAACTTTCGGTAAAGCAACAAAATATTTTGCAGCAGGTCACTGTGACCAGAGGCTCTGTCTGCTGTCAGAGGCTTGTTTTGACAAACAGAGGCATAACAAGCAAAACAATCTCTGCCAAAGCTATTTCATATTGAAACCTATCCAGTGTGCTTTGCTTCCCTGCAGCAGACAGAAGAAAACAATTTTATTGTCTAAGATACACAGAAAGTAATTCCGTCTCTCATCGTGGAGTGTTTTCAAAATTTAAAGCCCTCCAAGAGTTCAATATCTTTGCATACTTCGTATAAGAAGCTGGTCAAAATGCGCAGAAAAACATAAAAAATATTGCCCTGAATTAAGTTCAGATGATGGGATTATCTAACAATTAATCCTATTCGGGGATATTTGTAATCTCATGGAATAATCTCTTTCCTGTCAACGTAATCTTTTATCTCAGGAGTTGGTCAATGGTGGAAGATGATACTGTACTCAGCAAAGTATTTTGAATATGTCTGTATTCTTGTAGGTCTTTAAAACTTTATTATATATTAAATCCATATATATAACACCCACCAAGAATCACACAATATTATTCGTGGATTACTTGTCTTCCATAAGAATGATCCAAAGTGTATACTTTATTAAAATTGGGTGCGAAAATGTCAGCGGGTCGAAAGGTGCGGTCCTAGGTTTCTTTTGAGGGAAAAATAAGTGAAATCCAATCTGCAACATGAGGAGTGATCATTGGCACGACTCCACATAGATTGTTCCCTCCCTATCCTCCACTGTTATAGATTGGTGTATATTATTTTTTCTTTCTTGTCCTCTTGTATGCAGATTATTTCTTGAGGTGTCGTGTTCTTGTTTGCTAGACTCCAGACAAAGAGACGGCTTTTCTCCCAGCATGAGTGTTGAATATTAGTCACTGTAAACAAGGCAGTGGGGGAAACAATAAGGAGGGAAGAAATGGTCGTTGAGGATAGAAATAGCGGCTGTGACAGTGAAGAATGCACTTCTGTGAGATGGAGCAAGCGATATCGTCCAGTCGATGTGGAGACGCCGGTTGTTTGGTAAGAGATATGTGCCGGTCCTTGTGGACACACCAGCCGACTAGTGAGATGTAGAGATGCCGGGTGTGGAGGGCTGGTGGACTGGACAATCCACCTTGCCTCTTTCTCACTTCTTGTGATAGTAGGGACAGGTCCAGATGGGCTGCTGTAAAGCGCTTGTCGTCAAGACCATGAGAATTGTGGGTGTTGCGTTCGAGTCTCGCCTCCGGCACACGACATATTTTCTAGTTCGAAGTGGTGTGGCTTCATTTACTGACCATCACCTACATAATAACGTAGGGTGAAGGAATAATAAAATGATAAATAAAAAGGTAAAAATTTACATATAATTTCAATATATGTACACTTACTGTGTGCAATGTACTGTGTTGAGGTAAGTCGTCCTCAACTTGGAAGATGTTTATTTCGTCTTCTTTTTCTGATCGGTGACATCAGTGATGAATGTTCTCTATGAGCTACAGCAAACACAAACGGTACATCGTGAGAGTCCTATTAGCAAAAGGCTGTCATGCGCTACGCTGGGTCAGAGGTCACCGGAATTAGTTGTTTTCTGTCGGAGTGGGGGTCTCTACAAATTACAGCATTGGAAGCTTTAAAAGTCCTTCACAATACGACAACCAAGCAACGAAGCGTGTAAGAACTTGAGATTTAAAGTGCTTTTCGTGATTACAAACCTCGCTCTGCCTCATTTAACCTTGTTTCTCTTTAATCTCTCTGCTCCCTCTCCCCTCCACTGTCATCTTCCTCTTCAAACGATGAAAACGATAACTCATTTACACTGTTTATTAACGGTGTCTGTGTAAGGTTTATCTGGGGTTGGTTTTTTTTTTTTTTTCTTAGACAGTTGATATGAGGGAGATGACTGGCGTGTAAGAATTTAAAAGAATTTTTTTAACTGTAAGTAGGTTTTGTAAAATAACGAGAGCCTGACCTTGGTTGGGGATCGAGGTTGCTGCTCCACACGGGAATCGAACTGGCGCGTCTCCAGGCTCTGACACCAGTGGTGTAACCTCTCGGCTTACCGCTTCCACCCTGGAGGGAGTTAGGGCCGAGATGCACAAGCCCCATGTCCTGCAGATAAAAAGTCTGAACAATGACATCGACCTTATTTTCTCCATCTTCTTCTCCCGCATGCGACATCTAGTCTTCGAACATTTCCTTCACAAGTTTGCCACTCTCCAAGAAACTCAAGCATTTGTACCATCAACAACAATTGTAGTTTATGATGTCAGTGCTACTGTTAGCTTTCTTTTCCATGCCACCAGGCGTTCACAGGGTCCCGTGGGTAAGGGACTAAAACCCTTTAGCAACAGGACGAACTATCAGCTTCCCTGTTGGTGTCTACAGGGGCCAAGACTGCTAGTGATGGAACAAGACAACTCTTCTTTTCTGGGAGAATACTTACACGAGTCTCGCATTATCAAGCACTGTCATACTCATTTTATAGTCTGTCTTTCACTCCCCTTGCATGTTCTTCAACCTCCATGAACTCTTTTATAACTCTTAATACAGTTTTTGTACCAATATAGAATGTTAAGAATATTATATAGAAGGTTATAGTTGGCTCTATGACAAAAGAAAGAGTTGTCTGAAAACTTTTACAAACCCGAGAGACAAACAACAAATGAGACTCATAGAATATAATGGAAAAGGCTGCAAACATTTATAAAAATTAATATTGTTTCAGAAATATTGGCACGAAATCAAACAAGGGTTTGTTTTATGTTGCTGCCCTTGCTTGCCTTGATCGCATCTGACATCTGCATTAAAGGACTGCTTCTGTTTAGGAGTTCACTGTACATATTCTCATTTTATTTTCCCATTACTTCATCTTGTATCCAGTCTTTTCTTTGACCACATATAATAAAAATAGTTATTTCTCTACAAACGCTTGATGATGTTCATAGCCTCCACCTTTCTTTCCTCTGTTGTTTTCAAGTCCCTAGGTACCGCACCCAGCTCTTGTCGATGGTCCAAGCAAATTTAATTTCAGAAAAGCAAAATGTCAGCAGGGTTCTGTGTTTGCTGAAAAGTAAGAAAAGCGCCAAAACGAAAAAAAAAAAAACAAAAACAGTCGGGTGGAGGCATCTTGATGAGAAACAGGTGTTAATCTGTAAAAGTGTTTCCAGAATTCTGGATATTTGTAAACTATCCTTCAGTTCATTTTTAAGGCTTTTATTCGTCTCTTTCCGAAAGCCAGAAAAGTGGTATAAAAACTTTTCGGTCCTGCAAATGTTTTCCGTACTCAGTTTGGGGTGTCCTCCACAATTTGCTGGGAAATGATAGCCACATCTTGCTCCGTATGCTGGCGAAAGATGAGGTGGGAATAGGTTTGAGTTTTTTAAAAAATATTTTGGTGTTGGCAAACTTTCAGGAGAGTGTCTTCTTGGCAGCACCCTTCCACGCCAGGAAAAAAAATGAGTAGAGCACTGCTGTGCCAGCATCCTCCCACGCCGGTTACAGATAAATACAATATTGTCAGGCAAGCACCCTTGCCAGGAGGAGATGTTTGGTCCAAACTGGAGTTCGATGCCACCTCATGAGACAAGGATGAGTAGTGTTTATCCTGTATATGTTGTTGACTCTACTTGTGCTCCTGGATCGGATGAAGATCAGTTGCATCCGAAGTGAAAGTTGAACACAGGCCATCACGACACCGTTGTTCTCGAGTGTGAGGGGGCTAGTCAGGCCTGACCACTTACCAAGGGCAGATTACTCACGGCAGAATCCTTGCAGGGTTAAGGCTGCTTTCCTTTTAATGGTCTCAGATATGCGGTCAACTGTGGCGACATGTGTGGTCTGGAGGTGATTATCTAGTTCAGTGATGCACAACCTTTTTCGGCCTGCGGGCCATATTCCCTTCCGACACGCGTGTCGCGGGCCGCTTCACAGCAAAAATTACAAAAAAAATAATAAAAAAATAGAACATACCATTTTTATTAGAAAAAAATTGTACTTAGTGCGATATTTGAAGCTGCTTTTCCGAAACCAGCTTCTGAATGTCTGGCTGCATCGAAGAAACACCAAGTCTGAGCACTGAATCGAAATGTTCGTCCGCGAGGCGATTACGTAAGATGGGTTTCGCCCGTTTCATCACTGAAAACGTTTGTTCACACACATAAGTACTTGTAAACATCGTGATCATCCTTAACGCTTGTTTTCGGAGATTTGGAAAAGTTTTGCGTAGAAAGCAATTGTCTGCATCGCTCGAAATTTGTCAAGTAGGGATGTCTGGCTTTGCAAGTCAATCAGTTCCAGTTGCAGGTCTGTCGGGGCACTTGACACATCTGCCGCAAATGGATTTTCGAAGAGACGTATTTCATCCTTCAAATCATGAAAATCCTTAAATCTTTCACTGAAATTATCCGTCAAAAGCCCCAAAAGTTCTATCATTCTTTCTTTGGGGAAAGACATTTGTTGCTGCTGATCCTGACGTAGAGATGCACACGTTGGAAAGTGGACAAGCTCCATCCTTCCCGCCTGCTGAATGAAGAGTAGTAATTTCGCTTGGAATGCTGTTATGTCCGCATACACATGCGAAATCAACTTGTCTTTCCCTTGTAGTTTGGTGTTGAGTTCATTCAGATGTGACGTGATGTCGCATAAAATCGCCAAATCCCACAGCCACGAGGGGTCGTTCAGCTGAGGCACTTGCTTTGATTTCTCCATCATAAAAATTTCAATCTCATGTCTCAAATCAAAAAACCGTTTAAGTACCTTTCCTCGGCTTAACCAGCGGACTTCACTGTGAAAGAGAACGTCTTCATATTCGCATTCTATTTCTGTCAAAAATTCCTTGAAAGTTCTGTGGTTCAACGCCTGTGATCCGATGAAGTTTACAGTGCTGACCACAATCTTCATCACATGGTCCAGATTCAACACCTTGCCACAGAGATTTTGTTGGTGAATAAGCCGGTCACGCCGAACTATCGAACTATCGAACTATCCTATGCGGGGCCGAGAGCCGTAAGAACACTTACTTTTTAATCGTGAGGCTGTTTGCCTCAGAGTGGTCCGAACCGGTGATGTGCTATTCTTGTCATAGAAAGGGCTTATCAAACAAGCAAAATTGATATCAAATCACAAAAAAGTGTCATGATCATGATTTTTTGGAGTTGTTTGTATAAAAACAAAAAAAAAATGAAGCAAATGGCAATCAAAAGAAGAGAAGCACTAACGATATCTTTCTTGGGACTGGTTTTCGTTTTATAAAAGCTCTGTCAGAAGCATCTGCTTCTCATTTCAATTTTTTGGAGGATGCAGACACTTCTCCGGTATAAGATGCTGCCAAAAAAAAAATAAATAAATAAATAAAAAATAGAGAGACATGTCATTACACCATACACAGGCAGCCTTGGCAGTACGCGGGTCCCTGCGGGGCAGAGAGCCACAAGTGTAGACTATATACTGTACAGGGACATGTGTTTCAAAATAATAATAGATGTTCATGTATAAAGTAATAATGTATATAATAATGTTCATGCATACAGTGAAACCGTACTAGTGTGCTAGCAGTTCAGAGATAAAAGAGAGCGATCGAGCAGACGACACTGCAATGACCAAATGGTCATCAAGAGTAACATCATGTTTATTATTACCAAGCTTTCTTATTTGACATTGAATTATTTCCCCTTCTGGGGAGTGAGTCGCAGGTCGACCCGTGAGAAAAGTGGGGTCATGCACCTGCCAGAACGAGACGGTAGGCAGTCAGTTTGATACCGAAGTCCTCTGGGGGGGAGGACGTATCGGATCTCAAACTGTCTGCGCTACATCCAACCTCTAAAAAGGATGACAGCAAACCAAGCTACTGAAGGCAATTGTTGACAGCAAACCTGTAAACCTAATGTCACTAACGTTGACAACAGTATAGTCTGGCTTTCCGTGATATTCGGGTTGAGGAGCATAGCATGCAAATTAAATAGCTTTTAATGTAGATAACTGCAAGATTTGTAAGACTTTTTGTAAAAAATTTTACACATATTTTTGTTAAAAATGTTTTACCATATTTTTTACATTATTTGTTTCTAAGAAAACGAAGAAACATCGTAATTAAAACGGTACTTATCTTTTCTAAGCATAAACAAGGGAAACAACCCTGCCCTCAGTAGCTTTAGTACTTATACTAGACACAAACGAGAACTTTTAGGAAAGCTAGGCTGTCACCTAGGGCGCAGTCTATAGCTGTACTAAGCTGGTTGTCTTTGGCATGGCGCTCCTTGATCGTGGGTCGTGCAGATGGTGGGACTTGAGGGTTCAGAGGAGCTCGGGTTGTCTCCATGGAACGTATGTGGTCGTGTGGGTCAGGGTGGCGCGGTTGTTGTCTGCATTGGACTTACCGGTCACCTTCTGATTTGTTTCTTTGCTCTAGGCCAGTCTAGGGCAGTGATGCCCAACCTTTTCGGCCTGCGGGCCATATCCATTTATCCATTTCGGACAGCCGTGTCGCGGGCCACTTCACCGCAAAAATAGAAAAAGGAAAAAAAAAATAGAGCAGATACCATTTTTTATTAGAAACAAGTTGTACTTACCATTAATTATGTAGTAATTAGTGGGATATTTGAAGTTGTTTTCCCGAAACTAACTTCTGAATGTCCGGCCTCATCGTAGAGACACCAAGTCGGAGCACTGAATCGAAATATTCGTCCATCGCATAAAAAAAAAAAGATTGGGAAACGCCCCTACGTGGGGATAAATACTTCTTCTTCCTTTTTTTTCGTTTTTTTAAGGTTTTCTTTTATTACTAACATGCCGATTTCCTGCACTGTGGGCAGAAGTTTCGCGAGCCGGATATGGCCCGCGGGCCGTAGGTTGTGCATCCCTGATCTAGTTATTACCTAGTACTGTATTAGTATGCTGCTATTTAATAGTGTCTGCTTTTTCATCAAGATTGACATATTTATTAAATGATATTCATCCGACTTTCGCCGCTATTGTAGTTTTACGAGGGAGACCACACAGACAGGGTTCAGGGAGGTAGAACAAGATCATATCAGATAGCAGTTTTTTCCCACTGTTATCTAATCATAGAGAGCTTTTCTTGTGTGGTGATTCCTCAAGAGCTATCTTAATTAAAATAAATTATAAATGATGAAACTGAGGCCACTGTGCGTGCGTAGGTGAGTGCGTGTGTGTGCGCGCGCAAACATTGGAAGAGGAGAGATGGCTGAACTCTCATGTACTTCTGACAGCTTGGCACATAAGGTATACTTATTATCTTTACATTCGTATGTTTAAAAACAAGCACCATTAAATTGCGGGGTGTGTTTTCCATTTGGCATTTTTTCCCCATCTAATCGCTTCTGCATCCTGTGTTACTGATTGACGCTTCAGGAGTTTTTTTATTTTCTTGTAAATAAAATTGTTTAAAGTTCTAAGTGTGGAAAAAAGGTTCTCTAACTTCTGAGGGGAGAGGACTGAAGTGGAAAATCATTAGCCACTCTTTACTTGGTTTAGAAAAAGGACTAAATTTATTGTTTATTCTCTGCCGTTTATTTTTATTCTATTTTAGAGACATGTATGAGTTATCGTTTCATCAATAATGACTAATCTACATGAACCTAATAACTCTCACCACAGGAGGTAGAAATGTTTTTTAGCTTGCAAATATTCAAATTTCGCTCTCTCACTCACACACTCTCTCACTCACTCCCCACTCCCCCATTCGCTTTTCTTTTCATGTCCAGATACAGTAAGTCTCTAGAGAAGATATTGATATTGAAATGAACTTTTGGATCATCAATGAAAACAAAGGCAACCGGAAAATGACGGGTGTCGCTGTTGTTAAGATGAAGTAAATGTTGTCAAAGGACGAGGGGTGAGTTATCAGCCAAGACGACCTCAACGGACACGGGATCTTGATCTGGGGTCAAGGTCTGAGCAGGAGTCGCCTTGTCCGTTGTGATTTATAATTTTGTAAAAATCAACATAGGATCGACAACACCTCTTTGTGAAACCTGTGGGTATTAAGGACATCATCTCTAGAGGACAAAATCAAAAGATCTGATCATTGAAAGCAAGTTTTTCCAGGGAAAAAATCTTTAAAGAACAGAATACATAACTCAAGAGGATGTCAAAAAATGATGTCGAAGAAAGATTACAGCAAAACAATACTACAGATTAACGACATACAAAAAACAGAAGGTTGTGGGCCCACTGTGAGAAAATTGTTCACGGAAAAGTTATATATTTTTTTTTACAGATTCGTTCTCGACGGGGTTAGTCGCATCTTAGTCTCGGGAACTCCAGCAGCAAAAGAAATGAAAAGTACAAAAACACTCCCATCCTCACCAAGATATAAAAAAACAGTGAAGAAATGGCCAAGTAACAGCTGTTGGTGGCCAGTACTATTACTACGTCACCGGCGCGAGATGCGGCTCGACACCCGCGGCTCTTTTCGCGTCAAATATAATCGCTCGCCAAGGGAGCTTAATCTGATTGCAGACACAACGATTCTCCCCAACGCTCTCTAGACATGAGATGTCCGCCTCACCCTCTTCCCGAGGACAGTTAGGGGGGATTAATCCTTGTGGTGCGATGTCTCGATACCTTAAGTGCGGTCATCTGTCTTTCTCCTGGATCGAAGAGTTGTCGTTGTTGGACGACAGAAGGGGGCAGCATCTCCAGTTTCTTGCGAGATACCGGTCCTTTGTGTGTGTGTGTTGGTGTGTGTGTGTTTGTGTTGGTGTGTGTGTGTGTGTTGGTGTGTGTGTGCTTTGTTGGTGTATGTGTGTGTGCGCATGCGTGACCTACATCCGATCATTTATTTCGCAGTAAACAATGTCTGTTGTTTTGTTCTCAAACTACACAGATTCGGATGGCTGATTGTTCCACCACTTAGCAGAGTGAAACTCGAGCAAGCCTAGCAATCACCTGTCCTTGCCTTCAATGGTCAACCAAAACCTTTTTTTTTTACCTGTTTCCTCTTTTCTGCTCGGATGATGCCAACCATTCGTGTTTACACCCAATTATTTTGTTTACACTTTGACCGAAACCTTTGTACACAATCAACATCGATGTCATTTTTCTGTCACAAAAATCGCCTCTGCCGTACTCTTCCAAAAAATAATTTCGCCTGTTACCTCCGACTGGTCTGTTAAAATCCGCCTTCCTGACCCGGTCCTGACCTCCACAGAAAGTTATCTCATCGCCCAGCCTCCATCGTCATCTGTTATCATAACTCAGTGCAGCAGCTGCGTCGACTTCTTTCCCCAGCGGCGTCCGCAACAAGCACAAAATGATAAAATAGATGGCGCTGGAATATTTATGACGGTTTGTCGAACGGGTTAGTTCCCTGTGCTGGCTCTCTGATCTCTCGGATTACACTATGACCCAGGGCGTGCATCATTCATCACCACGTGACGGAGTGACATGACGTCATGGCGCGTGGCCTGATAACCTGAAGCAGGGTGCGCGTGAAAGAGGAGTGTCCCTGTGGGAAGCGTTGCGTGGTTTACTTGGAGGATAATGGGAGGGGATAATCGTCTGGGTTTACAGTCCCCTGCCAGTCGGACTGTGGTATCTTTAGGAAGGTCTTTTGTTGTTGTCGTTGTTATTGTTGTTGTTTATTTGTTTGTTTATTTGTTTGTTTGTTTGTTTGTTTGTTTGTTTGTTTGTTTGTTTGTTTGGCCTTAAAGGGAATGTCAAAGGATAAGCTGGGTTTAAATTATAAGTGCTTGTGTCCGAAAAAATCTCGGGGAACGATCTTGCAATTGCTTCTAAAACACAGAGTGTAGAAGTAGGAAGCCATGTTGTTTTGTTGTTTCTGAACCGTCACACGTGAGATCTGTTTACTGTTGGGGCCGTCAACATGTTGGCATTCTGGATCTGGTGATCGTGCAGTGATGAAAATTTTAAGGAATTGGAGAATACTGGGATGACAGAGGATGCAAACAGTAACATAAAGCTTTAATGTCGTGTCCAGATTCCAATCACAGTAGAGAAAGGTTGTCGGATAAATGATCTGTGTATGTGTGTGTCAAAGGGAGGACAAAAGCCTAGTCCTCTGCTTACATTTCTCGTAAACTCTGCCTTTCCACAGGACTACAAGCGTTGCAAGCTTCTTGCAGATTGCAAACTATTTCATGGTCATGTTGGCCAGTCTGGGAAATTGTGAACAGCATCCCCGACACTTGGGTTAGTCGCATAACTGATGATCTCGCTCTCGACACTTTTTATTTTTATTGTCTAAAGCGTCTGGACATGTCACGGATTAGGGTCCTTTCGGGGGGGGGGGGGGGTTTTTTCCCATCAAAGAATCCCCCATGAGTCGGATCAAGTTGGAGGCTAAAATAATCTTTTGACTTGCTTTTTCCCTTTTAGAACGTTTGTTTGCTTCTGTCTGTGTGTGTGTGTGATATTTGTGTTTGCGTGTGTGGGTATCTACGTTCTATTTTTTATTATTATTATTATTATTAAACTGTAAAATACCTCACCAAATTTAATTCTACCCATTTTGGGCCACCCTGTTGTTGTTGTTTTTTTAAAGGAAAATAAAGGAAGCTTTGCACAATAGCAAAGGGACACGCAACAAACTTCTGTGTAAATGTATCGGATAAAAATTCCAATGTCGCAAAATAATCCTTAACAGGACCAACAGTTTCTAATACTGTTTGAGCAGGAGACACTCCCTGACAAAGCTCAAAGCTTCAAGCACTAAGTTTACCTGCAGGCTTCCAGGTGGTTGAGTACTTTTTCATGGCACTTCGTTCCTAACGCCCTCCTTTTATTGGCAAAGTGGTGTTAGGGCCAACTCACTCTAGATCGGACTCCCCAAGAAACAAAAATATGTTCCTACATCTGCAGTTAGTTTGTTGTTGTTCTTTTTTTAAAAAAAGGAAGAGAATTTCAACTAGCTAAGAATAGCAAAAACAAAGGAAACAATGAAGTGAGGAGCACGGGATAGCACGCACGCGCCAAAGTCACATTATCCCATTCACTTCTGGGTAAATATTAACTACACCTTAGCTCTTAACCGAGGGGGTAGCTTCATTCACAAGATTGTTTCTGGTTAAGAAAAAAGAAACGTTTAACATTAAGGCCTGCGGTTGTGTGGTTACAGGCTAGTTGGCGGGACACTTGTGTGATCACGTGTCATCTGCACATGGTGCCTAGTCCATGGGCCAGTTATAAGGCTAAAAGTTGTGTGCTGGGCAGAGAAGAACTTAATGACGAGAAAGGTATTCCTGTATCTACCGTTTCTCATCCAATGTTCCTCCCAGTCAACAGCACGATCATAAATAACAATCACTGCGGGTAAAATTTTCACCACAAAGTCCTGTAACAGAGACTGGATACAAGTGCAGTGGTTAGCAACCTCTAAGGTCCGAGTTCAGACCACTTTTCAACAAACATCTTTAAAAGCCAAAACTAATTTCAGTTTCACATACGCACGCGCAAACGCACGCGCGCTCGTGACTCAGTCCCCTCAGTTTTATGTTTTTGTCTGAGGACTCGTGACTTTACCCCGAGAACTCAGCCACAACTCACGTGCTGGGGACCAGTCAGCATCACCAGCCACAACATCGACAGCATCACTTTCACCGCCCATCGATTTGTCAGGACAATCGAAGCGCTGCTTGGCGACCGTGAAAAGTAGAGAAAATGACTGAAATGGAAGCCAGTCATGATGACGAGGATGAAGAGCAGGTTGGACCGTGGACTCTGGTATCGATGGTTCCAGACAGCATGGGTAGGATCACTGTCCGACACCAGCGATAATGCTCTCGATGACAGTATTAACATGGAACAAATATTGATTAATTAATAAATAATCGGTTATCTATCGTCAATCTTTGGAAGTGGAAATCCTGTGGTCCACTGGCACAATGATGCACGGTAACTGTATAATGTTTTTGATGAAACGGACACCCAGTTGCTGATGGAGAGACAGAGGAAATATTTCTGATTTTTTTTCCCTGCTTTCTGTCTCGCGTGACTTTAAATTTTTATCATGGATCCGTGTGTGGATTTGAACTAGACTTGACACATCTGATAGCTTTAAACTCCGAGAACAAAGAAATATTGAACAAAGACATGAAACACGGTAGGTTTGGGTTAAAAAAGAAAAGATTTAAAGTTAAACGGTTCTTTAAATCCACACACATGGAGAAAGATAAAGCAACCTTTAAGCAAACTAGAGAAACATACTTTGATCTTTCTTGCAACCTGGAGGAATTAACCTTTCTGCAGCCTGTACACATAGCAACCTTTGTGTGAACTGAAGAAGGATATAGTAACCTTTGTGTTTCCTTGCACACACGTTGCGCAGAGAGAATATTGCACGTGCAGACGTAATGTCAATGGTCACGTGACCCTGCACTTTGGGCTTGTGGGTGAA
Source organism: Pomacea canaliculata (assembly GCF_003073045.1). Lineage (NCBI taxonomy): Eukaryota > Metazoa > Mollusca > Gastropoda > Architaenioglossa > Ampullariidae > Pomacea > Pomacea canaliculata. The sequence continues at coordinate 32,035,442 of NC_037590.1, read as the reverse complement.
GATAAACAGACTTGCACTCGCCAACACCATCCTCTCAAGGGAGGGATTCGCAACCACCGGTGGGCTCCCCCCTTACACTTGCTTGTCCCCTGTTTTTAAGCACGTGATTAATATCTCAGCGTGCTATCTTGCCTCAGAGACACATTCTTCACATTAAAGTGGTGGCCACTGCCGGGCTTTATTACAGCCATCTCGATATTTCCTCTCCTCCACGATGACGTGGATGCTAGGGTTGGAAGTCTATATCCTTGTGATTTATTGAGCTTGTTTTTACATGGGTTCTCGTGTAGACAGGGGATTCAAACACTTACGAGGGAAGATGATAGCGTAGGAGGTAGATGGGGAGATCACGAAATGCTCAAAATACTGTAGTTTTAAAAGTTATATATATTTATAAAACTATAAAATAATATAAATAACAAAAGGACTAGAGGTTGGTTAGTCTTTTGGAAAATTTTTACTTCTATCGTCCCTCTTTCGCTCTCTGCTCTCTCTCTCACACACACACAGCCACACACACTATCAACACCTCCAGAGTACTGAGAGAAATTATGGTGAAACGGCGGCAATAAAGCAATGGAGACGAAAGGAAGAAGGAATAAAAGAGAAGAAAACGAGAAAATTAGAATAAGACGGTTTGAACACAACTGAGACACCAGAGCAATTGTAAATGCTATTTTCACAAAAATTCTTACAGTTATTGGACAAGTGTTTGGAATGCAAGAAAACGACCTCCCGCGCCATGATTTTTCCCCAAATTCTAAAAAATATTTTTATTGTACCTTGTTGTTTATATAGTGCATCCTCCCTATGCTCCTCCCTATGCTGACCCAGCCATCGATTGGACCAATCAGCACGGAGATTTTAGCGCAAGAAGTACTTCCGGTGAGCATCGACCTCACACTAGTACCTAGCAACGGATCGTTGGTGATTGACTGGGCAAGACTATTGCTATTATCTGATAGCGAACATGCATGGAAATGAACTGGCAGTCATTCGCCCTCCCTCTCGCCCTGCTTCCGCCTCGATGAATTCTTTACAGCTTCCGAAGCCGGACTTGCATGGAAAGTGGAAAGGTTTACGTGGCACTGCGAATGATTCTATTTTTAAACTCCCCTCGATCCCGTACTTTCTGAATATCCCAAAATAACCTCTCAAAAATAGCTGTCTATTCTTTCCGTCTATTGATCTTGGCTTTTAATTAAATCTACCTACAGGCACGACTGATGTAAAGACAGCGCAGACGTTCATCGGAAGTGGTTCACTGGTCAAGTCGTATTAATTTGATCCGTGTGTTGACTCATACATTCTACTCGATAATTGAAGTCATGGGGAATGCACTCAGTAAATTGTTCTTCTGTTGTTGTTGTTGTTGTTGTTGTTGTTGTTGTTGTTGTTGTTGTTGTTGTTGTTGTTGTTGTTGTTGTTGTTGTTGAGCGGCAATGAGGTGCTCCTCCTAGCAAAACCTATTGTTCAGGTCTTTCAGGAATTTCCCCAGGCTTCATTGTTCATTGGAACTCTAAACAACCGCGATGTTGTGAATAAACAAACATAAGTAACTCTTTACGACTTTAAGCTCTTAAGTCCGAAGACACTACATCCTATTTCTAGTTGTCTTATCGCCGCTGTACTTACACTGGTGGCGCTGTAGGAGGTCATTAGGCAGAGAAAATGGCGGAACTGAAGAACCTGGGTGCAATGAAGCACAAGTTGAGTTCTGTAATTCCACAATCGATAAACATGGCAGGCTTTCAAATTGCTGTCATAAAAATTCGATAATTTCAAACAATCGCCTAACGTTTCTTTGTTCGCCCATTTCAGTGACGTCACTGATCATGAACACGTGAGCAGCACTCTTCGGGCCCCGGATGTCACAGCAAAGCCATACCGAGAGTTCTTCGTTGGAGTGTAAATGGTCGCAGTTGTGTGCGGTCCTCGTTAACAACACCGAAAAGAGGGCGAGGGGATGATCACACAGCTCACCCACCGAATGATATGATTAATAGAGGGAGCAGGGAAAGGGGCGGCGGGTAAGAAAGAGAGAAATACATGTTTTCGTGTGCTAGAAAAAATGAATATTTGAACCCGACACTCGTGTTCCTCCTCTCGACATTGCTGCGTCATTCACTCAGCGATCCTGAGGCCACCACCTTGTCATGGCTACGACTGAGAAGTGGTAGTTGCAGCATACATGAATATGTAAAAGACATATATCGTGTAAGCCAGACTTACAAAAACATGGACCCACGGAAACAAAACAAGAAACAGTTAAAGGACTACTGGGGTGTAATTTTGTTTATCTAATGAGTGAGTTGAGCTCGGTACTAGGTTCTAATTTCCTATATCTGAGGGATATCTTTTGTTCTTTCTCTAGAACTACAGAATTATATAGAACTACACGCCTATACTCACCACCATACACAGAAAGAGGTCAAAACCATGATGATGCTCTATGCCTAATTTGCATATGTTCCAGCTTTCCCATTGGCTGAGGCCTTGGCTAAGTAGCATATCCATGAACTATCCTGAGGCTGACTTCTTTCCGTAATTGATTGTGTCAACAATTAAAATTGTGCCCCCCTCTACATCTTTAACTTTAGTGCGCAGACTTGTTGCCAAAGGCCTCAAGCATGTTGTGGTGGGGATGGTATTATTTTTTAAATCCCTTCCGGAAACATGTAATATCTGAATATCAGCAAGAACACGCATAAGCTTAGTAAAATAAAAACCCACCGGAAATAGTTTTTTTTATTACTTCGTCATAATAACATGATGGGAGGAACAGAAAACAGATAACAACATCAACATGCAGGTCTAGTCAGACTAGAGTCTGTGACATCAAACGCCTCTTCTGTTTCGATAAATAGTTGGTAAATAATATTTATCCCAGGATACCAGTCTATTTCTCTTTCTTTCGTGTTAGGTTAATTTTAGACAACTCTGTTCGGCTTAACTAAGTTTTCTTTAAAAAAAATTCTGGTATTATTTTGCCTAGTCTTTCTTTTGTCTACGCCTGTATGTAAATGCTTACTACACAATGACACGCTACCCAGAGACAACAAGAAAAGATCAACAGAATTATTAAAGGTCATTGGATTATCCCCCTTTAGAGCAGATAACCACTCAACCAAGAGAAACATGAAATTAAGCTTTAAGTTCCTGAGTGACTAACAGAACATAAACTGTCAAAAATCGTCTTAAAAATGGAGATTTCTATTTTTGGAGCAACACTTTTAGGGCGACATAAATAATATCTGCTGCACCGATGCTGTTTAGGTGCTGCCATGACAACCAGCATACTTCTGTGACGTGGCGTGAAATGAGATCTTGACCTATCTGCTTAAAAATGCAAGTGTTCAAAGACTTGCACCTCGCGCACAGATTTCGAGAATTGTTATCTTGTGATGAACTAAACTCAGTCATCTGAAAAAGTGAGTGTAGCTCTCAGAAAAGCCTTTAAAGATAAGGCATCTTGGTATTTGTAACTGTTTAACAGACGGCTTGGACGTTGTAGTGAGATATTTCAACAAATAAATTATCTTTGTACTGTGTGCTGCGTGCTTTATAGAACACTTATGATCATTGTTCCGCAAAATCAGTGAAATTTGAAATGACAAAGACGAAAAATGAGTTTCTACTGATGCTGATTGTCTCCTACCTTCTACAGGAGTTTGAAATGCTCGACTCATCTCTTGTTGACCATTTCCTTTGTAATTCTTTCTATTCTTCAATCAATCTTGCTTATCTGTGTCAACAACCAGTCTTCTTCACTTGAGTTATCAACCCTTCTTGTTCGACTATCAACCACAACTCTGGAGTCAGGTCAGCAGGTCATCAGCCAGTCTTGCTCAGTCATCAGCCAGTCTTGCCCAGCTTCTTTATCATCCAATAGTTTTGATCGTCTCCATGCGTAGTTATTCGTCTAACCCTCAGTTCTGCTGACTTGACATGCGCAGACGCTGGCAAACCAGTTAAAATTCGAAATTAGAACCGATTCCTGCCTGCCCCGAGACTATTATCTCCCCCGCTGACTCGCAGCTTAGCAAAGGTGTAAACCGTTCTTGAGTTCGTTGTTTTGTTTTTTAAAGACTTGATTGGAACGTGTCAATGCCACACACGAAGAATTATAGTTAATTTCTTAATTTCCTCCTCGGATTAACATCTTGTTTCCTTCGCCTCTACCTTCTTCATCCCCACCGCACTCACCTACCTCCCCCCTCCTCTCTCTAGCTGTGTTCAAAGCAACTTTTTGAAAGAAAGGGAATAATTTAGGAAGATCTTTGAGAAGAGATCCGTTGTTAACAATGTCCTTCGTCTCTCTGGAACTCTTGTGTATCTATGAATCGTATCCAACACAAAAAGGAAATAAGTGACTTTTATATCTGTGATGATGATTTATGATTGATGATGATTATTATTATTAAAATTTTAATCTGGCGTGCAGGCACGAAAGACACATTTAGTGATGCGAATTTGTACTGTGTTGTCTATGTTAGTAACTACAGCAATATTTCTGATTTGTGTCTGTTCCTCCATAACAAAAATTAAATATTTTAGATACATGTATATGCACCTGTAAAAGATGTCCTTCTATCTAAATAGTTGAAACTATTTCCAACTTACTTTATTAGATAACAATAACATGATTTTAAGTCTCTGTCTTATTAGTATCAACTTTACTAGCAATACTTCAAAATTTGTTTTACAATATCAACATAGTTGCTTTTGCTTCGGAATTTATTATTCATCCGGTGAAGGATGTAACAGAAAGTCTGGTCCACTACTGGAATAGAAAAAAAAATGATAGTGAAGATCCGCACGAGAACGGTTGATGTGGTTAAGTGGACTGGACTGTATTCTCACTCTCTTCCATGTTGCCCTGGTAATTCATTGATTTTCGTCCTTTTCTGTTGACTTCCGACAGACTTTCGCTTGTAAGTGCAGTGGGATGAGGAGGCCGAACCTGAGGGTCTGAAATGCTCGTGAAGCTGGCCAAGGGTTGTTGTGCAATCCACATTGCAGCAGCACGTGCTTCCCCCCAATAAGACGTGAAGTAGGTCAAGCAAACAACGTTGATTAGATGATTGTCGTACCGGTCTTCTCGAAGGCACGAAGAATAACAGCTGCATAAAGGTCAGGGTGCACAGTTGTTCGGCAGGCACTAAATGCGATTTTCGGGACTTAGACGGGTGTCTTCAAGCATCCAAATATGTGGGTGTGTGGGCGAGGTGGCGGGTCGCAGGCCAGACGGAATGGTGGGTGGTGGACCCTTGATGAATAACATCGTTTGCTGAACCATGTCAAGAGGAGGCGCACTTGAAGTCTGACACTTGGAGAATTGCCTGACACTAGATGCCTAGTGTGCTGGGAAATTTTATCTCCGAGTTAACTATTTCTGTCCACTCCCCCATGCATTTACTCTTTCTCTCCCGTTCCTCTTTCTCTCACACACATCCCCTTAGTGTTTTTTCTTTCTTTCGTTCGTTCGTTCTTTCTTTCTTCGAGAACTCCCATGGCGCAATAGGACCAATGTATTAAGGGTTGATTTATGGGGCTCAGATCTCAGGCATGCTGCTGGTTTTTTTTTTTCCCTCCACATCGAGCACCTGTTTATATTTACTTTGCCAGGAAAACAGCCTCAGTTGTTAGCTCGGCATAACTCAGTTCATATGTGTTTTGTTTCTTATTGCTTTGTTCATCGCTGACCACTCCTTTATACAGGTGCACGTATGTACATCTGTGTATGTCTTTTATACAAGTGTAATGTGTGTACATCTGTGTACCTCCATTAGTTAGATGAGGTGTACATATATATATGTTGTTACCTTAGTTTTATTTTTAAATAAACAAAAAGAAAAAAAATAGTTTAAGTCAAAATGAAAAAAAATGATAAAACTTATTAATTAACGTTTCATTTTTTCGAGGAGACTTTGACCATTTGGGTGGTTTTCCCCTTCTCTCACATTTTTTCGTGTACACTTGTATGGCCAAAAGGAGAAGCACAAAAGCAAGAGTTCACGAGAAATTTTCGAACACTTTGCAATTTTAACTTAAACTGTTTTTGCCACACTATCCGACGGTCATAAGAGTCCAGATTTTTTCACACTCTTGTACAGTTCAAATGAAATGTCAGTACTCACATGAGTATCTATATAAATCATACATTCTCACAGCTATGTAAGTGGTACCAAAAGATCTGCATACAAACTAGTCAATGGAGATGAATGCCAAATGTAGCTTTAATAGTTTTCTTACGAGGTACCCTTATTAAGAGACATTTACTGTATTAATACACGTTGCGTGCCAATTTTTTTTTTCTACGAAGGAGAAAAAATCTCTATGTTTGACAACTGAACAATTCTAATCACTTAACGATTGATTGTTCTTGTTATTTTCTTTTTTTTTCTTCCTCTTCTTTTTTTTTTTTTTTTTTTTTACTGATCAGCGATAATGGTAGCCGAAGAATAATCCGCAGTGGGTTAGGAAGATGGCCACCTTTGAGGGGGTGGGTTTGCAAACTTCGTGCTGATAGTGAGCGACCTTCACATTCCTGCCTCCTCAGTATCTTTTATGAGGGGGCACTTCCTCTTTCCCCCTTGTCTCCATGGTTCCTATACCACCGATCCCATACTATTATTATTTTTGTCTTGGCCTCATACCTCTAGTGGTCAAGTCATAGAACTCCATCATTATCATCGTCGGGTAGCCGAGTTGACTCGTGACAAGAAGTGAGCGAAGCTTCAGAAGTCGGCTGCTGCCTTCACCACGACTTCCAAATGGAAAAAGCATGTCCTCAACGACAGTACCAAGTTTCTTTTCCCTCAGACCACCCGCCCGAAACGCAGCCACGGGCATTACTTCCCCTTAATGGCAGTTAAAACAACTCACTGGTTGTCTTTCTGTCACCAAATTCGTCGCCAATTGTGTATTTTTTTTCTCTCCCTTTTTTTGCAGTTTCCTCCCTCTTCCCCTTCCTTCTCTCTGCAAACGCGCCTTCTTATGTCTTCATCTGGCTGCACCTGCATCGCTCGTTACGATGCAGCGTACAAGGAACCGCAATAACAGGGTAATCCAGCGCGTGCCGGGCGTCCGCCAGTCGCTGCAGCCGCACGCGAACTTCGCCTTTTTCACTGTCAATCCGCCGGGCGAAACGATCGTCGGTATTTTTCTGTAATTTCTGTCCGCTGACACGAAACAACCTCCTCCCTTCGGACTTGTCCGCCGAGCGCTCCAGCCATATTTTCGGAGGGGTGGGGAGGAAGGTTGGTTTGGACAGAACTTTTTAAATTCGGGCCATCGTTCATTTAACTATCCTATCAGTTTTTGCAGACTGTCATCAAAGTTCCCCTTTTGTCTAAAGTTCGAGGGCGCGTGCACTTTTATAGAGATTTTTGAGAAAAGAGTGAGTTGTGTATGGGCATGTGGGTGAAGTAATTGAATTTTTTCGGAGGTACCCCATAAATGATCTGACCTCCCATATGTGACTGAGTGAAGAACTTGCTTGTCTTGCCAGGTCATGTCCCTCGAGCGTCTGCAATCTCTCATTCCGAGGTCGCTGGCTCTGGCTTTTTTTTGGTTTCCCCTACCCCTATCCCCACCCTGAACATCTCAATGTATTTCCGGTCATCACCGCCACATGAAACTACATGTCGTGAAGCATCGGTTGGTGTTGACCAGCCCTTATTAGCCAGCCGCCGGAATACCCCCGAGAAATGACAAACATTACATCGGGTGTCTCTGACTATACTTGGATGTCTACCTCTTCACAAGTCAGTTCGTGACTACGATGATTAGCAAGAGATCCATCGGTCACCAGCACTGGAAAAAGCCAATGAAGAAAGTGCTATTAGGTCTAGTTAGGTAAAGATAAATTACTTTATCAGACTCGCATAGTTTGTATGCAAATTAAATCGATGACATGATAAACAGACAACTTCTCGTATGTGTGGTTACTTGTCTCTCTCTCTATTCTCTCTCCTGCATGTGCGATTTGGCGCTTAATGGACTGCTGCTGTCAAGGCTGATGTCTTCCTTCTTCGATCTCGCAAGACCTCGCGGTAACTCATCTTCCCTCCCCATTTTAGGCGGTGCACGCAAGCTCAGGTCTTCGTCGACTGGGGCACATCATTCACCACCGACTCCCCATGCCCTTTGAAACGTCCTGGATGATCGAGTCCTTGTATATTGTCTGTGACCTTTGAGAGGCACGGGGAACGAACTCATAACCGACATACATCCTGAGATCTGTGATTCTTTACGTTTTGACATGAATACATCTTGGCCTCGAATAATTAAATATTTGACAAGATTGGTTTTAAAAGGAGAAACTCGCCGTGGGTTGCTGGAACGGTGTAAAATCCCAACAAGTAGCCTTCAGACGGGTTGTTAATTAATAAAAATGTAAGAAATAAGAAGCACAAACTTAATAGGAAAAGACTCATAACCTCGGAAGATTGATAGAAGGAAGACTAAGCCTTTACACTCAACAAAGATATCAAACTAACTGAAGCTTTCGACGTGTGTCCATGCGCCTTCTTCAGCATCTAAAAGGTTAGTGGTGTGTTCAGTGCACACCACCCTGAGATGAAGCCCTTGTGCATTGCCTGTGAATGAATAAGTCTGCCGGCACTTGGTGTCATCCTCAGTCTCTATTAAGGGAAGGCTTTACAAGCTATGATCGAAATAGCTTCCTTCCTAGGAGAAGACTAATGTCCACTATGTCCACTAATTCGCAAGTCTCTCTTCCATAATCTTTTAGTTGAGTTTTCTCTGCGATCCCATCCCCCACTCCTTCACATAAGCTTGGTGACAGTCGTGAAAGAGTTCTTATTTGACAACCTTATATGGTCAACAGTCACAGAAGTTTCCCCACCCACTAATCCCTCTTGGCCTGAAGTCCAGCGGTCACTTAGTCTCTCTTCATGACATGCACCAACCGCCTTACTGGCACTGCTGTTCAGTCACACACCGACTGCTCCTCCCACCTCACCCCACCCAACCACTCACTCCAGCAACTACGAGTTGGAGAAACAAACCTTTGATGTGTCGTGCTGAGCCCTGTCCTGGGGAGCGACTTTAAGTTTTCCCATCGGCCACACATGCTCATGTCCTCCAGCTTTTTTTCCACCTTTCTTTTTTTGTTTTTACATGTAATCAGCTCACACTTCAAAGCTGACAGTAACCCTTCATGCACACTCAGTTGAAAGTGAAAACCAGGGATTTTTCCCAAGCAGAAAGAGCTATGTCCATTCACCTTACTGGCTATAAACGTGGTCAGCTCTCTGTATTTGTCGTTTTCTGTTGGTTTTATTTCTCCATGGACCTAGCTGTTACGAGTTTAGTGCTTTTTATTTTATGCACATTGTGCTGAACTGCTTGCTTGAATGCGATCTTTTGGTTTACATCTACAGCTTTTTATTGCCCCATCGATTACCTGTCTCCTCTCTCTACTGCAATAACGAATCCTTTGTGAAATTCGGTGACAAGGTCGCACAGTTGTCGGTGCAATGTTGTCTCTTCTCTCTGCTTGTTATCATATAGAACTTAGCAATCTATAGATGATCCGATATGTGGACACGACTACTCCATTAATTGATGTAAGACTTTTTAATTTTTTCAAAAAAGGTATTCCGCAGACAATGAGCAGCAATTAACAAAAAATTATTCGGACATCTGCTCTATGATTTAAAAAGTGCCTTGAACAGGAGAATTTACAGTCTTGATTATAATTTATCCTTATTTATAAAGCTTCGTGAATTTAAACATAGGCCTGGAATACATCGCTATATAAGTGATTATTATTATTATTATTATTTCTAAGAGCGCGTGATGTTTTAGTATTGATTGATAAGGTGAAGAATGCATCTCCTTTTCCCTGCATGCTTCTTAATATAATGATAAATGCATATAACATGAAAGATAAATAACATTTATATTTTTTAATTGCTATGATGAGAATCAAAAACATTATTTTAGAACGATAAAAACGAGAGAGAGAGAGAGAGAAGGCGGGATGAAAATATCGCTTTTGTCTCTGTGCTACAGTGGCTTCACAAAAACTAAGGCTGCAATTAAATGACAATGAGACTATAATTATAAGCAAATCACCGAAATATACAGGAAATGTCACGTTCACATCGTGCGTGGATCTGGGACCAAAGTTCCTTTGGTGACCATCGCCACCCGATGCCGGCACGTGTCCCGAAGAGTTGCCTGCCAACACCAACAGCGACTTCCGTGTTTGCAAGTTAATCATGTTTGTCAGTTGTAAAATCTCACACGCTCCCTGTCACGATCGGTCACGCCGGGGCTTGTCTTTGGGAGATGTAGACCGAAAAAAAAGTAATTACTTCATTTTGAAATCACAAAACCTCATGCACAGGAACTCTTTGTTACCGGAGGTGAGTGCCCAAGTGTAGTAATACTGCAGATTGCAAATAAGAAAAAGACCGGACACTATTTGTGAAGTAGAAGGGGAAGAAGGTTTCTTGAAAAAAAAATCACTCGAAAATGGATAGGAAATCAATTCCGTTACACACTACAAGAAGTGAACGCCCACCGTTATTTTTCTTTTAACCTCAAAGGTTATTTGCAAGATGGCGCAAGAAAGAGCGCGCATGCGCAGTGGAAGACCGGGCGCAGCTGCACGGGAAGCGATGTTTTGTCGACTGATCAGCTTCGTCGGGATCACATCACCAAAAACCTCTGTCCTCACTCCTCCCCCTTCCCCGATCCTTCCCACAGCCTGTGAGATGAAAATCGGTTTTTTTGTTTTTTTTTAGTTAAAAAAAAAAAGTCCACGTAAGAGCGTTCGCATGGTCAGGTAAAAAAGCGGGTTATAAAGAGGTCCTTAGCCGGAGTGGGAGAAATAGGCTTAAGATCAGATGAAATGAAACGGCAAAAAGCCAGATTAAATGATCGCTGGTAGGGAGACCTCGCAATCAACAATCCCAACCCCTGTCCTGATTCCCGTTGCGTCCGAATGCGCAGCACCATGCTGGCTAACAAATTCGATTTCATGTTGCTAGAGCAGAAAATAATGCTGCCCTTTTCGCGTTTCGAGCTCACTTTCTGCAAAGGCGAAGAAAACAAGACCTGGAGGAAATTAAGTACTTCTTCTTCGCTAAAGATTGATGGAATTGGAGCCAAACAGCGGCCGTGGTTAAGGGGATTTTTAAACTTTCATTTTCTCTACTAGTCGGATGGCTGGCGAGCACAGAATGACGCCGCTCGCTCTACCATTGAAATCAGCTGGCTGCACGTGCGCAGGTGTGGGGCCAGGTGTAATGCCGTCAACGGAAATGCTTGACATAGTCATCGGGCATAAGGCAGAGACTGGACTGGAGCTTATGCGAGCATGTCACCCACATTTTATAAGCTTCTTACGATTTAGTAGAATGTTTAATGTAATTTTTATTACATCACTAAAGATTATTCTCTAACTTTTTTTTGCCAATAAGGATTGTGTTCACCCAGGCGTGAAATAACTAGTCAATCTTGACTAATAAAGCAGGGATTTTACATCACATCAGCCCTGAACCAGTAAAAATGATGGGACATAATAGGAACTAAGGCAAGTTTCTTCTCTCTGGTATCTGCCCTAGATCTTGCCGAAGAAAGATGTCTATGTGGCTAAAAGTCCGAGTTCACAGTCCGAGTGCATTTCTTCAGATGTCATCGAAAGTTGCGAGCCCGGTCACGTCGATAAAAATCTCACTCACGATGAGAAGTGGGCTGTGTGATTTGATCAATGTCTCCATTCTTTTCATGCATTTCTCACAGAGCAGACATTCTTGTCCTTCCCAGGAAGATTGGAGTTGTAGCTGCTAGAAAAGTCGTTGTCGGGAACTGCGTCGATTCAGCAGGAGAGAGATCACGGAGAATTCTCAAGAGTGCTTTCGTTCCACATGCGGAAGTTCCGATCATTCTGGCCTCACGCTTTGTATGAAGACAAAAAAATACCCTCAGTGCACTGCCCTATAGTTTGGAGGCTCGAGAGCTGTTTACTTGTATTCGTATAATCGCCCTTTCCAGCCCGGGACTCTCGAGGGAATTTTTGTCACCACGTGGCGTGGCGTGTCGTGCTGGCTTGGCAAAGCAGGAGAAATTATTTTTCCCAGGTCGAAAACGGGGACCGAAAATGTCAGCCAAACATCAAGCACTTTAGCCGATATATCTTGTACAAAGAAACAGTGCAAAGTTGATGGACAGTAGGTGCTTGAGAAATACTCTCTCGAGGGCCTTGGGTAGAAATGGAAAGTACTAGACTCGGTGTCATTGAATTACAGGCCATGGTGCACACCATTATATTTGTTTGGGGATGGGGTTCTCAAGCATCCAGCTTTTACACAGCAGTCAGTAGTTCAGTGGCCGGAATTTGTGGCCTGTTGACTGAAGCTAGGTGTCTATATATCAACTGTTACAGTAAGGCAGTGAAACGGTGACTTCCCGCAGTCTTACAATTGTAAGAGGCTGAGTGTGTTCAGGCGCGATTTTACAACACATATAATCTCAACATTTCATGACAGTACAAAAAGTTCTTCTGGTATCACACAGGACATTCCGTTAATTAGAACACTTTTGTCATCTGGTCTTGGAATATTAATTACAGCTGCAGCGTCGGCGTTATTGTGTAGCAGCTGTTATGTTACTGTACTACCGACTGGGACAACTAGGAAAACGTGGCTTTGACTACGAAATGTAATTACCACCACTGAAAACCTACCAACAGGTCGCTCTTCAACATGAACTTTGTACTGAAAATACGACACCATTGTACAAGTCACCAATAAACATGGTGGTGGTAATAATAACAAGTGAAAACACCTGCGCTTAGCTGTCATAACTAATGTGTCTCCCAGATAACGGTTAATGAACTAAAGAGCAAAGTAATTTATCAGTGAGTCATCCACTGAGTGACAGAAGAAAGCGGTCCCTCAACTAGTGCATCTCCAGACCGAATTCCGCTTTCTATGCCGGTCACAAATATATGGTCAAGAGTTTGTTTCCTATCAAAGCGATCAATCATTTTGTGTGCATCTCTAGCTCCTCTTCTTCGGTTTGTTTTCATTTAATTATTCAGTTCAAGAGCTCCGGTGTTTCAAAATGATTTATAGAGCAGGAAGCAGGAAGGTGCGAAACAACATCAGACACACAGTACAGGTTTGATCTGTTGCTGATTAATATCACACCTAATAATAGCTCCTGTCTCTCTCACACAAATACTCACAGGCACAGAAAAGACACAGACACACAGTTTAAATTCTCGTTTCCTACTTACATCACCTCACACACACCTTCCACCCCTGTGGGGACCAACCAATCACATCAAATTTGAATCCACTTGTTTTCATGGTAGAAATGTAATCATTCGAAAATACACAATGCTTTGATAGAAGTGAAATGGACGGCATCAGTGTATCACTAATAAGTGAAAATATCCAAGGCACTTTCCAGAGCATTTTTGTCAAATATACTGAAGGCTTTCAAGTCTGGACATGCACTTGAAAAAAAGTAATGTACATAAAGGAAACATGGAATGACTTTAACAGCAAAAACTGATGGACGTTAAATACAGCAAATAATGCTCACAATGATGTTTATCACTAACAAAATCTATCACAGCATAAGATATCACATTTTGTTTCATTTGTGGCTCCATTGAAGGTTGTCATTAATCATAAAATTGTTAAGATTAGAGGTATCAATATCAAGTAGAGTTTCTTATCACAAAATATTAAAATAAGAACACTTGTAAACATTCTATACATGTAAACTATACACAAACCCAACAACAGTTAAAAGGTCCAAACAAAAAAATTAAGTGTGGAACAGGTTTCATCAGACTGGAAAAAAGGTCCAAAAAGCTTTGAAATGAAAAAAGGTGAATATCATCTTGCAGGAAGTACCACATCATGGGTATTCCACAATAAAATGTTTGACCATTGCCATAGCCCTTATTCACAACTTACACAAAGGTAGAACAAAGGATTAGAATGAACAGTTCTTGTGCGTGAGCCACTAGATGAATGTTAAATTAGCACAGTCCACACTACCTGAAATGAACCACACTTGGATTTTTTTAAAACAAAAAGAAGAAAATGAAAAAAGAGACTACATGCAGTGAAAGTGTTAGTACTGTCCAAAAGGGACAGGAAAATTATATAATTAAAATGGGAAAAGTTCGTTTTGCATTATATAATGAAAAGGAATGTGCATATCTGAAAACAGCATGGAAACTGCTTTTAATTTGATGCATCAAAAAGTCTTTGTTTCAAGCTTAAATAATAAAACTAAAACAACTTGCTTATACAACCTTAATTCAGGAAAGTAATTTTATCTGATTTAATGTCTTTTCTAAAGAAAAACCGGCATGAGTGACTACCTTCACACTCAGTAAGGTTTGTATATTGTTTGAATCATTTCCGGTGAGACTTTAGAGCCTTCTCTTTCTGGTATATCTGCTCCTCTAGCAAAGAACTCTGCTTTAAAAGATCTTCCTTATGCAGCAGTGTTTGGGTTAACTGCTCTTGTAGTTGGCCAGCCTTTTCACTGTCTGCTCTGTTGCTTGCTGCCTTCAGCCCCTCTCGCAGTTCAGACTCAAGCTTCAGAACCTGTTAAAAAAAAAAAAACATAAATCAAAGGAATGAGAGATGTGCATGTTTTATAACCTCCGTTCCTGCCTCGGAACTTTGTGAATGGTACTTTACAACATTTGATTGTTCCAGGTTCTACTACATAACAAAGTATGTTTCACATAATGGAATGCAATAATCAGGCAATGGAAACATCCTGTGCCTAACCTGCAAAACTTCAGAGCTAAGCTCATCGTTCCTGTGGCGCAGGCTGACAACCTGAGTGTCCAGCAGATCTCGTGGAGACTTTACTAGTGCTGCCCCTTGTCTGCGGCTGGGGCTGAAAAAACAAAATGGATAAATGCAACCAAAAACATACAAAAACTTAAATTTTAACAAAATTGAATTCATTTATCTTCTCATAAAAATGTCTTCTACATCATTTTAGTACTTTATGCTTACACCCTTTGAATCACTTACATGTCCACATAAATATTTACCTCTTGCATTAAAAAGTCTACATAAAAGCATGACAGTAGTGTTAGTGAACAAAGAAAAACATCTTTCTCTTAAAATTTACTACAGACCTGCTGGGTGTGTGACTGGGGCTGCCTTTGAGTTCTGCCATGCGAGAATTAATGAAATCTCCTGATGCCATGTAGCCTCCTTTAGCAGCCAGGGTTTGCCTCAGTCTGGCATTACTAGCAACGCTCTCATAGCCACACAAGCGCTGGGCCATTTTCTGCCAGACAAGTCACACAAATTGTCAACATCACATGCAAAATCATCGATTAGGCGGTATAGTATCGATCTCCATTTTACAATGTTCTATGATTATGCAGAATCAAAAGTCATGAGTCCTGTTCAGCCTTTCTTGTGAATCAGGCAGATAAACATAATCATTTAATCTAATCATAATGTTAATTTCAGTAGGGTCTGAGTGTTTACTGCTGACCAACAACTAAAACAGCTATTCTGAAAATTTTCCACTCCGTAACTACTGAGGAAACTGTAGAATTCAAAAGCAGACCATGTAAATTTTGTTTATTTACCTGGAAATTTATATCTTGCAAGACTTCAAGATTGAGTTAATAAGCCTGGTGTTTCCATGCGACAATCTTGAGACAAATCTTTTCAGTTAAAAACCTAAATGCTTTTTCTTTCCTTACCTTGTCTGAGAAGTCAAGGCGCGTTGGAGATTCCACTCTGATATCAATAAGCTCATGGATGGCATTGATTCGATCATCAGGTGACAGAGAACCTGTCAACATTTGTTCCAGGGCAGCACGCGAGTGTGATCTTGCTCCAACACTACCATGTGCAGCCTGCAAGTTCCGTGTCCTAGAGAAGAACATGTCTTGGCAAACCTCTTTCATTGCCTGCAAGCCAAACAAAATAAATATATTCTATATCACTGTGCACTTAGCGCAACAAATCATGATGTTCATGTTGTAAAAAAGTGTCATATCAGTAGCTGATCTATATGCAGTTTAAATATAACATGAACAATGTCAAACAGTAAACACTTTGGTTTAGTCTCTAAGTTATGAGTAACTGTTGCAGTTGTCACTCCCGGTGAAGTTGAAGTAATACATGTGTTACAGTGAAGATTTCAGAGGAAAGCTGGTTACTCCAACTGTGGACTGGCAGAAGTATGTGTGGAAAGTCAGGAAAACCAGGTTTTCAATACAAATGATGATGGTACAAAAATTACATTAAGCAACCTTTTCTTGTGGCAATAAACAAGAGAAGCCACAGAGGATAGCTCCACACGTGTTATATCCCATCCCTCTGAAGAGACATTGTTTTGTGCACAATGCAAGTTTTGCACAACAGTGGGAATGCCACAGAGGTACAGAGCAGCTTCTGCCTCCCCACCAGTAAAGGATGATCAACTTCAAATACAGGTACTGAATATGACAAGGTTACCACATGAAGATCTAGTTCCAAAAGGAAATAGTGACTCTTTCCCCAGTAACCTGTCCCTCCCCATAAAATGGCATCAATCTTTGTATCAAACTCTGGTACGAGCCTTTTGCATTTACCTTGTAAAAAACTCTGAGGAAAAGAACGTTGGCATCATCTGTCATATCGCCTGCCTTGATGTGAGCCAGAGAATGAAGAATCACCATGGCAAACTCTCCAATAGACTTAATACGTTCTTGACGGACAAAGAGGATCTTGTTGGAATGCTGATAGAAGACAGAGTTGCGGAAAGCATTGTTGTGGTAGTTGTTGGGAGGAAGGTTGGATGCCAGGAAGCAACGTCACATCTGGTGTGCCAATGCTGGGAACAACAAAGTGAAATCCTTAATTTACTTTGGTGTTGAAAATGTCATTTACCTGAAAAATTGCTGTTTGTGTTAATATATATTATCTCTTCAATGTAAAAATCCAATGAGGTAACACTGTCTTATATGAGCAGTGTGTTCATGACATATTATGCCTAATGACCTACAAAGAGCTGGTGCGATCTAGATGTGACAGAAGGATGTGTTTCAATTATCTGACATGTCATTAATTGTGGAAGCTTTATACTTTTTATGTGAGCAGCACATCTATAGGTAAAAACCATCATGGCCTCAGAGCAGCAATATAGTACTAGTCTAATTCAAAAGACTCCAAAAGATGTAAATGGCAGAGGTTAATTTGCTTTATGTTGCAAGCAGATGTACAAACCATAAAACAGAGGAAGAAAACCAAAGATTTAAAGTGCTGACCTTTGGTGAAGCATGCGAATGAGGAAGACCCCAAAACGGTACACAACAAACTGACTCGGGGCAATGCCATTTATGTTTGTTGGAACCAGCTCTCCTTTGCAGACCCACTGAGCATCTTTGACATCAATGTAAGGCTTGGAGTAATCCGCTCCTGTATACCAAAATGCCCAAATAATTTTTTAAGAGACTGTAAGTGATCCTCATAATTCAGGTTATCATGGGTTATGACCCCAAAGTACACCTTTCACAGATAAAACTTTTGAAATGAATAGTCATCTTTCGAAAGAAATCACAAAAACTGAAGAACATCTCTATGTCATGAAAGTGATTTAGATTTTCAGACTAATAAGTTTTGGAAATATGCCTTGCTTGTTAACATTCCCTGTTTCAATGCCAGGAAATTTTACTTAGTTTCTTATCCGCACCAAAACTTTTACTAGACTGGTTTAAATCCAGAAGCCCAAGCCTGTGTGCAAGCTACTTAGAGTGTCTAAGCTCACCCTGGACTTGTGTTCCGCCAATAGAAATGTCAACAGATGATGACGGCTGAGACTGAGACAACATCTCCTCGAGGTCATTGATCTGCTTGAAGAGTGGAGACGCCATCAAAAGATTTACCCAGTCCTGTTCTGCATTACCTGATGAACTAAATCTGTGGACATAGATGGAATTTGTAGAACACAACACAGAGACGAATTCAGACCACTTCAAGAGCTTACACAAGATAGGAAAATGTTATATAGATACAAATGCAAATCTTTCCAAGAAGTTGACATATGACAGATCCAAACACCTCAGCCAGATAAGTTTACACATCACGTTAACAAAAGTATCAAATATAATGTCTGCCTCTAAAAACATAAAAAACTGGCATATGAATAAATGCATTTTTTTTTTTTTACAACATAAACAGTTTTATATTGATGACTCTACCCAAACAAAAAACTCACCCAGTCAGCTTAGGAAGCCCATCAGCAGTACTCTCCCCTTGCTTCCCATTTTCAGGTGTATAATTGGACATCTTGCTGCCTTGCAGACTTTCCTCCTGCTTCTTTTGGCGCAGTTGATTCCTCAGTTCATCATCAGCATCAAGCTGTTCCTTTTTCTCTAGCTTGGCTACCTCAGCCTGATGGCACTGTTTGCGTCGTGCCTCAAGTTTGGCTGCCAAGGACATCTGCGCACGTGACTGCTCTTGTTGAATGCTTTCCTACAGACAGCAGAGATTACTCAGTTACCAGAAGGAATGATTACACATTTCCTGGCCTCCCTAGAGCAAAGGCAAAACCTTGTAGTGGCTAAAAAAAAATCTTTTTATTCTACCTCTAACTGAAAATCATTTAAAAAGAAAAAGAGGGGAAAAAAAAAAAAAATTCTCCAGCCAATACATCAAACACCCACTACTGACATATTCACATTATAATACCAGTCCACCTTTTATATTTATGGCCCATGACAGAAACACAAACCTTGAGTTTTGCCATGTTTCTTTCATGCTCTTTAAGCAAACGTTCTTTCTCTTCTCTACTGAGGTTAGCTGCAAGAATCTCTTCTCTTTGAGCACGATCACGTTCAGCAACCTGCTGTTGGTGCAATCGTTCTTTTTCAGCTGACCGCTCTTTTTGACGTTCCACTTCGCGTCTATGCTCTTCTTCCAATTCTTTCTCCAGTAGTCTGAAGAAAGGAAAACACAGTGGATAAGGCACTTTCGTCTTTGCTTTTATGCTTGTTATAGTTCTTTGCTGTTATAGCTATTGTGCCCTGGTATTTTTTACTTCTTTATTGACTTACAGTCTTCAGAAGCTCTCTTTATTCTTTTCCTTATTCTCTTTATTCTACTGCTAATCTTAATTTTTTTTTGTTGCCCAAATCCTTTTATCAATAACTTTTACAATACTATGACATCAAGAATCTGCACTATTAAAGCTTAAATTAGTAAATTAAAACGTTTAAAATTGTTATCATAACTTATTTAATGTTACTATTACTACCTTATACGAGGAAAAAAACTTGGCATCATTTGTCATTTCAAAAGCCAAAAAATGGCTGAGAATTTTTTTTTTTAATTCTGTACTGCTCAACTGAGAAACATGAGCTTGTCCATCATGCATATGTTTATCAGCAACAATAAAATAGTAAAGACTCACTTCAGCTGTGCAAGAATCTTGTTTTTCCTTTCTTCTTCTCTTATCTTTTGTTCAGCTTTCCTCTTTTCCAACTCCAGCTGCATCTTGTTCAACATCTCACGTTTGTATTTTGCTGCCTCTTCTTCAGCCTTTTTGCATCTAGTTCATATTTTCTCTGCAGCTCACTTACAGAGCAATAGCCATTCATGGCCTCAGCCAGCTCTTTAAGCTGCTTTTCTCTCAGTTCCAGACGGGCATATATACCTTCAACCTCTTGTTCTGGATGAACTTTGTTCTTTGCTTGTTCAAGGAGATCAGAAGTCAGGTCATCAAAATCTTTCAGCTGCTTCTGAAATCACAGCAAACAAAAGATAGTTGTGATAAATATTTGCAATTGAATCCTTATGAGTATATAAAATCCATATATATATTGCAGTATAAATGTTGAAAATATGCCTGATAAAATGATGACAAGCTCAGGAATGTCAAGGGCATAAGCAAAGCTAGCACAGCACTCTTCTTATACAAGAGTTATTTCTAGGGTTCAACATCTTTATGTTATTTTTGAAAGGAGTTTCTGCAAACAAAACTATTTACCTGTTGGTTCTGTCGAAGCTTCTCCTTTTTAGCTGTAAGTTCCTTGTTTGATTCAGTGCCAGCATTTCCTACAAGTTCTAGGAGCTCCTGAGATTATAAAATAAAGGTTTTTTTGGTTATTTTTATTATGCTAAATAGCAGAGATTTTAATTAGAATAAGCATGCTGCACCAATAAGCGGTAAATTAATTTTGGTTCAAGAATATGTCTCTAATGAGTCTCTCTCTCTCTTGCATTCACTCACTCTCTTTAAATCTAAAATAAAACATAAGTCATGTAACATAAAACAAAACTTATGAACAATGGAACTTATGGAAGATCAAGTTCATGATCACAATGTAGCTGATTATAACCTGTTCAAACGCAGAGGTGAGTTTTTTTCCGCTCCTCCTGACGCTTTTTCTCCAAATCAGCAAGCTGCTGTTTGACTGCTGCCTCCCTAGCCCTTGCTAGCTGTTCCTCCAGATGGATGGCCTCCTTTATGTGTCGCTGTCTGAGAACTGTATATATCATGTTTTCTGCTTTCTCCCCATCTTTACCCTGGAAACCAAGATTTTAATAATTTTCTTTATGCATCTTGTCTCTGATCTACCTTTCTTTACCCTGACAACAATGAATATGTAATAACATTCACTGGAAATCATATTATCAAGCTTGTTAGCAAACGTGATAAAACGATTTTCGATGTTCATTTTTATGTTCACTATAACAGTGATGATGAAGGAAGTCTGCACTCTATACCCTAATCAGTAACATAAGAGTTAAATAATGTTTTGATTTACCACAACAGAATCTTTCAGCGTGGTACTCTCAACCTGACGAGCAAGGTTTTCATTCAGCTTGTCCCGCTCCTGTTGCAGACGGATGTTTTCCTCAGACATCTCTGCTTGCTGCCTTTCTATTAATGGTTGAATGAACTGTTGGTGTTGTTCATTGAGCTGTGTATCAAAGCAAGTTTTTATATAAGACAGAGAAAAGTTAGTTTTTTTCCAAAGGCATTTTAATTACTTTTGATGCCACCATCACTGAACTTAAATTCTTCAGCTCTCTCAAAACACATGACATTTATTATAATCCCTGATCTTATCTTAGGTCCAGTGCTGAACAATGTTAAGCCAATCGAAATGAAGTGTAGCCAAGAAAGAGCAACTTTATTAAATATTACATCATTCTGAGAAACCTGTCATTGGAGAATAATAAGAAGAATTTTTATAGCACTTTCCCAATGATTTACAGATTTTACAGAAATGATAAAAACCCACTCTTCAACAACCATGCACCATATTCACATATAAAAGACACTCACTTCACAACAGACAACCGCTCATGTACAAAGTAAATTACAAACACATATTATGCATGCTCATGGTCAGGACAGGGTCACAGTGAAGTGGATATATTTTTTTAATCTTGGTGTGAAAAATAATGATAAACATAGATGAAACACAACCTTATCTCTAAGAGAGGAAAACTGTCGCAGATATTCTGCCTCAAAATTCTTCTTAAGGGCTTCCTGTTCCTGTTTATGTTTTGTTAGCAGCTTCTGATATTCCTCTTCTGATAATTTATCGCCATGTAGTAGTATTTCTCTATCAAACTTAGCTTGGTGCGTGTCTATCACCTGTAAAAAGTATCAGACCACAGAAGTAAATAAGAAGCAATGATTGAATGAAGAAAAAAAACCCCAGTAAATTCAAAACACGAGTTTGAAACTTCCACACACAAAAAATCTACAGCAAAAAAGTCTACATTTATTATTTCTACCTTTCTGCTGTTTTCATCAAAGGAAGTTCCCTGCAATAAATTTCTTTGCTATGTCTATAGTCTTCAATATGTAAATTGAATTTTAAATGAATAAAAGACTGGATCTATAGGAGTTTCAAACACAGACAAAGAAAAGCCTCAAAATCATGTGAACACGATGTTATTAACCAACAAAATTGTAATCCAGCTCACAGATGGCAGATTATGCCACAATTAGGCTCCACTGACCAGTTTTTGTTGTTCTCTGATCTGGTCATCAAGACGCTGTTGTTGAGCTGCAAGCTCTTCCTCCAGTGCTCTCTCTGCTCTTCTCAGCTGCTCCAAGTGCTGCAGCTCTAGTCCCTCTTGCTGCAGCAGCTGATGCTGCACCAATGCTTCCTGCTCTGGAGTCAAGTTTTCTCCATTAAGCTGGCTGCTAATGTTGCTGATCACCTGGGCTGCATCGTTATCATACCTAGCAGCCTGGAACAAAGGCAGGAAATCATAAGGGGATACTGAGGTCTTTATTTACAATCTACAAACAGGAAAGTTTTTACGGTTTTCATCCTCTTTGCATTTATTATTTTTTTATTAAATTTATCTTTGCATACAATTTAGCAAAAAAAATTCAGAGTCACAAACAGCGTTTAATCTTCAGCCAGTTATTTATCATTAGTTTTCAGAGATTAAGGCTGGATTTTTAAAATGACACCAGCACTAAAACAAAGTATGTACTTACATGCATCTTGGTGATGTGATCCAGTTCTTTATTGACAACCTTGTCACGATCAAGCTGCTCACGCAGGCGCTTACGTGCAGCAAGCTTAGCAGTCAGCTTGTCTTGTTGGCGGTATTGCTCAAGGTTTCGCTTGCTCTCCAGCTGCCTCAATTCATTGTTGTGGGCACAAAGAATTTTGTCACACTCTGACTTGCTGAGGGATTTCAGCATCTCACGTAAGGCTTCTTCCTGCTCCTGTCTTAAGTGCGCTTTTTCAAGCTCCTTCCAACTTGCCATTAGTGCACTTTCTTCACTGGAACGGTCTGCATCAGTCTGAGCAAGGTGAACATCAAGAAGATTTTGTTTCTCCTTATCAGTCAGACCCTGCAGTTCCTTGTCTGATGGTTGCTGCATCTGCAGTCTACCTTTTCGATTCTGAAGCATGTTGCCTAATTTCTGACTTGTGGTGTTCAAGTTCTTTCTCCTGTCTTGAAGCCTCTTGAGCAAGTCAGCAGTGTCAAGGCTGTCCACACCCAGCTCTTTAAGTAGGGTTATGTAATCAGGATCATCTATCTTATCAAACATCTGAAAGGCAAAGAACTTTATATAAAACAACTAAAATAAAAATCTAAAATTAGAGCACTTCATCACTTGAGCTCATTCTAAAGAAAACTTCCATACAATTTATGATACTCATTAATAAGAATTAACTTGTCATTACAGCAGATCTAAAGAGTAATAGTGCATGCAATGTGTTCATTTACATTAATTATAAAAGTACACCATGTTGAAAAAAAAATCTTTTTACTTACTGTAATCTTGACACACACATACACACAAATTTTAAAATGCAGGATTATCACAGCTATTCTCAGCAATCATGCACAGGCAGATTTAAATCTTCCCTTTCGTTTAGACATCTCAAAAAATTTTAAGGGGCCCATCAACTTGTCTATATGTATTTTCTTAATGTGTTACCAAATCTTGCTGTAATGGTCAAAGCTCAAATCAAGTTTAGCATCAGATTCCTGACAGTAGTAAAGTCAGCTTAAATATATTTGGTGTTGTTGGCAAGTGCTCAAATGTAGATTGTTTTTTCTTTTGTTTTCTTTTTAATTTCAGGTTTTTTTTTATACACCTTCCTCTATAGCTCACCTGTTCCGGTAGCTGACTGACTGACTTCTTAAGTTCAGCATTTTGTTCCTCCAAAATAAGCTGCTTGACCTTCAGGTCATGCAACATTTCCCCATGTGACTTGACTCGGACATCAGGAACCTCCTCTGCCCCAACACCTTCAGCACGAGCCTCTGCTATGTGCTGGAGATGCAGGGCTTTCTTCTGCTGCCGTCGTCGGTCTAGGAGCTTTTGCTGCAACTTGGCTAGCTGCTGCTGCTTCTGGCTCTCTAAAGGAACATTTAATTTAGCCATTTTATGCGCAGACTCCATCAAAACATTCTCAGTTTCTTGCTCAGTCTTGGCTTGTGCCAGTTTGGCTAAAAGCTCTTTTGCCAGGTCTTGCTGACTGGCCTGTTTCTTCTTCTCAAAGTCATCGATGATCTCTTCCATTGCTTTCGTCTCCTGAACTTGCAGGTCATTTTCCAGCTTAGCTGCCTCGTATGCTTGCTTCTCAAACAAACATTTTTTCTTGTTCTCTAGTTCCCGGGGTGTTCTTGTAGTCTGGACTCTTGACATGTCACCAATGACAACCACCTCTGAAGATGATGAGACCTGTTTTTCTTCATTATCTTTGCTGTATAGCCTTGCTGCTGAACTCTGAACTAAAGTAGTCTTCACTGGTTCTTTCTGTGCATGTTGCTGTGCATTATGTCGTGAGCTCATGTGACCATGAATGTTGATGTTGGTCACCTGAGTTTTGGACACTCCTCCAGAAGCCTGTTGCAAAAAGTTCAAAAGCTCTGAAGACAGATAGAACGGGCCACCTGATTCCAGTAGGGCTATCAACTGTCGCATAAGTGGAATCAGCCCTGAGTCACTATCACCAGACAAGTGTGAATCTCCATAGACACCAACTAACTGACTATCGTAGTCTCCTGCAAGAAGGGCACTACGAGTGAGAACCACTTTGGCTTCAGCCAAACTCAGCTCAGAAAACTCGCGAGCATATTCCAGAGCCGAGTGACAATCATCAACTGACTCCACCATTGCCCGAAGCTGGTCACGAAGCTCTGCCTGAAGTCTAACCTTGCCTGCTTGTATCGTTGTAGAGTAGCATTTTCTGCCTCTGGATTCATAGCACCTTCAAGATCATCCATTCTGTCCTTGTACCTCTTCTCCTCTTGTTGCATCTTGACACAGAACTTGCGCACGGCCTCTGAGAATCGTATGTTTGCAGCACTGTGACTGTCTTCTCGTTCATTTTCGGTTTTGTCACCAGCCACAAGGATGCCTATGACATCCACTGGAATGACAGTGGCGTAGTCCTGCTGAGCTGCTCCGCGGCGCTGGACTTCCTGTTTGAAACTGTCTTGCAGAGTTCTGACTGCACTCCCAATTTCTTCCAGAGATGCTTGTACTTGAGTTGTCGAGACAGTGTTTAAGTTGAACATCATAGTCACTGCCAACTCTTGTTCCTTCCGTGCAAGCTGAAATCATTTATAAATTAACATTAGTTTACATCGGTGACAGATTAAACATTAAAATACTCTTACATCCTTATTACAACAAAAATATATAACATTTCCCCACAGCACGTTGACAATGTATGATATAAATGCACATGTACACACCATATGAACACACAATCATGAAGTATCAGTCTAGCAATATTTCCATGATGCATGACACCTTGTTTAAAATTTTGTAACAAATATTTGCTTGGAGTGAGCAGGCTGATGCTGAACATTTTAAATATGTTCATATCAAGGACAGGTTCTTGTGACAAGCTGCAACACAAGACTTTTATTTAGTTTCTGCCATGGCTTCCTTGATTTTGGATGTGTAGATGTTTTGAGCGGCTTCCTCATCTAATGCTTTCTGGTGGCACAAAAGTTAAGTAACTGTCGCTAATATAGTGGTGATTGGCTGTCTTGAGTTCAGATCTTATCTTGAGCATGCCATTCTTTCTCTGCATGAGCCACATGTTTAAAGAGCTGGCTCTCAGTTGTAATATAGGCTTAGCTGCTGGTTTGGTATAAACCACCAATTACTTTTTTTCTTTCCTACTTTTTGCACATAACTATAAATAATGTCCTGCTAGTGACCATGGTTATCACATGACAAACAATTAGATCCACTTCTATTTATAAATCTGACAGGTACATAAGCTCACCTCCTGTTCTTTCTGCCTCTGACGCCGCCAGAAACCCCTGCGAGCTACGATTTCTTCCTCTAGTTTGCCCACTGCTCCTGGTGGAGGCTTTGGTTTGCGATGGGAACTAGAGGCAAGGGTAACTGGTACCACTAGCTGTGACTCCGGGTTTAGACGAACTCCAACAACTGGACTTGCCTCCCCAGTCACTAGGTCAACTGCTTTCTTACCAATCACGATGGGAACCAGGCCTGAAAGATGAGTAGGTATTTTGAGGTTAAAAAGCATGGATCATATTTTGGTAATCAATTTACATACTAACAATGCTATTATCAGTTATCTTGTAAACATACAAACCAATGCATCTACTCGTACATGCATCCTTGCCTGCAATTGCATGTGCACACACATACATGCCACATCATGTTTTTCCCATGCTTATCCATTCACATTTAAACTTGCTAAAGATATCTGTTTAGACAAAAAAATTAAAAAAGCAATTCATATCTGACCTTCTCCTTCCATATCTTCCATAGTGCCTCCCAAGGGGATGATTTTTCCAGATCTGCTGTCACAGTCTGCTCCCAAAATGGGAACATCATATCCTGATCCTGCAGGGTCAGCCATGCTTGTCCCGACAAGTATGGGCAACAACTGCCCTGTCTTGGTGAACTCATACATACCTAAATCATGCAGTGAACATTTGCAATCACAATTACAACACTCCAACATGTTTTAGACTCTCATCTACTTTAAAAGTAACTGTCCAACAGAAGAACAGGGTTGGAAAATATTTGCTGATGTGCAATACTTATATACTTACAAACTGTCCATTTTCCCTGATACATTTACAGGCACTATAATGAATGAATAAAAAGTTTATACACATCAAATTCACACCAGGGCTTCAGAACTGACAAGACACAGGACATAAAAAGCACTGCTTCCAGCACATTCTGTGGATTACCTGGAGAACCACCAGTCATAGCTAGAATTTCTGCACGTCTCTTTCTGCGATCAATGTCTTGGCGAGTACGCAGCAAGTGTGACTTCATACGATTGCGTATCTTCTGCAATTCTTTCTTCACATTTTCAACATTGCACTCTTCATGGCGTATATCCATGGTACTACCTTCACAACCTGTGACCAGAATACAAGACAAAACCCACAAAAACTTACATCTTGAAGTATTTACACATTAAGAAGCCAATATGTGAATGGTCACATCCAACATTTTACAATCTCAGATTTTTTTAAATCCTAATGATCGATCTAATTATTTAATCATCTCCACAGTTTTAGCTGTGAAATGACACTGAGGACAGTAACAAAGCATACTTGCAGAATCCACGCATAGTGAATATTACTGAAAGTAAGGCTTGAGAGAGAATTGCTTTCACTGACTTCTCAATTTGGTAATAATACAAATCTTCAGACAGCTCTGAAAATTTAAACCTTGCACAGATAAAACTCTAGGCTGCTTAGAACAAAAGAAGCTGTCATGTGATACAGGGAAACAAAGTTCACTATCAGAACGACAAAAATAAAGTTTAAGCAAAGTTATTCTGACCAGCATTATAGATGACATCTTTGTACTGTTTTACAGCATCAAGCAAACGAGCTTCACAGGCAAGCGATGAAGAATCCAGAAGAGACTGGTATCCACCAGCTGAAGGCACCACACCACTGGACATCCTAACACCACCACGGACATGCACAAGTCTGCTGCTGAGTTGATCAACGAACGAGTCACCAGACATGATGGGAATACGTGTCCTCTCTCCAAATTTTGTTCCTCCAACAGGTACTACAACACCTGTAGAGAGTGCACAGTTGGCGGTTGTGATTTAACAATGATTTCAGACAACTCAAAAAAGTTTCTTACTAAATGAAGGGATGTATTTCCTAGCCATTTTTCACTGGATTAAAACATTTGCAAAACACATAAGGAAAACAGTAACCGGCAATTATCCCCAATATATGCTTTTTCATCACTGAGGTAAGAAACTGATGTGAGCAAAACCCTTATATTAACAAACCTGTGTGTTCATCCAGTGTAACAGAAAGTATAGGAACAGCTTGTCCAGTTTCTGTATCCGTCATGAATGAGCCAATTTCAATGGGAACAGGGAGGCTTGTAACAGGATCCAAATGGATACCTCCTATTGGTAGG
The DNA here is from genome assembly GCF_003073045.1 of Pomacea canaliculata. Taxonomy (NCBI): domain Eukaryota; kingdom Metazoa; phylum Mollusca; class Gastropoda; order Architaenioglossa; family Ampullariidae; genus Pomacea; species Pomacea canaliculata. The sequence continues at coordinate 32,007,527 of NC_037590.1, read as the reverse complement.
ACAGCTCCTGTTTGTGGATGAATTGTAATAGCTAAAATTGGTACATGCAGGCCACAATGCGATTCTGCCATCGGCGCACCATAGCGAAGATCACTTCTGTTCTTCAGTGGCTTCAACTTAGTGATAACAGGGTCACCAGTAGTGGAGTTGACTGGGTATGGAACAAAGGGAATGAAGGGCTCATCTGATGTGGCTGCCTCACCTGTAAAAAGAAAAAAAAACAAGCAAAGTAAACATTTTGCATGATGAACTCAAGTACAATTTGTTAGTTTTGATAAAATATCGATTTTACTTTGTCTCTTAATTTTTACCTGTTGCTGAGTCTAACACAAAGACAAGCCTTGAAGTGATAGGATCGAAGGCCACATTCCCAGCAACTGGTAGTACCCTTGCAGTCTGTGGATGTACAGCATAGTCTGGTGGAATATTGGTGACAGTGCCATCAGCCAACATCATCTGACTGCCAGATCTGGGAACAAGCAGCCCTGTCTTCTCATCTATTATGATAGCTGATGAGTGGACATTCCCTGACTTGTCAAAAAGATCTTCTCTTGTTGCTGGGGTTCTAGAGCTACCAACCAGCAGCTGGCCACCAGTGCCTTGCCCCAGAACACCCCATGCGCCGACCCTCTTGCATTCACTGGTAGTTTCATCTGAGATTTTCTCTAGCAGCAATGTCACACGATGATTGAGAGCCTTGTGAAGATCTTGGCAGAAGTCAACATCAGCATTGTACAGTTCATTATTCTGCAGTTTAGCTGCATGTTCTGTCAGCAAGCGAAGCGCTTCACGCAGGGGTGCTTGGAAATTCACCTGTAAGATCCAAGCTCAAAATATTATAACTCTTTTCAACAACCTAAATCTTTTATAAGGAATGGCAACTCTGTGTCAGACAGGAAAAACAGTCAGGCTCTAAGCCCTCTTCCAGCATTCTCCTCTATGTATATTTCTTTGTATGCTTGTAGATGTGTGTATGTGTGTGCTATGCTTATGCAGGTAACATTTGACAATTTTGACATGCTAGTCCTAATAAAGATCTTTAAAATAAAGATCGAGTTTCGGACACATTTTGAACAGACCTGGTGATTTTCTCTGCCAGTTTCATCATCAGCAAAGAGCTGTGCCTGTCGATCCAGGACAGCCCCAAACTGACATCCAAGCTCCTTTCTTCTGGCCAGTTCTAGCTCCAGGCTGTGCAATTTCCTTTCATAGCTCAAAAGATCTTCCTCACTTATGTGGGCTCCCTTACTGTGAAGGTTCATTTTAGCAGCCCAAAGACCTGTTAAAATAAACAATAAACATTAGGCACAGCAAATTTTAAATGTATGCTATACACACGTCATTTTGGCAGGAACAAAAAACAACCCCTCAATTGCATTAATCTTGTCTACTTTAAAGAAAGTGTTTACATCTCTGTCCCCTTCAGTGTTACCTTTCAGGGATTCTGTTTGACTGACGATTTTCTGGTACATTTGCTTCGCATTGTCTTTGTGCTGCCCAATAGATGTGGTGACTACACGTGACTGGTATGAGAGAGTGTCGTACAGCTGTTTGGAGGAGAACCCTTCCAAGTCAACTTGCCGGTCATAATCCCAGAACTCATCATTTTCATCTCAATAGCACCAGCTGTAGCACACAGACGTATAGCAGAGATACAGTGTAAATATTGGTAATGTTTCAATATCTACTGCTGATAATCAGAGAAGACTGGAAAAAATATGCATTCTTAACTGAGCTACCATACATGTCAGTTATTGACACTAAATAATAAGATTCAACTATCCACCAAACCCTACAAAACATGACTGCAAAAGGAAAAAAAAAAGTAGAGATTTAAATCTCGAGGAAAATTTTGGAGGTAACAAAGTACTAATGATGGTTCTCATTTAAGAATTCATGAACCAAACAAACACTTGTAGGCATACTGTGTGCAGGTAAACATGCAAACAACACACACACATCTACAGGTACATCTACATCCTCACCATCCAGTATAGCTGCCTGTTCACCAAACTCATGCTGTCTACTTGTGAGCGCTTGCATGTTGCGATGATACTTCTTGACTGGATACACCACTGACCCTTTACTGGCATAGTCATCAAAATTATAATGCCTAGTTTCGGTACGGTAGAAAGGAAACAAATACGATGTTTTAGACCACCCGTACTTGCGGAACAGCACCTACAACAAGTGTTAGGATTAGATAATTATTCAAAAGGGATGAAATTCTGTTTCATAATACTCTCTATCTCTGAGCAGATGTTATCATAGCTTTCAGAGTAACTACACAAATCATTTGAAAGATATGAAAATGACATTAATGGTAATAACTGAACATCACAGTGTCTTTCATTCTCCCCATTTTGTACAGCAACTGGTTTCTATTTTTGAGCTATATCCCAACAGATATCATAGATCTACTAACACAAGGAAATAGTTATGCCTCATTTTCATAGCTAAAGCCCAAGGAAGCACCTATTCGTAGAAGCTTTGGGTTAGATTATCTGCTGACCTCTGCAGCCCTTTATATCACCTACAGGACCCTACATCTATTTCTGAAATGACCTTATAAAGTCCACAGCTATTGACTCTTCTAGTATTATCAGACCATCAGTTCACTATTAGTATCAACCAATCAAGGGCCATGACCTCACCATTAGGTTCACTCAAAGGAGCTCACTCACCAGCAGTATTATCATGATGATCATACACAGGAAAGCAGCAGCCAGGAGAATAAAGATGATTGGCCAGTCTGGCTCCTTCAGAATGTCACTGCTCACAGCAATGCCACTTGCAATGATGCTACTGGAAGTTGTTGGGAAGAACGGGCCAGTGGTGGAACACTGGGCATCTTGGGTCATCACTCGAACATACTGCAAATCAAGCAGGAAACTTTATTATGAAAGCATAATCTCAGAAGTGTCATTTACACAGTGCCTCAAGAGTTTAAATCAGTGGCCAGCAACAGGCTACAATAATGCTTTTGGATACGTAACAATACCTGTCATAAATATCAAGGTAAAAATGTAGTACTAAATTTATTTGTGGATTTCTTCTTTCACCAATTAAGTGTTCTATTGCCAGAATTTCATTTTAAGACTTTCCTTTTAAAATACAAACCAGAAAGCAGTCCTTACCATCTTTTTATTGATGTCCGTGCTGAGGTAAAACACATACACACCAGGGTCAGTGAACTTGTAGGCAAACAGTGTGGTGGAGGTGGCAACCTGCGATTGAGCTTCCATCAGTGCCCGGAATCCTCCGTAGTCAAACTTGTCATTGGTGTTGTACAAGTTGTTTCTATGCAAACAGTACAGAAGTATCACAATGTTTAGTGTGTATACAACAACAGAGCAAGATACTGCAAAAGTACCTTAGTGCTTTTCCAAAGACTGTATTCACTCTGACTGAAGAACCACCATGTACCTAAAAGCAAAATTTGCAAAACTTACCCTATTTGTACAGAATGAGTCTAACTTCTGATTTAATGAAATGGATTTAGGACACATGTTCTCCAATTTGTTTTATTTTTTTCAACTACCTTACTTGCAGAGACATACACAGCATTGCCAAAGAAATTACACCAGCTTCTTTGGTTTTACCCTCAGAATAAACTTTGTCATCTGTGAATTAGCAACAATTACTACAGAAGATTTCAAAACAAGAACAACTTTTCCTTTTCATAAGACTGAATAGAAAGCACTGCTGAAACCCATAAGAGAACATGGGATATTACAGAAACTATGCCTATAAAAAGTTGGCTCATAACTTACTTGTCATAGATGGGATAGTAGGTATTGCTGACAGAGAAAAACATCAGCTGCCCATACTCAAGACAAGCAGTGGGGTTAGCAATCCCTGAGAAAATGGAACCATTCACAGAAGATGTAGACAGCAGACGGCGGCGTGAGAATGTGAAGCCTGAGGTGCTGTTACCAGAATAGGTGCCTTTCGTGTTTCCTTCCACCAGATCCAACAACTGATACAAACACCCAACAGGAGTTGAAACATCATTTTGCTCAACCTCAAAAACAAAAATAAATACTTAAAAAGTATGAAGATCTAAAACAATCTGTCATAGAAAGGGTGTTTTAGTATACCTATTAAAAATTAAATCAAAGTACCAAGATAAAGAAAATGAAATGAAAAAAAATGCACCTGTGTGGTGTCAGGGTTGTAGACACCAAGAAAGCCAGCTTCACTTGTCTCCACGATACTAACTGAAGTTTCACTATTGTCCAGACTGCCACACTGGTCAGCTGTGATGGAGTTCCTGGCATTGATTATGCTCAAAGCACTTGCTGTTGGAATTTGTTTCTGCATCAAAAATAATGATGTGACATTTGGAAAGATATTAAAGCACATTCAGTAGATCTATTAAATTTTTTTAAATTAAAATTTCCCAAAATTTTTATCATACATTACGTTTAAGTGATGAAAACAGCATGTTTCTGTAGGGGTTTAGATTTTTTTTGGTGGGGAAAATATTTTCAAACCCTATTCTCACCAAAGTGTTGTTATTGCTGTCTCGAAAGTTGAGATAAGGGATGGCTGGAGAAGCAGCACAAACAAAGGTCAGCCTGTATTTGGATTTTCTGCGGCATTCAAGACTGCATACTTCCTCTATATCCTCCACTTTGCATAAGCACAAGCCCAGTAGACGATCAAAGCCAGTATAATCAGCTGGTGAAGCACAGACACTCTGTACAAAGTACAAACTCTCTTTGCAGACAAAATACAATCCTTCACATTCCTCACACATCATTACTTTATCAACATTATTCCTATTTACCCCTGAATATGTCATAGAGACCAACCATTTGAGTTTATTTCCAGAAATTTGACTGTTATGTTTCAAAGCTTGTTAGATAGGCAATAATTAAAGGGATAATGTCAGTAAAGCATGTCATTTATAATCAGTCAAAACTTTTAAAATCCCTCATAATCACTGGGTTAAACTCATCATTTCTCTATTACTCCTCGAGGTTAATATAAGGATGTTCATCATTAACAGAACTTTCAAACTCACAATTTGACACCTAACCAGAATCCACCTCAAATTCTGTTAGATTTGTGTAATCAGTAGCTTATTAGACTTGGTCATTCTTTATAGACAAGCAAACTCATACCTCTGAACAAAGTGTCACAAAGTCAGTTTCACTCAAGCAGCGGCCATCCTGGTAACGATACTGCCCTTCAGCACAAAGGTCATAGACTGTCTTAACACAGTCCTGCTCTCCTTTGTCAACATAGCCAGGCAGACATGGGCATGTTTTGTCACTCAGCTGCAAACAGACAACATGTACATATACATATTACCAATATTTATCTCATCAGCTTATTCCAGCCACTACTTCTCGTGTCTGTCATTCAGTGAGAATTAGCTGTCCTGAGTTCAGATCTCGTCTTGGGTATGCTGTTATTTCTCTGCATGTGGCATCTGTTTACATGGCTGGATGCTTTGATATAGCCTTAGTTGCTGGTGTGGGATAAAACGCCTATCCCCCCACGCCTCTTGGTTGTCCTTGAAACAGACCCCAGAGACCCGAGTAGTTAAAGGGAGACAAGTCTGCCTTGGAAACTATACGAGGTCTTCTGAAAAGGCGCAGATCTAAAAGGCCATCAGAATGACCATCAGATCCAAATCTTGTGTTTGGCCTATGGGGTATTTTGTAATCAGATGTGAGGGCTATGCATAAAAGATGTGTTAAAATTCTTCTTGTTTTAGACACTTTCAACATGACTGAGGTAAAAACACTGCACTTCTCGGCCTGTAGACTGTTAAGCCATACAGTCTGTTCTGAAAAATTTGTTAGAGAGAAGGCACCATCTAAATGTTTATATTTGCAGAGCCCTAAGCTCCACTGGGGACGAATAGGAGCAAGAAGAAGAAATGCATGAACATGAACATAAGTAACAGTACTTAATAATAAAAATATAAGCCTGATAGCTCATGGGATTGCCCTATCATGAATTTTACAGTAGAGTAGATCAAATTAAATACAGAAATAAAAATGAAAAACATGAATCAGATCTCAAGTGCATACACACAACTGATAACAATCTGCCTATGAATTAGTATGTCTCCATAATTCATTAAACATAATCATACCAAAGTTGCATGTATCATCTTTGGTTGTTAGCAAGATTTTGAAAATTCCCACATGCTACACTTTAAAAAGGCAAACACCTGAAAATCCGGTTACAGAACCATCATCAATCTGGTAAATTAAAAAGATCTTTGAAATGAAAGATATGTTGATATCAATGAAGCAAAACACTTTGCTGAAACTAAAGGCACCCATTATCTTTGCAAATGTTTATGTCGTGTTAGTCATGGGGTTTTTATTTTCTGTGATTTATAAAATTCGTGAGAAACAAGTTTGAGCATTCAAAACTGAGGTTCAGTGTGGTCTGCTAGTATTTTGATGACTTTTTTTTCACATTTAGCACTCACATGGTTCAAATATATACAGATAATACAGATACAGAGTGATGAGTCAACATCAAAACCAGTCAAGGTCAAACTAACATGAAGTGAAGATCACAATCATGCATAATTCTCTGAAAAGGCAAACAGTTCAAGGTGCTCCCTCAGGCTGTAGATATAGACTGAAGGTAAATAACTATGAAGGACAGATACTAGCCCACAGCTATGTTTCCAGGATGCAATATGAGCTAGTCTCCTGTCAGGATCAACTCCACCCACATAGCTGATTAACTTTAAACCAGCTTAAAGACACAAAGGTCTGGCCAAAAAAAAATCATGCAAGCACTTAATTCAGGTCAGTAAAAGTTATTTCACATGAACACACAAAAATCCATATTTACTCATTGGCTTAGCAAGAACCTGGAACTGTAAAGAGTTAAAGTACATGAAATACCTGGAAGTCTCGCCCAGCACCAACACACTGACAAGTTGTTTGTCCTTTACTGGGCTGTGTTGCCTCACCTCCACAAATAAAGCACTGAGTTTGAGCATCGTAAGGATTGTAGTGGTCCACTGGACAGGGTGAGCATTGACTGATAGACCCTGCCTCTTCATTAGGATTGTAATGGCCTGCAGGGCAAGGAGTGGGTTTTGAACTGTTCTCAGGACAGTAGTACCCTAGTGAAATAAAATAAAGCATTTTATTAACTTCATTAAATTACTGTCCTAAATAAACCAAACTTCTAATGATATGCAAGCCAAATTTAAACTTTTATATATATGTGTGGCCTATTTTTAAGATTTATGTTTCACAGAAAATGAATATAAATGCCAGATACCATGCATTTCATTTCTTCTTTTTCACATTCATGACTTACTACCTTCACTACTCACCTCTGCTATCATCAATTCAAATATTTTCTCAAGTCCAAATGCCCCAAAACCTAGAAAAGAAACATGCAAGCAATATTCTCTGTTTTATATTTACTTTTATTTGCATATCATATAACCAAGTGTTACCTGGAGGGCACAGGTAAGAATTAGTAGCATTGACACCCAGAACGCTAGCGAAAGAGCTGCTGTTAGAAACAGGATTATCAGTTGTAGCAGCCGCTAGACACACCACTCCAGCTCGGCAAGGTGAGCAAGATGTTCGGTTTGGATCAGCGCCATATGATCCTGGCAGGCAAGGCTCACAAGTGTCGCTGAAAGTACGTCGTGGTGATCCATCATATTCCTTGTAGCCTAATGGGCACTTCAAAGGTTCAATAGCCCCTACAGGACAGAAAAGTATCTTTGTAGTCAAAGTTGAGAAAAATATAAAGGACTGTGTAAGTAAACAGGACAGTAACAAATACAACCTTTAAAATGACAGACCTGCATTGGTACTATTACAGTCATCAATGCTGCCACAGTAGTGGCCTTGTGGGCAACGGATGGGGAAACTTGAAGCCTCAGGACAATAGTAGCCAAGAGGGCAGGGTACCTGGTCCATTGACATGTTGCAGTAATAACCTGCAGGCAAAGAGCAGGCATAAAAAAATATCACTGATAAACACCCTATAGCTTAAACAGAAACAGTACTTACATCATTCTAACATTCACCTTAGTCACACCTCACCACACATATCCTAACAGCACATCATCTATGAGCTGAACTCTCTTCAAAAAAGTATATTAATTTGAAAGTAAGCAGAAGCATTCAATTAATAGTGAAAAATGAATCCTTATACATTCTTAAAAGATTTCAGCCTGCCACTGTAAAGCGAAGTGAACCACTATTTTTTTTTGTTAATTTAAACACTTATAATTTGACTAACCTGCTGCACAGACAGTCTGCATGGAAGATCCAGGAGGGCAAGTCATGCCTTGGTTACACTGAATACCTGAGAAAGTCATATTGAAGTCTGGGCAGTAGAAGCCAGCTGGGCAGAGGAAACAATCATCGATGCTGGCCCCCATGATAAGGTCCCTGTTACCCAAATGAACTCAAGAATTATACATATACACACACATACATGCATATACACATACATGTCTATAAACATACTAATATACTTAATACCAATTACCTTTGCTGTTAGCTGTAATACTAATACTAAGTGCTTGGAAAGACCCATTGATCAAAGGAATCCTCCTTTGCGTTTAACATCATACTCCTATGGCATATCTGAAAAGATTGTCTGGGTAACCAAAAAGAAAATGGATTTAGTTGACTAACAAAGTGCAAATTACGTCTCTGAATAAGGACAGAACCTGAAAGTGCCTGGAGGGCAAACCACAGCACTACTTGAGGCATTGACACAGTAGGACCCAACAGGACATGGTTTGCGCATGTAGCTGGTGGCAGCTGTTTCATCACATATGAATCCTGCAGGACAAGGCTTACAATAGCTAGCATCCTTTGCTCTCTCCTCATCATTGTATGTGGTTGCTGGGCATGGAACAGGATCCTGAAATGGAAATTTCTAATCACGACTTTGACAGAGGATCAGTTTATTTGTAAATTCCAGAACGAGGAGTTCTCTATTCTTTGGAATATTAAAACTTCAGAATGCATAACATTCCCCTTTCAGTCCTTTCTTATTTCCATTAACTATCAAATATAAGGTAACAAGCAATTCATCTTTTTTTTATTCCTCTCTTTCATTTAAATCTGTCTTAATGGCCTTTCGTTTTTCCTTGGCACATTTCTTTTTTTTTTCACTCTTTATGGTTCTCTAATATCACCCTAATCATCTCAGCACATATAAAATTAGAAAAGAATACTTTATTAATCTTCCAGGTCATATGAAGAACTCTGCCAGCAGCAACTATATTTAATATTTTTTCAAACTGTCACCAAAGAAAGTTGATAGTTTTTAGTTACATTTACATTTAGCAAAAATGTAATAATCTTTGTAATGGCACAAAAGCAAAATTGTTTAGCTTCAAGAGTATGACCTTAGAGGCAGGGCAGTAGTAACCACGGTAACAAGGCTGTGAGATGGTGGAATTCTGAGGGCAGATGCGTCCAGCAGGACATGGCTGGCAATCACTGACATCACCAGCACCTTCCTTGTCGATAAACTTTAATAGTGGACACAGTTGTGGTTTTTGCGTTCCTATGAAATTTGACAGTTGAGACTCAAATATCAAAGATCCAGCAGTAACAACCCTTTATATTTCGCCACGTGCTTGTATTAACAATGAGATTTGAGCTTGTAACAAAAGTTCGCCTCTGACATACAGTCAGACTTAGATTGCTTACACGATTGCTTTACCTTTTTCATGGCAGAAAGTGAAACCTTATCAATGGATATAAATAAGGGTTTCAGGAGATACATATGATAACACTGGCCTTCTGTGTGTTGCTGTTTGCATGTTTCAATGTGTGAATTGTGTCAACGCTGGCAAAAAAAAAAAAAAATGGCCAGTCAAGGTTGCATCACGTTTGACATGAATTGTATTCACACTACAAAGTTTCAAACATTTGAGATGCAGTGAAACTTTTCACCTCACAAAGTTCTACAATGCCCATAAATAAAGTGCTTGCCAACTTATTCCTGCAAAAGGTTAATGCGATCTGAATTCATACTTACAGTCGTCACCCTACTTTGTCCCCAAATCGTGGAAACTGATCACTGAGATAACTGCTTTAGTCTAGTTGATGATGGAAGTTGTGTGTAAAATATGGTTTTCCAAAATGCTAATTTTATTAAATATTTTCTAAGAATCTCAGAACCACAAACAGATTGACAATAATATATACATTTTGCTTGAAACTGAAAGACTTTGTCCAATTGTAACAACTGCAAGATTTCATGGACACGCTGTAACATGTCGACTTATTACAGGCACAAGAACCAGATGAGCTTTTTAACTACATTTATGGACACTTCATGCCATATACTTTCAACAAATATAGCAAAAACAACAAGAGTATTAAAATTAATTTTACAACACTTGACTCATTTTAGGGTCGAACTTTTGTCACAGTCTCATTTATGTTTTACACTTAAAAGAGACATTAATGACTTTCTGACACCTGTGTGGATTAGCTCTTTTTCAGGCTATGGCCACAAATTCATATTTATATTGAGAGTATTCCATACATTTAAAGGAAAATATCATCTACATGTGAAATCAAACTCTTTCCATGTGGCTCAGTCACACATAACAGAACTTTGCTATTGTCAGCTAAATAAGTAATAATTACCAGCTGGACAGTAGTAGCCATAAGGACACAGCTGACCATTGGGTGCATAGGAATTGTTTGGATTGGGAAGGTCCATCCCTACAACACAATAGTAGCCAGCAGCACAATCCCCAGCAATGCGGCCGCCAACACAGTATTTCCCTGCAAGACCAATGTAAACAAGATCCTATACTTCATGTGTGTCCCAGAAATTTGTTATTTGTACAACTTGTACAGCTGTAATTTCCATTAAGCATACTCCAGTTTAACAGACCTGCTATGCACTGTTGGCAATCTTCTGGAAAGGTTAGACCAGTGGTGACATCATCAGTGTAAGTTCCATTTGGGCACAAGATGGGATCCGCAGTCTCATTAGAACAGTAAGAATAAGGAGGGCAGGCTAAAGGTGTGCTGGTGTTTGAAGGGCAGTAGGATCCTCCTGGGCAAGGTAAGCAGCTGGTAGCACCTGAGCTGTCTTGGTAAGTACCTGAAGGGTAGGTGAGAGATAATAATCAACAAGGTAAAAAGTGGTTAAAGGGTATGAAGGTGCACAGCCACAATCTGTTCAAAATATTCTACGATCTAATGTTTTGCACTTCAATCAAACCTAAAAATAAATCTTTGCCATATGAGAAAACCTACGAATTTCCTTACACTAAGCTGTCTTACAAGTTCAAGAATAAGGGACAGCAAAAGGTCTGTAAACAATTCTGTGGTTTTATACAACACCAATCTTTTGCTCTCATTCTTGTGTCCGTACCTGGTGGGCAAGGGAATGGATTGGCAGTCTTCTTAGGACAGTAGAATCCAGGTGGGCACAGGTAGGAAGATGGAGCTGGTGACTTGATTTCTGCTGTGTCAGGACAATAGTAGCGCTCTTGGCACTCGCCAGATGCTTGCACAGCTCCCTCGTGGTCACAGTAAAAACCTGCTTTACATGGCCAGCAATCAGTCAGGGATCTGCCACCAGTCTGATTACGCATAGTTCCTTGAGGACACATCTGTGCTGATACAGCACCTGAAAAATTACCAAAAAAAAATAAATAAATAAATGATGAAGGAAATTTATATAGCACATTTCCTGACTTAGCAGATGGCTCAATGCACTTTACCAGAGAAAAGCTAAAACATGTGCAAAACACACATACAGACACAGTCCAATCTATGTCAGCGAACAAACGATGAAAAATAAAAACTCAATGAAAAGACTAAAATCCAAGGACTAAGGTTGTGAGTTGTTACTTAGTTGTATGTTGTAATTCATACTGTCTTAAAAGTATACTTGAGTTTTGGTTGAGAAGTACCTCTGACATGAACTTCCTAAGTTCCATGAATAGTGACTTTCTAAACTTGCTTCATTCTATATGACTTTTAGCCTCTACACTAAATTTCTGGAGTTTAATTATGCACAAAAGTTCAATCCATCCCAGTATTCAGCTAAAAAATTTGTCTTTCTTAGCCTGAACAAAAATGATCAACCTTCTACATTGCCAAAATATTCTCAACAACAGTGCATGACAACTATTTTATTTCTATTGCATAAACATTATAATTATCTATATTAACAGTGCTACATATTTGTATATTACCTGCTGGGCAAAAATGGCCAACTGGACAGGGCATGTTGATGCCAGAAGTAGGAGCAGGGTGAGTGGCATTTTCAATACACAAGAATCCAGCTAAGCAGTCACCACCTGGTGCATCAAGACCAGTTCTGTTGCAGAATTTGCCAGGTGGACAGCCTGAGCACTGACTGATATGGCTGAGACCTGTGTATGGGTTGTAGGTACCTGCAGCAACAAAACCTCAGGAATTGATTCAGTTTTGAAGTACTGAAATGCCAAATGAAGAATTTGCTGCTGATCAGCAGCTAGACTGACTTGCAATCACCTGAAATATTTTCTTCCCAAAATCTATCTTATTTTCTAGGGAAAGAACTTCTGCATTAAAATGAGGAATAAATCTGCTACACAGTTGCTGATGTCAGATTGAGTTGAGGACCTGCCAAGAGGAGACACTGCAGTTAACATGAGAGTTTCTTTTTGCACATGTTAAAACTTTACACATTCTTCTGTAAATCATGATAACAGCTATGCAAATAGTCTTCTCTCTATCACTAACCTAAGGGACAGGGTACACCATTTCCAGTTGTTCCATTCAGGCAGTAGTATCCTGCAGGGCATGGAAGGGTATCATTCATACCAAGGGTTGGGCATGAAGTTCCTGATGGACACACTAGACATGTACCTGAAACAAATATAACACTCTTGGAAATGTTGATTTTTACATATTTTTATAAAAATTTTATTTCATATTTTTACAGTTTTGTTATATGTCTACATATATACTATTACATGACACATTTTTACATTGATTAACCACTGATTCTTGCAGACAGCATTTACTTTCCATCTGTACTATGATCCTACTATCACTGCATATCCCCATGTATTTGAGGAAAGACATTGTATAAACTCACATCTACAAAAGCATGTTTTGGCAGTTATGTCTGATTTTCTTAGTCTTGTGGTGCAACAGGTAAGTCCACTAATATACTGAAGACTTATAAAGTGACAGTGATTACTGGCAAGGTGCCAGTGGTAGTGGTGAAAGGCATGGTGTCATTAGTAATGATAACTAGCAAGGACACTTGTTTAAGATAAAGCTTTAGTTGCTGGCTTTGCTTAAAACACCATTATCCCCTTTCCCTCACTTCCTTTAAGTGAATGCATGTTTTCTAACAGCCTGCCTAATTTAAAAAAACATAATAATAATTTTCACTTACCCAGCCCGGTTCTTGGTGCATAGGTGCCTTTGTCACAAGGAATTTCTGCCACAGCTCCTGATGGACAGTAGTGACCCACAGGGCAAATGTAGCCTATGATGCCATTAGTGGGATTAGGGATATTTGACCCAGAGATGCAGATGTAGCCTGCTTGACATGGAAGGCTGGTCCCTTGAATAAGAAAAGAAAGTCGTCTCAAAACAGCCTGTACTATTTTAACCAATCGTTTTCTTCGCTTTTTAAATGTTGTCTTGTATTCTTTGGATATGGCTCTAATCTGCCATCTTTATTTTCCTCAAATCTTTCCACCAGAGCATCACTCACGTTCACATTTGTGAAACCACACATGTAACCAAAACTGCAACTTAAAATTTACAAAAGTTTTTCTCCCCTCACTCTCTCTCTCTCTCTCGCTATCTTTCCGAAGAAGCATTTTACAGTTTGAGTGAAATCCGCTCACCATTCTTTGAGCTCTCTGGCAGACAGTATGTTCCTGGTTTGCAAGGTTCACAATCAGTCTCATTGCTGTTGCCTTCACTGGTAGCAAGGGTTCCTTCAGGGCACGGTGTTGGCTTGTAGCTCCCCTTTGGACAGTAATTTCCAATGGGACAAATGGTACTGCTTGGATTGGGTTGGCTGTTTCCTCCCTCGCAGTAGTACCTGACCATTATTGCCATTCAGAAACTTTAAAACCTGTTTGTATGCAAGTTCTTTGATACTGACTATAAAGCTCAAGCTCTGAATATTCTGTGAAGTACATCAATTCAATTATCTCTTTTTTCTCTATTCTTTTTGGATTATAATAATAGTTCATTAATAACAGATGACTTTCTAATCTTCCTGTGACTGAAATTGTGATTAAAGACATTTTAATGTCACAGAATATCACAAAGCTGTTCATGTGGCACTATCTAGCTAGCATACCCTGCAAAACAGAGGCCTTCTGGTTCTGCAAGTCCACTGGCTTGACAGTAGTAGCCTGGAGAACACGGCTGGCATTCAGACTGACTGACCCGATGCGTTAGATTGCTAAAGGTGCCCGACAGACAAGGATGCTGGTTAGCACGCTCAGTCTGATTAGGACAATAATAACCTGGTGGACAGGCATAGTTGGCCAAATCTCCAATGGGTTCAATTGTGTTATCACAGTAGTACCCTGTGCAAAAGAAAAGTGAAACAAGAAATATTATCTCTTTCTCAAGGAAAATGGGTAATCCTGAGTATATACTAAATAATATACTTAAAACAAATATAAAAAGATTGTTGTTTAATTACTGAACACTTTACTAGGAAATTCAAAACATCTTAAAATAACCTCACTGAAAAAAACCTGTACCTTCTGGACAAGTTTTGCATGATGACTGGCCAAGCTCATTTTGATAGAAGCCAGATTTGCATCGAATGGGAGTTGATGTTGCAACCAGACAGTAATGTCCTTTGGGGCATAAGTAGTCATAGGGATTGGGCACTGCTTGACCTGAAGGGCAGTAGAATCCTACAGCAGAAAATAATCTATAGTCATTTTGTGTTTCAGTTTCATATGTGATAAGCTCTTCCAGTGGTGAAGTAGGGCAAACATTTTTGTAGGTGGCACGTACACAAAAACATCACTGAGCAAGCAACTTACCTCTTGCATGCTGTGTTGCATACATATAAGGACATTTGGACAATATTTCCTACAAAATGAAATCAAAATGCCAAAGATGATTGCTTGACCAGCAAAAAAACAAAAAAACAAACAAACAATAAAAGCAAAACAGAAATAAACAAAGTAACAATAAAAATAAACTGATGATTAGTTGGAAATGCTAAGGTTCCAACTACAATAAACTTTCCTTTTCATCGTTCATTTTTTATAATGTAATTTTATTATATTATGCATTTGATAGTAAAGAAGTACAGGCTTGGATTTTCAATAACTGACAATTTAGGTAGAAGCACTTTTCCCTCCTGAAGTCAACAACAACATAAGTCTCAGTTTTAACTACGCTTTAGTGAAGTCATTTACGTGATGAGTGTAGTAATTTTTTTAAAAGTTTGACAGAATTTAGTTTAGAATATAAATATAATTTTTTTATGTTGGACACATATTAAAGAAACCTTGTCACATCTACAGACTAGGTGGTCCCAC
The DNA here is from genome assembly GCF_003073045.1 of Pomacea canaliculata. NCBI lineage: Eukaryota > Metazoa > Mollusca > Gastropoda > Architaenioglossa > Ampullariidae > Pomacea > Pomacea canaliculata. The sequence goes on along the minus strand of NC_037590.1, from coordinate 31,992,004 downwards.
TGAACATTAATATGCTACATCCCATGAAGTATTAACAGCCTTACTGGCTAAATATTTTTCATCCTGAATAAAAATTAATATGGTAATAGTAATAGCAAAAGAATAAATCTTTAAATGTAAAGCTAGTAAATTTCCGTATGTGAAAAAATATGCTATTCCTCCATTGCAAAATTTTCAAATTCATAAAAGGAATGCACATTATTTTAGAGTGAAATTTTATTTGATTTTATTAAGCATGTCGGATGTCAAACATTTTTCTGTGCCTGCGTTTCACTCAGCACTTGAAATGCACCAGAATTAGAAAGGCAGCTTACAGCAGATTATGTTTCACATCATATTCCAGGCATTTTTATCTGGTTTGAGGGGAAAGGTCGAGGCCTTTTTTTTCTGCTAACTGTAGCAATGCCTCATGCCTATGCTGCATCGTCTGCTTGAGTGCTGTTTGCTGCTTGTTCTAGCAATAGGGGTTCACTGTTCTTTGCCTTGCCCAACCCTGTTTACGCTTTAGCATGGCGTAGGTGTTGTGTAGGCTTCAACCCAGGGAGACAATGTCGAGAAAGAACCCCAGAGTGTAGTGTCCATCAGGACATTCTTCCTAAGACGTTGAGAGGATGAGGTTGTTTTGAAAGCAGTGACAGACATGTATTTTCCCTTTTTTTTCTATGTTTATCTACATGTGATTAAACTCATTATTTGTACCATTCATTTGTCTTTGCTATGGTCTACATTCATCAAATGTTTGATAGGTACGTCGTGTCCCACCTCTGGCTGAGCGGGTGGGTGTGTGTTCATGCTGACTGTGTGAGCAGTTGTGAGCATGCATCCGGCAACGCTGGGGGCGATCCCTGACAAAGCAAATGCACACCGATGAACTGCAGGTGGCAATGGTTAATAAAGCTTTGTTAATCCGAAATGCATGTAGCAAGGGAGAAAGATCTCAAAAGACTTGTTGAAAAAAGTGAGAAGACTTTTCGCACATGCTGATTTCCTATTGTTCTAATAGCTCACTGCACAAATCACATACCACAAGCCATAAGCACAAGGTGAGAAAGATTAAAAAAAATGATTATGAATGACCACCAGCTTCTAGAATTATAAATACAAAGACCAGTAAAATCCTGTGTTATTAACGTCCCCCATTTTTACATTTGTTTTGTAAAAATCAGTACATTTTTCAGGCTCTTTATTGCTTGTCAAAATGGGATAGTCACAAACCTAAAGAGTACGACTTTTTCATTCCAGAAATTTTGTTTTTGATGACGAGATTTTTTTTATTTTGAAACATTATAACGATAAAGCTGCCACCATTAATTTACAGCATAAATGCCCAACCCAACACTGCAAACTTTCTTGTCTTTCACAATCTAAAGCAAAATATCCACTCACCACTTGAACATGGTCCAGACACACTGCTCAGTCCAGTGCCATTACAGTAGCGCCCACCATCACAAGGTGTACATTCTCCCTGTGAAGCTAGTTTTTTTCACAGGGCTGTAAGTGCCATTTCGACATGGTGCTGGTACATCACTGCCCTCCACGCAGTAGCTTCCTACAGGACAGTCCACCTGTGTGGGTGAGCTCGACCCCAAAGGACAGTAGTAGCTTGCTCTGCATAGCCCTGTGGGGGTGACCAGGCCTGAAGAGTTACAGTAGTAGCCAGCTGTGCACTTTAGCATGGCAGAAGACCCTTCTGGACAATAATAGCCTGGCTGGCACTGACCACCTTTAGTTGAAGGCTTGGGAAAAAAACAAACTCAAGCTCTTGTACACAATAAAATATGATCAAACTGACTATAGGATAATGTTTCCAGAATCTTTTAACAACAAATAAAAGCACAGTAAAAGATTTCTATAACAGACATAAATCATCTCATTCATGAAAATAATGTGGACAGGAGATCGACAACTAAAAAACTATTTACGTGGGCTTGGGAGGATCCGCCAGTACAGTACCAGCCAGCAGAGCAGTTGCCAGTGGGTGCTGCATTGCCTGCACCTTGACAGTAGGTGCCAGGTGTACAGGAAACACAGGCCCCAGCATCCTTCTGCTGAGTCAGGTTGTTGAAAGTTCCAGCCCCACAGGCATGCTGGTACCGGTCAGTTGTGTTGACTGGACAGTAGTACCCAGGTGGACATATGTTGACAGAATAATCTGAAGTGTTGGCCAAACAGAAGAACCCTTCAGGACAGCTTTTACAGTCTTTCTGATTGGCTAGGTCTTGGTAAGTACCTGATGGGCAGCCAACTGGGTATTTTGTACCTTTTGGACAGTAGTGCCCAGGAGGGCAAGTGTTTCCAATGATGGGATGCACAGTATCTGTAGGACACTGGGTGTTGTTAAGCATGACAGGGTTGGCCTTGTCAGCTCCAGATACACAGTAGTAACCCTCCTGACAAGTGCCTGTAGGTGATGTCAAGTTACTACCTGTAAGAAAGTGTAACAAATGCATAAGATCAACAAACAATGACAAGGAATACAAATATGTTACCTTATTAATGACTAGAACATGAAAACCATAAACAGAAATCATATGAATATGGCCACAGAAGCAGACACTGCTGATTAATTTTATCTCCAATAGCTATAAATACTAATTACAAAAAATTTTCTCACATGAATTTCAAAGACCTCTTATGCCTCTTGCTTACTGGTTTAACACAAACATTCAAGGATTTCATTTGATCTACTCTCTATGGCACTCCATCTTAATCAAAGTACAATAAGAGTAATAAGCATAAGGAATGTATCTTAATCCCTTGAAAATAATCATATAGCAAAAATAAAGCACAACAAAAATATATAATACTTTGATTGGGTGTTGCTCAAGGACTTGATTACTCCTCAAAAAGAGTTTTCTTTCTTTGAATCTCAAATGTGTAATAATTGGAGAAAGGTGAGAACATTTGTATCAATACTCTCGTACCTTGGCAGAAAGAACCACCAAGACAAGGTGTACATTGTAAGGACTGCCCCAGACCAGTTATGTTGCTGAAGGTTCCAGCAGGACATGGCTGCCAATCATATCCTGTACCATTTGGACAGAAGAAGCCTTTCGGGCATGGCCACTTTGCAGAGGATGATACATTTTGCACTGTCAATTCTGGGATGCAGTAGTACCCTGATGAAAGAATCCTTTACATACCTTTATGTGGAAGAAGTAATCATGAAGCAAATACAGTCTCAGTGTACTAAGATCATAAAGACTATTTGATATGGATATGATTGGTGACTTAGATGTGGCTGGAAGGTATGCTAAAATCTCAACAAGCTGTATTATGAACAAGTTTGCAGCTGTCACCAATGACAATAAAATTCCATTTTCGAGATGATTCAGTAGTGTGAAAAAGATTAAGCTTTATGAATTAACTCTTAACTACCCATGTGTTAGCCCTTTGTTAGTAACTCAACTTTAGAGGTCACCAGCTGGAAGCTTGTCTGGACCTGTCTGTTACTAGAAAAAAAAAAATCTCTCAGCAAATATGTAGTTGATTTAAGGGGTGGAAAAATGAAACAGATGGATTTTGACTTCCACAGGTTGTGTCCTGCACACAGTAAACCACTGACAGCTCAGGCCTACATGCTATGGCACCTTCTTTCACTTTATTTCACATACCCGCAGGACAAGGAAGACATGCACTTCGCACCGCTGTAGTCAACATAGTATCCAGCAGGACACATCTGTGGTTCAGAACTGCCCTGTGGACAGTAGCGAGCTGAGGGGCAGATAATCTGATTCTCCACACTGGAGCCTGTAGGACAGTAGTACCCTGCCAACACCAAGTTGATGCCCACATATTAAACCTCATCTTGTGTGCTTGAATACAAAGTCTTGTCTTTGAATTTTCTTTGGTTGTTGTATGTGTACAAGTATAAGATAGGACTCGCCTTTTGAGGAAAACATATACCTAGAAATGTCATATTAAGCCACTTACCACTTCTGCACGGGCCAGACACAGTTGTCAGACCAAAGCCATTGCAGTAGTAACCTTTAAGACATGCTGTGCAGTCTGCAGCTGCTGTCAAGGCTGTATGGTTAGAAAAGGTTCCATTGGGACAAGCAGAGGGTATGGCTGATCCCTGGGGACAGTAGCTGCCTTGAGGACAAACCACTTCTGTTGACTGGTGTGATCCGGCAGGGCAGTAGAAACCTGCCTGGCATTTTGCCACTACAGCCGCCAACCCTATTGTCAGAGCAATACAAAGCTTAAAGAGACTGAAACAAGTGTAACAATCATACACACTACAAGGCCATTAATCTGTAAGTGCAAAACTGCAGAGTGAGATAGTACAGCAAATGTAGCAAAGATATGAGTAATGTGATGGCAACTTTTTTACTTCTGCCTAAAGGACCTCATGGAAAGAAAGTTGTTATGGAAAGTGCAACAAAGTTCAAATGTTGCTCCCTTTGTTTCTACTGTTAATGAGACATGTAGTGGAACCTGCTGGTTTGTAAACTTCTACAAACTAAGGTTCCTGCTTGGTTCTGCTGTTTGGTAACACTGATGACAAGGACAAAATTTTTTGTCTGCCATGCACAAGATTTACCTCCAGGGAGACGAAGATAGTTATGTGTATATGTATGCCACTGTGTAAAAGACATTTTCCAGTCACAAGTGAACTGCATAATTGTTTGCGGCTTTGTTGAGAAATTTCTTCCTTAATAGCAAGGACTTGTACATCTGCTGTACAGCATTCTCAGCAGTCAACAAGGCTAGCTGTCTAAAAATACATCATGCAACTGTGCTTTGGGCTGACCTGTTTTATTGCAGTAGTAACCTGCAGTGCAGTTTAGGCAGTCTGAAACACTGGTCTTGACATACTGAGGGTTGTATGTGCCCTCAGGGCATGGGAAAGGTTCTGATGTTTTTTCTGGACAGTATGATCCTGGAGGGCACTTATCAGCATTTGAACCTACAGACCACAAAAACTTCAGTCATGATTCAATAAATGAATTATCAAAAATACAGACTGTACTCAGAAATTTCATCAGCAGCTTCTTTGAACACATAGCACCCAGTAATCTATAAAATGTCTCTTGCTTTCAAAAAAATGGGAAATGATGAAGGTGAAAGTGTTCAGAAACATTGAATTTTAGTGACCTTTATCCTAATCTCCTTATGAACTGCTGTATCTGCCAGAGTACTAAATATCCACTGAACTTCTTGTGTGCTTGCATACATGTGCATGTGAGAGAGAGAGTGTAAGCCATTCTGATTCTTGTAATAGACATGTACCAAACTCATGTTAGGATCACACACAAACTTATCTAGCACTCTGAAACCTCCAGCAAGGGAAGCACTGCACCTTGGGTGGGGGTGGTGGTCGTTGCAGAGCTGCGGCAGAAGTAACCTGGTGAACATGGACGCAGTGGATAGGTCAGACCGCTCTGATCACAAGCCATACCTCCAACACAGTTGGTGCAGTCCAGTGACTTGGTCAAACCTGGACAAAGGATCAATGAGCAGTTTCCATTTACTACTTAGTGTGAAGTTATGCCCAAGTCACATACAAGCCAACTTAGCACCTCTTGTGCATGTTGTGTGTCACATGTAACCAGGTAACCTACCACATGGCATACGTTGGCATACTTTATAAAGATTATACTCAACACGCAGCTGCAGGTTACTGGTATCTTTTATTATGGAGACCACTTGCACCTACCACTGCCTAATACGACAAATTTTCTGCTCAGTCCACATCCAGGCTGCTGGCTGAAATAGCAATGACTGGCACTACTGCAGCTTGTCTTGCTCTCTCCAAGCTTCTCTGACAGGCTGAACTTCTCACTTCCCTTTTATATCTATCGGGAGGTTATTGTGCCATGGGGGCCACGCCATATTGGAGGCAGCGTTGATTGTACTGCTCATGTCCAACTAGTGGGAGGCTGGGTGCGGTCCCCTCCTCTGTCCCCCTCCATCCCCTCTAGACAACACAAATTTGAATGTCAATCAACCCTACTGACCAGCCCTGCAACCATCCAGCCTTATGCTTGTATATATCAGCCTCTACCACACATGTATTCATGTGTTCAATCAGTGAAAAAAAAATGTGCAGTGGGTGTTTGCACCTGCATGCATATAGAGAGAAGTTGAGTGTGTTTGTCTTTTATCTCTTAATTTTTATATCAAAGTCTTACCTGTGCGATTGTTGTATGTCCCAACAGGACATGGAAATTGTTCAGCATGCTGAGTGCCATTAGGACAGTAATACCCCTCTGGACAAAGATATGAACTATAGGAGACCACAGGACCAAAAGTTGCATTGCAGAAATAGCCTGCTGGACAGGTATCACAAGACGATTTTCCATGATCCTCCTGAAAAGTTTCAAGAGGTAATGACAAGATGACAAAATTTTATTTTTAAAGCCACCCTAAAATTGTTGACAGACCTTCTATCTTGTGCTTTAAAATATACAAAGTCACTTTCAGTCATCATACCTGGTATGTTCCTGAAGGACAAGGCTTAGGTGCTTCCAGCCCACCAATGCAGAAGTGTCCTGGTGGACAACTGTAGTTACCTGGTGTAGCTGATGACTGGCCTTCAGGGCAGTAGTAGCCAGGATTACAATACCCACTAGGTGACTGTAAGCCTTCCTGTTGACAATATTTTCCTGAAAACAATAAACAAAACAATTAGCAACAAATAATAATTTGTCTAAAATCAATATGAAAGATGCTCTTAAACAGCAATAATTTTAGTACAAAAACAGAATTCCAACAATACATTAATAAAAAATCATGTTGTGCTTAAGATACTAAACCTAAACAATGGATTTAAAGCTAAGATGAAGTTCTCTATAGGCACAGCTCTCTACATAACTGACCAGATGTGCAAATCTTGCAAGCAGAGAGTGCGCTGCTCTTGACAGCGTCCAGGTAATATCCCATGGGACAAGGTATGGGATAGGTACTGCCCACTGGACAATAGTAACCACGAGGGCACTCCGCACCTGTCGTACCATCAGATGGGTTTGGCAAAAAGGCTCCTTTAATACAGTAGTAACCTGCGAAAAAATTCTACACTATATTTACAGGATCAAAGAATTTCAACTATCTGAATCTACAAAGTCATCACAAACTGTCATATTTTTACTTATAGCGAAAATGAAAGATGCAATCAATGTCTTTGGCATGTGAGAGTCTTTTCCCCTTCATTTGCTTTATTTTGCTGTGTATTTGTCGCATTTTTTACTTGCATTCTTAAGGTTTTATTTTATGAAAGTTTATTATTTTCAACAATCAAGAAATTTCACAGAATTACAAAGTAATCGAGTGGAATAGGAGAACATCAACAAATCTGCAGTCATGTTCCCAAGAATGGAAGTGTTTGTTGGTAGGGGTGCCAACAAATCTGATCACACAGTTTCAAAAATTTCAATAAACTTCCAAATAAGCCAATATCCATCGACAGCTCAAAGAAAGGTGACTTGGAAAACTTGGAAATAGCTTTGGAGCTATTTAAACCTCAGGTAATTCATTGATAGAAGGGATTATGGGAGAGAATGCTGATTCCAATGATATGCTACACTAAGTTTAGAGTAACAGACTTATGTGTAATTAAGGCTCAAACATAAGCAATTTTAGTATCAACACAAGAAATTTGGTGAAGGTAGAAGTGAAAAAATAAATTTAACATCAAAACACATTTTCTCACAAAAACTGAACCATATGCAGGGCTTCTGCTAAAGCTAAATTCTTTGGGGTCCCAGGGACCCCTTCTTCAGATTTTTAAGGGGTCCCTGTTCTTCGCCCAAATTTGAATGGGACCCCATTGAGGAAAATTGAAGAGGTCCTCCGAACTTTTAATGCGTACTGTACGCAATTTTTTGTGTAAGCAGAAGCCCTGATATGTATTATGTCAAAGCATCAAAAGCAATTGTCTAAAATTCAACCATGGCAACCCAAAACCATAACTTTCTGCAGATGCCTTCGATATTGAGTTTTTAAGACTAAAGTGCACTGATCCCATGAAAACATTTCAACACACTGGGGAGTTTTAAGTGACATTATTTTAAAGAGATGAGTATTAAGTAGCAGCTTGAAACCACTTAAAAATGGCAACCTGGCAGAGGAGCAAGAGGAGAGTGTTCCAAGCAGAGGGACATGTTAATCAAATCCTCTTTTCTCCAACAACAATAAATAAAAAATGTTTTTATTATTTCAAATCTCAGCAAACCACATGTAAATTGTAAGAAATGATTTCAAAACATAGATCTGTAGACATTTTATAGTCTAGAATTTCTCACATACACGTCTGAGAAACAGTTCACATTAATAATGGAAAAAAAAACTTTTGAAAATAAACAGTATCTCACCAGGAGAACAATTTCCTGAAGGAGCTGCCATGCCTTCTAACTCGCAGTATTTTCCTCCATCACATTCTGTGTAATTTTTGCTTCCTGCGGGACAGTAGGTGCCCCTCTTGCACCGTCCTCCTTGACTAGAGTTTGTGGGTGAGGCCTCTTTGGCTCCCCCTATGCAGTAGTATCCCTGAGTACAGTTGGCAGTCGGGGAAGAAAGGCCTTGGCTCAGACAATGCATACCAGGTGTGCATGGCAGACAGGCAGTGATGCTGCTCTGTGTTAAAACAGGGTTAAAGGTGCCTGCAGGGCAACTAAAGTCATCACCCTTTGTTGTACCATTTGGACAGTAATGACCTGCTGGGCAAGGATTGCTGGAGTAGTCTGTTGCATTAGTGAGGCAGTAGTACCCTGCAAATATACATCAACAAGAGAAATCATTCATTTGATGAAAAATAAAAGTACTAGTCTTGGTGCAAAATCAGAAATGCAAACAAAATTCATTCTGTGAGGCAGAAAAGCATGAACTGACACATGAAGAAGACAAAGGTAGGTTTATGCATGGACACATGCCACTAACCCCTTACACCCCCCCCCCCTTCACCAACACACAAATTCTCTCTCAAACTTACTCATACTAGAGCATACAAACACAGCATCAAAACACATACCAGCAGGGCAAGTCTTGCAAGTACTCTGCCCCTCTTCATTCTGGTAGGAGCCAGCAGGACAGCCTTGAGGCACTTCACTTCCCACAGGACACATGTAGCCACGTGGACATATACCTCCATACCCTGAAAACAGCAAGGTACAAGCAAAGTCACAAGTGGGGTAAAAAGTTCAGCAAGATAGAGACAGACAAACAGTAAGGTACAATGACAGCTGACTGACTTCACACTCCAAGACCCATGCAGGAACATAAGATAGTTTGACAAATATCTTTTAAATACTACGTTGTTGTGCAATGAGGCATTGGACATCAATTAAACTGTTTAAAGGAATATCCATCTAATTGTCAAGAATGAGTCACTAGCACAAAATCTTGACATTAAGGCAACTTATAATACCAGCTACACTACTCACTGACTTTCCTTACAAAAAAAAAAATTCACCAGCATTCATATTAAGGTGCAACAATTATATCTGAACAATTTCTGAAGCTTACCAAACAAAATCTAACTGACCTGTGTGACCTCCAAGAAGAGGGCAACTAGGTGGATAGGAGGAATTGACAACGCTGTTGTCAGGATTGGGTCTATCCACACCAGACTGACAGTAGTATCCAGCATGACACAGCCCAGTGGGAGCAGTGGCATTCTCCTCAGTGCAGTAGTATCTGCCATCACAGTCTGTACACTGGGTCACCTGAACAAAATCACAAAATCTTGATATTCACTCTGTACATTAGGTCACCTGAACAAAATCACAAAACCTCAATATTCATAGTCTGCACACTGGGTCATCTGAACAAAATCACCGAATCTGCATATTTCGGTGCCCACTCTAAGCACCACATCAATGAACCCACGTCCAATCAGCATCTATTTTATCTGCATCTATGTACATTTTTATTAAATTCAAACATTTTAGCAACTACTGTCCTTCTCATACAAATCTTTGTTCCAAATGCAGATTCTCTGTTTCTTTCTGACATCTCATGAAATACATATTCTCCAACATATATTCTTGTTATTATGGTGACAGATCTAAACATAATTACTTTTCTCCTATTTGCCTGTTTATCAACTTGAATTTCAAGATCCATGAGTCCATAAGTATGCTAGCAGAGCTATAAAAGATTCTCAGTATGATGTGCTTACCTTATACAGCCTGAGCTGTTTACTGTATGTTCCTTTAGGACACGGTTGCCAGTTCATTCCAGTTCCACTGCCACAATAGAAACCAGCTGGGCAGCTGAAGTAGCCTGGTTGTGAGGTTCCAAAAGCCACAGGAAGGCAATAGTACCTATAGTGTGTCAGGCATACAAAATTTGTTTAAAATAAACAAAACACTTCGATATTCATCTTACTGAAACTCTTTCTGCCAATCAGCACCATTTATTATGCCATACTAAAATAAGCCATTGAGGTTAATTTCCAGCATATCAACTGGACGCTCCAAATCACAGCATCAGATACTGTAAATGGTACAATGTCCATTAATGTAAGATGATATGCAGGCAGCTCATATTCCATGCACCTTCAAGTCAGCTAAGTAGAACTCTTTTACTGATGTGCAGGTCACTTGTAATTCTCTTTATAACTTTGAATAGGAATTGTTTAGCTTTTCAGCATACCCATCAGGACAGATGTCACAAGCTGACATGCCAGTTCGATTGGTGTAAGAGCCAGGTGCACAACTTATTGGCACCTTGGTACCTTCTGGACAATACTGACCAATGGGACAAATCACACTATTTGCAACTGCTGAACCTGTTTTGTAAAAAAAAAAACAAAAAAAAAGAGAGTGTGATATTATATGTATGTCAACCAAAACGTCATTGCCCTTAGAATGACTGCTAATATAAAACAAAACCAGTTTGATATTCAACATTTCTTTCTTTAACTAAAAACTACACCTTGTTGCATAAGCAAGAAAGAATTTCTGCTTTTACAAAATAGTTTAGGTCACACAAGGGTGGTCCAGTGGTACAATGTTTAGCGCCTGTCCACAAATACATTGAGTATTGGGGCTGTCTAATGTTTGTATCTCATCTTGGACACTCTGTTCCTTCTCTGTGAGTGACATCGGTTATACAGGGCCGACTGTTTGCCATAATATAGCTTAGTTACTGGCTCAGAATAAAACATCAGTTCTTCTCCTCCCTTAGTTCACAAAACTTCTGAGATGCCAAACTACTATTAAGAAGCAATCAAATACCCCTTACAATCCACCACAAATCTTGTTTAATGACAAAGCTGATAAATCTGTCCTTTAGTGCAAAACCTACCTGTTGGACAATAATATCCTGCCAGACACAGTCCCTGCTCAGCAGTGAGACCAGTATTCTGGCAATAGTAGCCAGCTGTACAGTTTGTGCACTGGGTTGATGAGCTCAAACCTGTGGCATTGGAGTAAGTCCCTGCAGGACATCTAGCAGGGGTATATGTGCCTGAGAGACAAAGACAGTATCAAGCTGAATGTTCATTCTAAAAAGAATAGAAAGTAAAAACTACAATGTAAACTGCTATATAATCAACATAGGAGAGCACATATGAAGACCCATGGAGTTGAACAATGTACTTGAGAAAACACTTTTGTTTGGGAAAAAGCAGGATCTTTTGTGGATTTCAAGGTCAGCTAAGTGCGGGTGTGGAAAAAAATGGATGGAAAAAAAAAAAGAACATAATGTGATAACACACTCAACGAACAAGAGCTAGAATTCCGTCCTCTTCCCTAGAACACTAAAGAGGAATGGACTGATATTGGTGCTGGGGCTGCAGTGTTAGCCTTAGTGAGAAACAGGATTGGTCCCTGGATTAAATTCCCTGTTGAATATGCACACACCTGTGCAAATCCAATAAACCTAATACACTAAATAGTTTTATTTACAAAACAAAATGCACAACGTCAAAATTCAGCACTTTCCTGTAGCATTCAGATTATCAGATTACCAAAGGCTGAATGATGACTATGATCCCACACATAGCCCAGTCTATTGTTATATTACATGATTTTAGGACTGTATATGCTAATATCTATTATCTTGCTTCACTAAAAGGAATGACTAAGATGTTTAACCTCACTCTGGTTTTCATACATTCTGCCACTAAACTCAGAATATGCACAGTTCCACATATGACCATCCAAAAATATAATTTGATCATTTATGTACATCATCTGGTTTGAAATAAATCCACCTGCACAATGCAATCTAGCACCACCCACACAATTCTCACAGATTAGGTTTTCCTCCCTGAATCAAAACATTATGAGCTCACCTAAAGGACAGTATTTCCCAGGTGGGCATATCTCTGAGGCAGACATATTGGAACCTTGTACACAGTAGTATCCAGCTGAGCATAAACCACTTGGCTTTGTAAGGCCATAGCTGTCGCAGTAGTAACCTGATAAAACAAGAATATTTCTTCAAATGAAATGCCTACTTATCATGAGATTTCCTGGATCAAAATGACAAACAACAAAATGTCAGAAACAAATCTAAGTTTTCATGTGATTTTATTTGTCAAATGGTTAAACACTGCACAAAACAAATGTGATTTCCATTCAGCAGCCATAACAGATGCAATTCAAAAATAGAAAACTTTCTCCTATAGTAATCCAGACAACAAACATAAATAAAACTACTAAGGTATTACTTGGTTAAAACTCATAAGTATAAAAGAAAACAAGTGTCACAGAACAAGAAAAAAGAAAACATCATATCCTTTGCATTTCAACATCTGACCTTGTGTACAGGGTGTGCAGTCTGTGACATACATCAGCTGAGTGGTGTTTGAGAATGTTCCAGGAGGACATTTCAGTGGTTCTGTTGTTCTTTCAGGACAGTAGTGTCCAGCTGGGCACCTGTCAGCATCTGCTCCTTGCTGCGGAGCTGCAGTCTTTGCACCAGTATGACAATAGTAGCCAGCACTGCATGGAAGGGAAGGATAGACTGTGCCCCCAGGGCAGAAGAACCCTCCTAAATAAAATACAAATTAATTTCATTAGCAAAAAGAGGTCCAAGGCAGTACCATCACTGGGGAGTGAAGTTTTCGAGACCTCACATACTGCGGATAGCTTTTAGCACCAGTCCCTTTGCCTTGTCTGCCTTATCGTTCCCAACTGCTTAATGAGTACCCATTCCACACTTCGTTAACTACGGCAAGTATACTGTGTCACAAAGGTATCAAACCAGTTAGTGCATGCACTTTTAAGTTGGGACACAGCTTCTCTATCCACTTCGCAAAGTTTTTTAAACTATTATAATAACCATATCAGTCAGCTTTCAATAAAACATTTTTATAATTATATTATGAATGGTTTCACAAAATAAGCATTCTGTATGCTGTATTTTAGTATATGTATAAGTAATGTATGACTTACATATGTCTATAAAAATACTATGCATTTAATTTAATAATATAAATATGGTACAGGGATTATGTGAATGTATTTCAGTATATCCTGCTTTAAAATATAATTTTGATTTTGTCTTACAGAAATTTTACCTAAACACATGAGGCAGTCACTGGCTGAACCTATGCCAGTGTTGTTGCTGAATGTGCCAGATGGGCAAGGGTACTGGTTGGACACTTTAGTACCATTAGGGCAATAGTGACCTAGATACCAAAACAAAGATTTGTCAATACATATAATGAACTCCTTTTTTACCTTTATCAGAAAATGAGTGACAAAAGATACCTTTATTATTTCAAAAGCACTTTTTCCTATCATCTACCCCTACCTCAACTCCCTTAATTATATTCACACTTAATTATATTCACTCCCTTAATTATATTCACAAGTGCACAGGCAAACGTAGAATCCATTCTTTGGCATTTTACCTTCAGGGCATACATACAATGAATATGAAATGATAGCTCCATTGCTGTTGTCACAGTAGAAACCTTTAGGACAGTCTTTGCACCCTGACTGCCGTACCTCATCCTGATATGTACCAGAGGCACACAGAGTACCACTGCTGGATCCTTTAGGACAGTAGTACCCAGCAGGGCACTCATACAAACTGGGATTCCTGACTGTTTGTCCTGGAGGACAATAGTACCCTGAACAGAATGATTTTAAGATTCAGCTTATGATGCTATTCTAAATATGCTTGAATGGTGGGGAAAAGCTAGATAAAAAACTGAATGGCTAAATACTTAGGGATAATCTTGAGTCTCACAGACAAATCTGCAACTACACTGTGCATGAATAAATGAAGCTGTTCAAATCTCACCAAAAGTATGTAAAAAGTTTGTAAAAATATGAGCCAAAAAAAAAAAACTGCACATGCAGTCATACATACCTGGGTCACATTGACCATTTGGTGCATCTAGGCCACTTTGGTTGCAATAACTACCGGCTGTACACAGCACACACCAGCTGATGTTCTGTGCACTATAGCTGGGCTGGTAGTAACCAGGTGGGCATGGCTGAGGCGACCAAGTGCCTGGTTCACAGTAATGACCCAAAGGGCAACGGTTGCCTGCAAAAAGATAATCATACTATGTTCCAAATTAAAGTAAATCACTTATGGGATTTGATGTGTGCTCTTTTTTAATACAGGAAAAGCAAAAACTAGATTACCCCTAGATTACAGATTTAATAAGTAATTATTAAAATCCTAACCCTAACCTATAAAAATAACAAGTCAATTTCTAACTTTGTCAAAGACTGACCTCCTGTCCCAGTGGGCCTGTCTGTGGTGGAGTTAGCATTGCAGTAGTAACCTGCCATACAGAATGCCCGAGATGCGTTCATCGCATCTGCATCACAGTATTTCCCCAAGTCACAACCTGTTGGCTCAGAGCTCCCTAGAGGACAGTAGGTTCCTGAAAAAAAAGATAAACTCAAATCAGTCACACTCTCACTATTCATTTACTGGAGCCGATCAGTGTCAGCACCAAGAAGTAAATAATAAGTTGATATCACTAAAGCATATAAGATGTGCATTGTTACTGTAACTAGTCTCCTCTTTGTGGTTATGCAGAGAGCTCTTTGTGGAGACAAAGAGCTGGCTTTTTACATATCTATACAGTGAATGGTAGAATGGAGCGTAGTATTATGGTCAGCCAAAATCTTAGTTTCTGCGTCACTGTAACCTTACAAACAGGAGTATTTGTGTTCCTATAAGGTCAGAATAAAACTCAGCAGCTTGACTGACTTCTCTCCCTGATTGTAAATCTGAGTCTGAATTCCAAAACCTGCCAGCCCCGATTGCTTATTTCCCTAAGCATCAAACTTTTCAGACAACTGTCAAACCATCCCCTCTCCCCTCCCTTATTGTCACATGGTGATCCACTCAACCCTTATGTGCACATTCTGTGACTTGGGCACCCTCACTTGTGGACTCCTGACCCACACACGTTCCTGCAGCTATCAATGCCATATGGCTCTGGCAGTTTAGCACACTGTCCAAGGTCAAGTTGCCACAAAGGTATTCTAATCATGTGCCTGTGTGTAAGCATGTTATGCGTATATGTGAGCACACGTGATTGTGCAGTGTTTATGTATATACACATACACAAACAAAAGACTCCTAGACAATAGCCTCCAAAACAACTCTTGTTCTTCTGCACAGGTGCATCCAGAGCCTTTCCAGCTTGGCACTCCCTAGCGAAACTACCGTAAATTTCGGACTAAAAGCCGCAACTTTTTCCCCCAGCACACACCCTTATCATGCTGAAAATGTAGCTTTCAAGTTGTATAAATTTGTGGTATATAAACTAGTGCAGCTTATTTATGAAAAAAGTAGAGATCTTTTTTAATTTAGTGAGTGTGGATTTTATACAGGTGCGCTCAATAGACACAAATTTATGGTAGTTAAAATTACCGTTCTCTACCAAAAATGTATCCAAGGTAGCCCATTTATAAGTAACAAAATATAAGGGTGTTATATTGTACCTGCCAGACACTTTCCTCCCTGTGGAGAGGAAGGGGTGGGAAGAGAAGCACCCAGGGTGCAGTACCAGCCTGGATCACAAGGTGCAGTTGGCTGGCTCAGACCAGGAGAAGCACAGAAATAACCAGGTGTACAGGCAGTGCATGCAGCAATACTGGCCTGACCTTTGGGAGAATTGACAAGCTTTTACCATCAAGAAAATAACACAATATTAGCTTTACGCATACAGAATGAAAATAAGTGTTCCTTTACCATTCCTTTTTCTTGTAAATTCTTCTAATAAGCACACTTTCCAGTCTTTGACAAGGGCTTCAGAATATATTAACTCAATCCTAACACGACAAAATGCCAATTTTAGTATTGCCTAAGCATTTGTTCCAGACCAGAGGGTGAATGCAGTTATTCTGAATTTTTTCAACTCATGAACTATCTACTGTTCCAGGGAATGAAATGCTGCATTCAAAAATAAACTCTTTACAGAGTTACTCATTTTTGTGCTATGGATAAGAAAACAGTATTACCCAAAAACACTTTGCACTTTTACAACAAATGAAGCATGTAACTCTACTGATCATGCCAACTAACAAAGAAATGGTACCTGTATGGTTGTTGAAGGTGCCAGCTGGGCAAGGGAACTGTGTGTCAGACCGTGTTCCATTGGGGCAGTAGTGGCCTCCAGGACACACTTTATCAGTGTAGGTGGTACTGTTACTGAGGCAGTAATAGCCAGCAGGACATACCTTGCAGCTTCCCTGATTTGTCTGGTCCTGAAAAAACATCAAATATATTTTGCTGGAACAAACCATTTTTTATATGTATAAACTATTCTAACTTTCCTTCTCAAGCTATTTTTCACTCGAAAAAGCCTAGCTGAATAATCCAGTATCAACACAGTCAGAATTATGTAGAAATTATCTCAGGTGCACGCTGTTGAAAATACTTTTTTTAAATTAGGTTGTTATTTATGATGAGAAACTGTCTCTCTCACCTGATAGGTGCCTGGTTCACATCCAGTTGGTATGGTTGACTGTGGAGGACACTTGTACCCTGCAGGACAGATTCCTCCAACTCCAGTGTATCCAGAGCTTGGAGTTGGAGTATCCACACCAAAACTGCAGTAAAAGCCATGGCTGCAAGGTCCACTTGGGGCAGTCAGGTTGGTACGATCACAGTAAAATCCTCCAGAGCACAACTGACATTCACTAGCATTTTTTAAGCCCTTCACATCACTAAATGTTCCCACAGGGCATGGTGACCAGTCACGTCCAGTTCCAGGTGGACAGAAGAATCCCTCTGGACACAAACGGTGTCCTGAAGTTGAGCTTCCTATATAACAAAAACAAGATCCACACATGTAACACATTAGAGCATTTTATTTCTTAGTCATGCAGCAGTCCATGGAATCAAACAGCTGTCAATATATATGGTTAGTATCTACAGTGCTGACTGAAACAAGCAGCCATGATGTTTTCTTGAACAGAAGTTGACATGGATTACCTGCTATGACTTCCTCAGGAACACAGTAGAATCCTGCAATACATTCAAGGCAATCTGTAGCTTGAGAAAAATTGGTGAAGTAGCCTGGCAGGCAAGGCTGAGGCATGGCACTTCCCGCTGGACAGTGTAGACCAATCGGACATAAAGTAGCCACAGGGTTAGGTACAGTGTTTCCCCCAGGACAATAAAATCCAGCATCACAGTTACCCACTGGGTATGAGAGACCTGAAATAGGTAACAAATCCTTTAAATCTTTCTTAAACACCGCACTGCATTACAGGTTTTATTTTTCTGTAAAATACCATAAAGATTTCAGGCTATTTGGCATTGATAATCACAATAATCACAATCTGGTAATATGTAAGCATGGCTTCTGCTTACGCAAAAAATTGCATACAGTACACATTCAAAGTTCGGAGGACCCCTTCAATTTTCGTCAATGGGGTCCCCTTCAAATTTGGGCGAAGAACAGGGACCCCTTAAAAATCTGAAGAAGGGGTCCCTGGGACCCCAAAGAATTTAGCTTAGCAGAAGCCCTGTGTAAGTCTTCAAACTGTAAAATGATGACAGCTCTAGTTACATAAAGCTGCATTTTCAGAATCTTCAATTAACAGACTTGTACAAAGAATCTTAGGTTAATCAATATAATTACAGAAGATATACCTGTGGTGTTGCAATATTTTCCAGGATCACATTGTGTGCAGTTGGCAGCTGCTGTAAGACCTTCAGTATAACTGTAGCTACCAGCAGGACATGGAGAGGGCAATCCTGAACCCTTTTCACAATAATGGCCAACTGGGCAGATGCGATGCTGAGACTGGTTTGAGCCTAGTTCACAATAAAATCTACACACACAAAAAGACAAAAAAATATTTGTTTCATCTTTGCAGAAGTCTCATTTTATTTCTGTTAGAATTGTATATCGTCTTTATCCTACTCAATCCAGTCTACACAGCATGATCATTAGCTGATCATGATCACAGCCAAGAATGTTATTAGCATTAGAAAAATAAATCTGACCATGCTAGTTATCTGGTGTCTTGATGCTCCTCACTGGTGTAAGCTTCTTCAGTTAAAAATCTGAGCTCTCCCCATCAAGACATAGATTCACCATGTCCAAGGTATTGAAAAAAAGAAGAGCAGCCTACAACTAACACTTTGCCATCTGGGGGTTTCAGCTTCTATATCGGCCACCACAAATATTTTCTGTCATTTGTCCTGCCACCTTAATTCCCCATCCTCACATGTAAAAGCAAGACACTCATGATTGACAACTGATAGCTTCTTCTGGAAATAACAGTGAGTATGGAAGTCTCCTTTCACCAACCCCAGGGCTTCCTCCTTCACCTTCACAGGGAATGGCACTTAATTTGAAAAGCCAACTTTGCAACCTCATCCACCATTTGTCACCAGCCATGTCAAAAAAAGGTGGATCACTATCTGATGCTAGGCACAAAGACTGAACTATGGAGTTTGGTAGCAGTTTATCTTTCGCCTCCTACTCTACCAAAACTAACATCACTACACAACCCTCATTTCTTTTTGTCAGTAAAATTAGTTAACACAAGACTGCTACACATACCCTGCTTGACAAAGCCCAGTGACAGCTGTCAGCCCCAGCTCAGCACAGTAGCTGCCTGGGGGACAAAGGACGCACTCAGACTCGCTGCCCAAACCAGTCTTGTTGCTATAGGTACCTCTGGGGCACTTTACTGGAGCAGCAGTGCCGACTAGGCAATATTGACCCTCCGGACAGATGTTGGCATCAGCACCTACACCCACACAGCATGAATGATTATTGATGCCCCCTTTTGTCATGGAAATCAACACAACAGAAATGAGGTTACAGAGATGTCCTGCCTGGGTAAACGAGTATTTTGAAGCATCAGATATGTGGGTCTTTATTATAAATGCCAGTCCATATCACTATGTATGTAGTACTTATCTGGTTGTACCAATGGATATGCATTTGCACAAGGCTATATTTATTGTAACATAAAAACAGTTAATCAAATCTTTCATGATCAGTACTCATTGAAACCTAGGGGAAAACAGTCTAAATCTGGTATGTGATCACACAATTGTAGAAATGTTAGTCAACATATAATTTCATTGCCTTATTTCTCATTAGTAAACTATTTATAAGGGAAGTTAGTTTATCTTTCTACTCAAATATAAAAGCACTAAACATCAATGGGAACACAGTCCAAAAGATATGTACAAAGTTTTAAAGTTACCAGAATCAAAACTAACCCTGATTTGGCGTGGAAATGTTGGCAAATTGCTTGCAGAAGTATCCTGCATCACACAAGTCTGTGGGAGAAACAATGCCTGGTACTGGGCAGAACAAACCCCCTGGACAGGGAGAGCACTCAGACTTTGCCTTGAGACCTGTTATGTCCAAAAACCAGGCATCACTTTATAAATGCTTCCTATACGCTCTTCAGGCATTCTGTCATAAAATCAAAACACTGTAGGTCAAAAATACTGATGAAAAGAAGACTAGAAAACCAAAAGGTGCATACATTGTCTGCTTTAATCGTGTATTTATATACCTTTGTGTATGTGTGGTTATTAATGTCTGCCTTCAGAGGCAAGAAAAGGCACTTTACAAAGAAAGAAATAGGTAAATGAGAGAGTGAGTAAATGTGAGGAGGGGCGGTGAGCATGGCAGTAATGGCGCATATTTTTGAGTGCATGTACAGTCTTAACAATTTTGATGTACATCCTACATTACCAGTGTTTATTTAGCTCCAAGATGAGAAATGATAAATAGCCACAGGAAGCCTTAAGGAATGGATCTAATATCTGCATACCTGTTTGGTTGTTGAACGTGCCTATAGGACAGAGGAACTGGGTAGCGAATCGAGTGCCAGCAGGGCAGTAGCTTCCTTTGGGACATACTGTGGTCGAGTTGTCCAAGATGACAATGCCCATAGTGTTGTCACACACATATCCAGCCAGGCACATCTTACATGCTGCTTGGGTAGTCTGATCCTGATAGGTTCCATTTTCACATCGGATAGGAACAACACTTCCTTCAGGGCAATAATGACCTATAGGGCAGCTACAGCAAATGAAATAAATAGAATCCAACAATAAAATGACATTGGTTCCTGCTAAAATGAAAGTAGTTCATTAGTTCATTACAGACTGAGGTGTTAATAGCTCCTCATGTTGAGCAATCCATAACAAAGTTCATCTAACCACTACAAAATAATTTCCATTAGTTATGTGAGCATATTTCATTAGACCTCTGTGTACAGATGTCTTCATTTACAGTATGCACACACACATACACAGTGTCTGTTTGATCAGTGGAGCCTCTACCTGAAATTATGTGGAGCAGCAGTATTTTGTCCACCAGGACAGTAATAGCCAGCACTACAGTTTCCTGCAGGATGTTCTTGACCTTGTCCAGGACAGAATTTTCCAGCAGTGCATAGTTTGCAGTCACTTGCAGCATCCTGCTGTGTCACATCCAGATAATAGCCTACATCACATGGTACAGGCACAGAACTACCCAATGGACAGTAATGACCAACGAGGCAGACATTTCCTGTGATGCCATCCACTGGCATGGAAGTGTTAGCTTGAAGACTGCAGTAGTATCCTAAAGTTCAAAACAAAAACTGGAAATTCAAGTAACTGGTGATTCAAGGATTTTAGCCCATTTTCTATGATTTCAGGTAAAGGCGGCAAAAATTGTCATCCACTAAAATTTATTTAGAAATGAGAAAAATATGTGATCATGCAAACAATGCATCAAATGCTATTAGCTTTTAACTCTGTCAGTTAGCATTCTAGACATACCAGCAGTGCAAAGGCCAGTTGGCAATGCCAGACCAGCTGTTTCACAGTAGTGTCCAGGATCACATGGTACAGGAGCCTGGGAGCCCAGAGGACAGTAGAAACCTGGCTTACACTCCCCTCCTTCTGGAGCAGTGGGCATAGAAGAGGAGGAGTTGCCACTGCAGTACCAGCCTGTGTATTTTGTGAAGAAATTAGAAATAATCAGCCATGACAGTGTGAGATGATAATGCTCATGTAACAGGCATTAAATGAAAGCTCCTGGCATTTTGTAGTTAGCTTTGCCTGATATTGGCAGGCTCCAAAGCCTGAAAGTTAACATGCTGGAGTGTGAAGCAGAATTTCACTAACTCAAGACCTACAACTGGAAAACTCTCCCTACCTACCCAGAAACTGCTCAGCAGGAATCGGCAACTGATTTATCTGGGAAAGTAAAGGCAGGGCAGGCAAGGGCTATGCTTTCCACATGCCATGACTTAGATATTCCTTATGGACTCTAGGGATACAGGCAGACTCCTTTTCTTCTATTTTTGTGGGGTGGAGGGAGAAGATAATTAACAGCAACAGAAACAAGCGATCATCAATGAAAAGATAAAGTCACCCATGGTCACATCTGATTAGAGTGATGTATCCTCGCCAAACTGGCTTGAGAGGGCCGGGCTCTGTTGTATTGTCTTATCTGATGACATCCTCATGTTGGATTTGTGATTGTGTAAGTTTTTGACAGGCCTGCTGACTTTTGGCCTGGAGTACTGTCATTTTGTTCTGATGTCAGCTTATTTTTACATCAAACAATCTGTCAGCTACAAAGTGCCTTGAGCAAAGGGGAGGCTGCTATACAAGCCAACTGTTATCATTATTATTAGCCTTAAGCAAATGTCTACAAAGGTAAAGAACCAAATTGGTTGATATATCCCTCTGGTCAAACAACACAAACTGATCAACTAAGCTACAGTCTCATAAAAAAGTGAATGCCACATGCCTTCTGACAGCACAGATATCAAGTGATCTCGCCAACATGGATATCAACATTTGTTAACATTCACCTGCAGAACACTCTCCTGTGGGAGCACTCAGTCCAGCTGTCTGACAGTATTTGCCACCTGAACAAGGAATGCAGTCAATGATGCTCCTTGCCATGCTGAGATTGAAGAAAGTTTTAGCTGGACATGGAAACTGTGTATCAAAGGAAGTTCCCTCTGGACAGTAATGACCAGAAGGGCAGGGGAAGTTAGTGTATGTCTCAGCTCCTGCAAATGAATAAATATGAAAAACTTTAAACAGCATGACAGAAAAAATAAACACACACACACACACACAATATGTAGAATAAGTGGCCCAAAATTTTTACAGACCTACTTTATTCTGTAAAGAAGTTTCTGAGAATGAGATAGTAATTAATGATTGTGACAGAGCCATACCTTGAAGACAATAATAGCCTGCAGGACAAGGTAAGCAAGAGGTGAGGCCAGACACACTGCTGTAGCTGCCTGCACCACAGGGCAGGGGATGAGTGGTTCCTTGTGGACAGTAGTAACCAACTGGACATAACCCTCCTGATCCTGTCTCTCCACCTAAAGTAGTATGTCTTTTTAATTATCATGCCAAAATCACAGCACCTTCCAAATAATTAGCAATGCAATGTGATGAAATTCATAATTAGGAAGATATTAACATTGTGGCTTATGCATAGTGTTTTCCAAAATCATTCCTTACCTGACATCACGCAGGAACCATTCAGCAGAAGAGAGTTATTACCACTTGGTCTTGCCCTGTTCACACCATACTCACAGTAGTAGCCACTCTGGCAAAACCCTGATGGCCAAGTTAAAGCTAGCTGACCACAATATTGACCCCCCAGACAAGGGGAGCACTGGCTCTCAAGAGAAAGTCCAGTCTGGTTGGAGTAAGTGCCCAGTGGGCAAGACTGCCAGTTGGTACCAGTCCTTTCAGGGCAGAAATAGCCCTTAGGGCATTTTTCAAGCTGATCACCTCCTAGACAATACCTGGTGAGGAATCAGAAAAATAAATAAAATTATTGTACTTAAAATCTTCATATAAATCTCAGTTTACAGCATCTTATTTTGTCATTTAAAAGTAAAAATAGAAATGAAAACTGCCATTCACATACCATCCAGCAGGGCAAATGTAGCATTCAGAAGCCATGGTATGATTCATGTACATTCCACTGGGACACAACAATGGCTGTGAGGAGTTTAGAGGGCAGTAGTGACCCACAAAGCATACAAAGTCTGCTGGGCGGGAGGAGTTCTGACCTCCAGGACAAAAGAAGCCAGGTTCACAGGGACCAGAAGTCCTGTTTAAACCTTCTTCTCCACAGTACTGGCCAGCTGTGCAGGGTGTGCACAGTGCGGAGCTGTTTAGGCCATAGTAAGCACTGAATGTAC
This sequence comes from Pomacea canaliculata, assembly GCF_003073045.1. Classification (NCBI taxonomy): domain Eukaryota; kingdom Metazoa; phylum Mollusca; class Gastropoda; order Architaenioglossa; family Ampullariidae; genus Pomacea; species Pomacea canaliculata. The sequence goes on along the minus strand of NC_037590.1, from coordinate 31,968,422 downwards.
CCTGTAAGTGAATACACAGACTATGGTTGATAGATGTCATAAATAGTGACACTAGATCTAAATCTGTACTAGATCTGTACACTAGAAGTGAATTCACAGGCCATCACTGACAGAGTTGTTTAGGCCATAGTAAGAGTTGAGTGTACTCTGTAACTGAACATACAGACTATGTTTTACAGATTTAGTTAGGATATAGCAAGCATTGTGCCCTACAAGTGAACTTAGAAATAGTCTATGATTAACAACAGTCAACATTTCATACAGATACTTTGGATCTGATGTAACTATCTGAATAACTTATAGCAAAGTTAATCTCTATCATAGGGCATCATTATCTAAACTGCCCCTGCAAAGTGTTTTGAGCCTGCCTCCCTGTTGGGAAACATGCTATATAAATTCCATTATTATTCTGATGGCGATTATTATTATTACTAATACTTAATTTATCATAAAATATTCTCTCCAGAGAAAACTGTACATTTTCAAAACTCTTATCAAGAATGTTATTAACAATTATTAAACTCAGAAATGACTGAAACTGATTAAATGGAACTTAACATGTACCACCAAGGCATACAAACACACCTGAGGGCATTTCCTTGGAATACTTGTGCCTCTTGGGCAGAAAGCACCTGGAGGACATACCTCCCTTGTGCTGGAGATGGAACCCTCTGTACAGAAGTAGCCTGCACTACAAAGACCTGTGGATCAGAAAGTAGCTCTCTCAGAAAGATGCAAAACCACACATAGGAACACTTTACATGTTTTTCAGATATGGTGGTTTATTAGGATATAGTATACTCTTATGTTCCCAGTAGGTCAACATACAATCAGGTGTTATTAGGTTAAATAAATGGGACAAAATATACTCTCTGTTGATGAAGCCATCTTGTAAGTCTTTCTAGCAATGAAATGTGAATGTATTTTAGGTCATTAGTTTAATGTTTTATATTTTCCCAAATATTTTTCTTCTTTTTTTTTTTAGCAGAAGTCTGTATGAGTTCCATGAAGTAATTTTAGCTGTCAGCTGTCTTTAAGATTTGTAATGCTGAAACTTGAAAGGCAAACATTTGCTCACCTTCACTGGCTGTAAGCCCGGGTGTCTGGCAGTAGTAACCAGGGCTACAAAGCGTGCATTCGGTGACATTGCGCAAACCTACAGTTGATCCAAAAGTACCTGGAGGACAGGCTTCTGGATCTACTGTACCCTCCTCACAGTAGAATCCTGTCAGATCACATCCATACATAGAAAAACATAGCATGCATCAAAAGAGTGTAATGTACATGACAAACTTCATGCACACGCTTTTGATAAAAACATCTCATAAACATCACCAAAGAATGCAGGGCACAAGACTGTTCTTAGTGTTTAACACTCCTGAATTTTGTTCAAACCCTTTTAAACAGCATGCATAATCTCTTAAGTTTTGGACCCAGGCTGTTTACTGTGTAATTCTGATTGCTATTGTATAAATATGACGTGACCACAGATCACCTAATAACCATAGTCATCACCTGGCCCCAGTGTCTTAAATGGTATTTAGAATCTCTAAAATATAACTGTTAGGAAACTTCTAGGGTACCTTGTGGGCAGATGCCAGCATTGCCAGTCTGGTTAGGGGTAGAGTATTGCGCACCATGCTTGCAGAAGTAGCCAGGGTGGCAAAGGCCTGCAGGTTGGGTGAGCCCCACCTTGTCACAGTAATATCCTCCAGAACAAGTGCTGCACTTATCACTGTGGTTCAGACCCATGAGGGTGCTGAAGGTGCCCACAGGGCATGGATACTGATCTTTCCATAATGTTCCTAAAACAAATCCCCTCATATCTCTGACAAAAAGTATATCAACAGATTTTCTTAATAAGGCTTTTTCTTATCAAGTAAAATAAGCATAAAACAATAGCAAATGAGCAAAATTTTATCAAAGTAAAATTAATGCCACTGTCTCGTCAAGTAAATTGAGTACAAAACAATGGCAGATATGCAAAATGTCATAGAAATAAAATTAATTTCAGCTCTTGCTAATAATGATGCATCTAATGATCTTTTCATAAGTAAGTAAATGTAAAAAGTGACATGTACAAACCTGATGGACAGTAATGGCCCTCAGGACATTTCACACTGTCATTGATGACAACCACACCATGACTGTTGTCACAATAATAGCCAGGTGGACATATTTTGCAGGTAGGCTGTCTCATCTCATCTTGATACCAGCCACTTGGGCAAAGCACTGGGACTGAACTATGCTCAGGACAGAAGTGACCAACTGTGCACTCGTATAAGTTTGGTCCCACCTCTCCCTCAGGGCAGTAATAACCTGCCATGCAACTGCCCGTAGTATTTGTGAGATTGTAGCTGCCACAATACTCTCCTGCAGTACAGGCCAGACAGTCAGATTCCTGCTCAAGACAAAAATAGACTGGTTGCCATATGAGCTTTCAATGATGTTATTTATGTAGCACTCTAATAGTGTACTAAGTTATGTCTTTGTAGAGGGTAGGGGTCAAACAGCTCCCAGGACTGTCCATTTCTCATGCGGGCTGCACGTGTAATAGCCAGCCTTGAACTGCTCCCCCGTCTACTGGACCTATTGTTACACCAGAAGTTATCATTGCCTGAGCCAGACAGGGCAGGGTGGGGGTGACCACGGGGGTTGAGAAAGGTTGTGAAAGACCATGGGAAAAAGGGGGGGATGGTTCTGGAATGTTCGACAGAAGATAGAATAAGTAGTGTAGCTTTACAGTTGAGGCCTTTTGATTTTGGAAGTGAAAGTGGAGAGACGGCAGGCCAGCCGCCGAGTGAGACTGAATAAAATCTTAAAGTTATGCAGCAATTTCCATCTTTGTTGTGTTCTTGTACGACTAGCCCACCCATACAAAGCCAACCAGGACTGAATGTTGGTTACATTTAAATTCAGACCGAAAGACAGCAAGGTCACAGCTGGTTCTTCTCTAATCCCATTTTCCCTGAGCAGCCACAGAGCCTGTGGATCATGAAAATGTCTATATATATAGCCAATACCTTCAAACAACCCCAAAGATCTGCACATCATTTTCTGGAATGGCAGACTAACTGCTTACATTACGTTTATGTACTGTGCAGGACAGAGATATTGACATTTAAAAAATGACACAAGAGTAATGAGAACAGCGGCAACTAGAGATAAACATGTTCCACTTTATTCTAACTAGTACTACCTGAGTATTTTGAGAAGATGGACTGTATGTTCCAGGGCTGCAAGGCAGTGGAGAGGCTGAACCCTCCGGACAAAAAAATCCTGCAGGACAAACAGCTCCTGTAACCCCATCCAGGGGTGCAATTTCAGATGCTTTTCAGAACACAGTAGTGCCCAGCACTGCAATTACCAGAAGGCTGTGACAAACCATCTGTCAGACAATACCGTCCACCTGGACATGGCTGTGGATCTGATGAGCCTGAACAATAAGAACACAGAGAAAGTCAATAACAGAAAAAGGCAGTGATGGCTGATGGTTGAAATGGCGAATACTCTGACAGGACAACTCACTTATGTCAGGACAAACCTTTCAATAGTATATGATATAAGATATAACAAAAACAAAAACAAAAGATTGGATATGAATAAAAACCCATGTGAAATCAGAAAAAAATTCACATTTTATATAACTTGAAAACAGCAAGACAATCCACCTTCTGGACAGTAGTAGCCACGGAGACATTTTCCTCCAAAAGCAGTTGTGTTAGGACTGTCAGACCTGCCCGAACAATACCAGCCTGAACTGCAGTTGCCTGTTGGTTGAGAATTGCCCCTGCCTGCACAGTACTGTCCCCCTGGGCAAGGCAAGCAGTCACTTTCACTGCTAGCACCTGTCCTTGGATTATATGTGCCTGTAGGGCATTGCCACTGTGTGCCATACATGGTGCCATTTGGACAATAATGACCTGCATATAGATCAACATTTTCTCAAATAATGCTTTATGCTACTAGACTGTCAATTATGCTGGTTACTTTCCTTTCTCCTAAAAAAAAAACAACCAAAAACATCCCTTGAAAATCTTATGAGCAGGGAAGAAAATGGAATCAAGACCTTAACAAATAATCTTAACTGTTTGTTTTAACAGCACTTAACAAAGCTGAGCTCTCAACAGCCCAAACAAAAAATGTAAAAAAAACTCTGAAAGAAAACTACATATGTGAGTACCCACCCACAGGACACAAGGAGTTGGTAAACTGAGTGGCATTACTCATGCAAAAATAGCCCTTTGGGCAGGTAAGACAAATTGCCAGTCCTTCCTGGTCAGCATATGTGCCAGCTGCACACTGCACAGGCAGGCTTGAACCAGCAGGACAGTAATGGCCAAGTGGACAGACTCCTCCAACACCTGTGTGAAAGGCTTTCTCTGGACATGAGCAATTGATGGCGGCTGTGTTGTTTGCTAATCCTGGTGTTGGGCGGTCCACACCCGATGTACAAAAGTATCCTGCCGAGCAAAGAATAATTACATTGATAAAGAAATATGAACAAAAATCCCTACCTGCAGCTCCTAATTTAGCAGATGATTGATTCTACTCTGTTCAAAAATCAATCCTTTGGAATCAAGAAATAAGAATTTTTTTAAATCATTTTTTACTTTATGATATTTATTGTTTTATATAGTTATCGCAAGAATTCTAGTCATACCATGGTACCATACATCATAAATGTAAATTACTGCTCCTTTTGTGCAAGGTTATAAATCGATTCTAAAAATAAAAAAATATTTACTCTGCTGTTTCACTTAAGATTCTACCCATTTTTCCTTGGATCAAACTGATTCTTAATCATTCAGACTTTCAACATGTTGGTAAGACATAAGAAATTATATCATCAATTAAATAGATCTAGAAGCAAATTTCAGTACCAGCAGTGCAAATGCCCGTGGGAGAAGTGAGGTGCTCTCCTAAGCAAAACTGGCCAGCATCACAAGGCAAGCACTGAAGTACATTGTACAGCCCTGTTGCATTGCTGTATGTACCACTCGGACAAGCCATCCAATCAGACCCTGTGCCTGCACACATACAACAGCCAGTCATTTTTTCACTCCCCCAGAAGACAAGAACATACTGTAAAATGCCCTGTGAAATAATCACATCTAATTAAGCATCTTTTTTTAGAGCTGTTCACTCCTTAAGTTTTAATAGCAATCCATTTGCACTGAACACCCTGTTCTCCTTACCAACATATGGCTGATGTAAAGTGAAATTAAAAATGTTCATAATGAATTGCACAAGAATATGGTTAGACGCTGTTGCTGTTGAATCTACAGAAACTAAATAACCCCAGATACCTGGAGGGCAGTAGTAACCGCGTGGGCATTCTCTTGGACTTAGCGAAACATTACTGGGTGTGACTGGCAAACAGAAAAAGCCTTGTGGACAGGTTTCACAGCTGGATTGGCCAGGGGTACTTGTGTAGGTGCCATCAGGACACTCCTAGTGACAACAATAATAATAAATATTTATTAAAATGTCTATTAAAATAATGTTTCCATGGAAATTTTCATTTCATACCAAAGCAGTGAGTTAAAAAAGAACAAAGATAAATAGATGTGAAAGATAATTATACTTAGGGAAACAATAAATAAATATGATACACCCAAAACAACAAAAACAAACAAAAATCAGAAGTCAGGAGGTGCACCACAAACTCATATTACACAAGACTTTAAAATTCATATCAACCTTCACAGCATAAAAGCAGAAACAAAAGTGCATAGGAAAAATATACACCATGATGCCAAAGATCAAGTGATGAGGGCAGGGCCTATCACAACATTCTTACATGAAGACCTGGTTGATGCGAGTTGTTTTAAGAGATTCATTTAGGAATTTTGATAATTTAGTCTTTAACTCATTTTATATTTTTTATTTAACTTCTTATGGTTTAACACAAAAATTCACATTTAGAAAATGTTAGTTCATATTTAACCCATTGTCGCCCATATCAATCACCAGCAAATGGATCTTACTAATAACTGCAAACGCTTTGCCATTCCTATGACAAGCAATAAAATCAGTCATTTCATCCACCTCTTTGTCAATATGTCTCTTGTGTTAAATAAATGTTGGAATACCTTGTAAATCTCACTGCCATTTGGACAGTGCAAACCTTTTGGACATATGTAGCGTACAGGGTTTGGCACTGCCATTTGAGATGGACAATAGTATCCTCCCCAGCACTGAAGGTTTGCGTTTGTCTGACCTAAACACATGAAACTGTACAAAGTAGGCTTGGCACTTCTTATGTATATTATTTACATTGCAAACAGAATAAACAGCAACATTAAAGAAAGAATTATCCCAATCAAACATTCTAATGACCTTTTAGGGCAGCTTAAAAAAGGGTATAATTTAGGAGAAGGTGGTGCTTCTCAAGCAAAACACAATTTTTGATCAGGCACCAATGAATCTTAAAATCTGGCCCAAACCTGGTTTTCTTTTTTTTTTCTCTTTTTCTTACCTTGGTTGATCAAACAGCCATTGCCCATGTTTTGATTCCAAATAAAGCAAAATATCACACGAAAGGTACAGTTGCACAGCATAGGATAAAGACAATCAACTTTTGATAATACTTCCACATGTAAACTATTGCCTTTCTCTTCGCAACCAAAAGAGCTCATTATCAATCTTTGTGAATCTTTGTGTGTGTGCATACATCTTTTAGTCATGTACCTCTCAGTCTGTCAACCTTCCAATCTATTAGCTATAGAGTCAGAAGTAGGTCATTAATCTATCTGCTTGTTCTCCTGACCCTATTCAAAAGATGAATTCAGTCTAGCAGACCAACAAGTGTCCTGACCTGGATCTGGACAGTAGTAACCCCCTGTGCAATCTGAGCACTCAGAAACATTTCCCAGGCCCGTCATGTTGGAGAATGTTCCAGAAGGGCATGGTACAGGTACATCACTTCCTTCAGGGCAATATGATCCTTCTGTGCACAGCAGGTAGTTTGACACATCTGCTCCACTTGGACAGTAATAGCCTGCAAATAACAGACACACCCCTGATGTCAAATCCAAGTTTTCAACATAACTGCACTCTTCATCTGATAATCACTTTTTAAACTTTGCAATGTGGATATGTTGAAATGATTCTTAAGTACCACATACTGTCAACAGTAAAGTCACAAAAACAAAAAAAAAAAAGTGAGAAGTCTTTTCCTACCCGGCTCACACAAAGGTCCTGGAGAAGTCATGTTGTAATAAGGACAATATCTCCCTCCTGAACAGTTTGTACACTCATCAATGCTGTGTCGCCCAACAGATGGGTTGTACATACCAAGTGGACATGACACTGGTACTACGCTGCCTTCGGGGCAATAGAAACCTTTTGGACAGATATTTGCACTGGTGCCTTGAGATGGTGTGGAGCTGTTGGCACCCACAGTACAGTAATATCCAGCACTACATTTTCCTGTGGGGTTGACCAGCCCTTGTTGTTCACAAAACTCTCCTCCTGGGCAAAGCTGGCAATCTATCCATGAAGTGCGATGGGTCAGGTTGTTATAAGTACCTAGAGTAGACCCAAACATACATACTAATTGCTGACTTCAAATATGGCTATCAAGTAAAAAATAAATCCTTTCTGAATCCACTTTATTGCTACATTGAATTGAAAAATTAATTTCAAGTCTAATTTATAAACTCTTTTAAAAATACTGGAAAGATAAAAGCTCTATGAGTAGACTAACCTGCTGGACATGGAAACTCATTACTTCTGGTAGTATTTTCAGGACAATAGAAGCCTCTTGGACATGCAGAGTTATTGTACATGACGACTGGTTCTGTAACACCATTACAAAAATAGCCTGCAGGGCAGCTTTTACACCTTGCCTGGCCATACTCATCTTGATAGGATCCGGAAATACATGGTGAAGGATAGTCCCTTCCTGCTGGGCAATAGTGACCAAGAGTACAGTTCAGCCCAAGTGGCATAGCAGTTTCCTGTCCACCAGGGCAATAATATCCTGCAGCACAAGGTCCATTTGGTAAAGCACTGCCACCTCCACTACAATAGAGACCGGCTGTACATACAAGACAGTCTGAGATATCACTGTTGCCAGTGCTGTTTAGGTAGGTGCCAGGTGGACAAAGGAATGGTGCTGTACTGCCTTCTCGACAGTATGCTCCTTTCGGACATATGTCTCCTGTGAAAGAACCAAAACAATTCTCTCAAAATTGTTTTTAGTTTAACTAAAAGTAGAATGGAAAGCATGAATTAAATGCTCCAAAATATTGCTCAGCACAAGAAACCATATGGTGAAGACCTGTGCACTTTTAGTAAAGTAAACTTTTATATTAATATGTCTTTTCAAAAGTCTGCAAATTATACAGATTTTTTCAACAAAAAGATTTCAAATATGTGTTGCATTATAAAGACAGTGAAATGAAATTGCTCCTCAGAGGTAGGCAACTGCTAAGCTACCCAGTGTAGCCACAGCAACAGTTAGCCTTTCTTCAGAATCATTCACCTGTAATATTGCGATCCCCAGGATTGGGGACTCTGGCTCCACCAGAGCAATAGTAGCCTGGAAAACAGAGTCCAGAAGTGTTGCTGAGACCAGAGCCGGCACAGTAGCTGCCAGGATTACACAAGACTGGCTGGTAGGAACCAGGTGGGCAATAATAACCTTCCTGACACTTTCCACCTTCAATACTGTTGGTGGGCATTGGTGTGGTTGAGCCACCACTGCAGTAGTAGCCTGCACTGCAGTATCCAGAAGGTTCTGGGAGCCCAGCTTGTGCACAAAACTGACCTCCTGAAGAGCAAATCAAAACTTGTTTGTCAAACTATTTTTATGTGCTAGTTTTCAAAGCTAACACACTTAAAATGATAATTGTGTAGTTATTTGTCTTTATATTAAACAAGCCTTCTAAGAAGGCTAAAAAAGACTAAAATATATCTTAACAACTCTTGATTGATTTTTTAAAAAAGCAAGTACTCTTAAAATATTCCACATCAGGCAAAATAAAGCAATACCTGGGCAGGATAAGCAGTCAGTTGCCTTCGTACGCATTGTAAGGTTGTTGTATGTACCTACACCACAAGGATACTGGTTCCACCACTTTGTTTTTTTTGGACAGTAGTGCCCCAAAGGACAAGGAAATTCTGTATAGTTAGATGTTTCAAGTGGACAATAATAACCTGAAAAATATGTATCAGACAGTCAGATCTCCAAATCATAATCTAGGGTGTCAACTATTCAGTAACATTGCCAAGTCAAACTAGGATTTCAATTCTACAAATGTGGCAAAGATAGACTTAAATACCTTCAGGACAATCTTTGCAGATGGAAAGTCCCTCTATATCAGCATAAGTGCCATTATCACAGGATACTGGGAATATGCTGGACAGACCTCCAGGACAGAAATAACCCACTGGACAACGTCCACCAGTTCCAACCATACCATCATCATAGCAGGTGTTGTTCAAGATCATGGAGTAGTTGTTGCCACCAGGGTAAGCTCGGTCCACCCCAGACAAACACCAATAACCAGGTGCACAATCACCTAATGAAGCAGCATAAAGTAACATATTTTAAATGTTTGCACTAATGAGGCCTTATAAAAACACTGATCATCAGATAAAAAAACTGAAGGTGATTAATAAATTATTTCAATCAATCACTTATCCAGCCCTTCAGTAACCAATGAAATATGCAACAGAATGGTTAGATGATTGCTCTTGCCTGAAAATGTTTAAGCTAAAGATCTAATTTTATACAACTGAAACCGTCATGTGAGCAGATGAAGTACATATACTAATGGGGTTAGAGTGAAGTTAACTTACATGAAGACTGTGCATTACTGATCATAATGTACTGAGAAGAACACCATATAATATCTTTAAGGAAACAAAAGTATGATATACATTAATCAGCACAAATAAACACATGCACTTGTGACAAGTGATAAAGCATAATGTACTAACACTATATATACTATTCTGTACATAAACATTAGAAGTAAGAGAAATAGCATAGCTTCATTAACAAATATTTTAATCAATATTGCCTGTACCATTAATGATTCATACCTGTCTCCGAGGTCAGGTGTTCTCCATCACAGTACTTGCCGGCAGAACATGGTTTACACTGGCTCTCCTTGTAAAGACCAGCCACATTGCTGTAAGTGCCCCTAGGGCACGCCTGCCAGTCCAGCCCAGTTCCTGCTGGACAGTAGTAGCCCTCTGGACATACGATGCTCATACCAGCCAGTTCACAATAGTATCCAGCAGGGCAGTCATAGCACTGTATGGCATGAGTGTGATTTACCTGGACACAAGAGAGCGTCAAATTGTTTAACCACATCAAATATGCAGTAGCATAGTAGGCAATTTTTTTTTCTCCATGCTAGTAACAGTCACTTAACCCCACCATAACATGCACAAAGCCTGAAAATAAATTACTGTTTCAAATCTCTTCCATGGAAATCAAATACACTGCATGTAAGCAACTATTCCAAAATATTATCAACAAACAAACTTACATGACTGTTGTTGCGACAGGGAAGAGGCTGAGATGACCCCTCAGGACAAAAGTGACCAATAGGGCAATAGCTATTGGGTGGTTCTTTGAAGATGGAGAACCTTCTGGACAGTAGTAACCTGTAATAGGCACATGTTGAGCACTAGTTCTTCAAAACCAGTCTATAACAAGATATATATTACTTCTTTTGGTACGAAATTAACATTGAACAGATTTGACACCCACAGTGTGTGCATATCTGCTGTGCACATATATGTTTCACATGTGCAAAATATAAAATTGTTTACTAATATATAAAGGCCTTTTATTTAACCCTTTTGTAATTAACATGTCTGCATATGCATTCACACATTTTAGATCATTAATTTGTTGATGAAACATTTGTTTTAAAATATAATCTGTTTCTGTATCTGCCTGTCTTTTGCCTAAAACATATCTCTGACAAAATACTCTCAAATACAGCATAATTGCCAAAATCACTGCCAAAAAGCTATGTTAGCAATCACAGAAGACAGGTAAATTTTATGCCTAAGATAATTTCACAAACTACAATCGAGATAATTTCACAAACCTACGATAGAGTTTGACATAATTGTCAGCCAAGTCGAAAGAAATTTTGCTGGAAAACAAAACTCCTACCTTCACCACAAAGACCTGTAGGATGCGTTAAGCCATCGGTTTCACAGTACCAACCCCCTGGACAGGCATCACACTCGCTCTCTGAGACCAGGTTACTTTGATTTGAATAAGATCCTGCACAACACCCAAAATGTGTCTCAAACCATACGCATTATCTTAACTGCTCTATCATCCCTCCCATCATGCACAAACAAAAATCAATTAATATTTTGTTCTTGACACAAATGAATCGGCATAATACTTTGAAGCATTTTAAGCAGGGTTATTTTTAAACGGATGATATAAAGGGAAGAATTTTAATTGCACACTGTTTTACCTTTTGGACATGGGTCAGGGACAGCATTGCTGCCATTGCAAAAGTAACCAGGCGGACAGTCTACAGCTGTTGCATCAAATGAACCCAATGGACAAAAGTAGCCAGCCTGGCATGGGCCACTAGGGTGAATCAAATTTGTCTCTCCACAATAGTAACCTGTTACAATGAAAGAGTCACAAGAGGCGAAAAAAAAAAAATACTGTACCAATTATAAATGTTCAGAAATGAGAGTGATTTGAGCAAGATTAGCAATAGAAAATAATTCATTTAAAATCAGGGATTTCTTCAAGTATCAGAACCAGAGGTCAAGCATGACTAAATGGCAGCTCACCAGGGGTACAGTTGAGGCACTGTCCAATGTCAGTGAGTCTAGTCATGTTGGAGTACGTTCCCAAGGGACATTTATGAGGCTCAGATGTTTGTTGTGGACAGAAGTGTCCAGATGGACACTCATTTGCATCACTATTCTTAGTAGGTGTTCCTGATTCTGCATACTGCTTGCAGTAGAAGCTGTGAAGAAGATTTATCTCTTTAACACATTGCAACAGCAGGAAAATTTAATGAAAGAAACATCTGTTTCACACTGATCCCAGCTCTGAAAACTTTAACCTATTTTTCTTATAAAAGTTTAAGAAAAAGCAACAATATGTAAATTTATAAAATAATAATCACAATCATCATGATGTTGCTTTCTTTAGCATCTTTCCTAACCATCAACGATGGCTCAAAGGGCTTTACAAAAAAAAAAAAACATAAACATAATGTGCCAAGGGGACTCATTGGTCATCAATTCTATATCTAACGAAGTATTAGTGAACATAAAGCAGTCAAAAAATACTTTTTATACAAGTATATGATGCATGGTTTTCATCTGAAAAGTGTTTTGTAGAAAAACTGCTTTTTGACAGCATGAATAAACCATCACTTCTACTAGTTGCTCAAGGAATATAGCAACTAACATGACATTAACAATGTAACCATAATAAATATTGTAGTACTGAATAAAAAAAAAATCTGCCAGTTGTAAATTTGATGTTATATTTTTCATTATTTAAGGAAAGATTATCATCACAATATGCATACCCAGCATCACATATTTTGAAATAGGAGGTCTGAGCTTCTTGATCACAGTAGTATCCCCCTGGACAAGGTTGGCAGTCAGAAGCAGTCTGGAGACCAGTATAGTTACTGAATGTTCCCCGCGGACACCTATACTGTGTAGCATACTGTGTGCCACTCGGGCAGTAATAACCTGAAGAAAAAAAAACACATATTCCCAGAGACATTAATTATTAAGAAACATGCAGTTTTAAGTTAACATAGAAGAAGAAAGAACCAAACACTTATGTAGCCTGGTCTCAAAGTCATAGAAATGGCTGTAAAAGTTAATGAAGTTACTAATGTTCAAGCAAAAAGGAACTCATTTAAAGGACTCATGAAGTGTACATTTTTTCCTAATGACTATGTTTGCTGCAAGTATTCCTGGGTTTTAGTTGAAACGTGAATACTGGCTGGGGAACTTGGGGGCAAGTGTAGGAGCCCCTGAGATGTCACTCCCTTCATAGATGCCATTGACACCTCTGCCAGCCAGCTGGTCGTGCTTAGCTTACTGTAACCACTTAGGGCTGTCTCCCACTTATAACACCTTTGCTCTCCTATCGCATACAACACCTCTAGACTGGCACATACGCCCCCGGCCCCCAACCTTTCTTGCATGAGGGCCCTCAGGCTTGTCAACAAGCCACCCTAGACACTAAATGAGACGATTTGTTACTTCCTCATTTAAGGTACTACATGACAGTGTTAAAGCTCAGTGCAAGATATTATTTCCCTAAATCTGGGTGAATACCCCTTTTCCATTCTTGAGAAACATGCCAACAAACATTACCATGCAAGCAAAAACATCTAAATCCTGACCTCATGTTTGTACAAAGATGCAAATAATTTGCATATGGTCCCAGCTAGCCCACTGACTGAGGCCTTCCCACCACAAATGTATCCATGTACAATCATGATATCCATCTATTGCTGACCTCTTTCTGTGCATAGTAATGTTGGTAGGCACATTTCTTGAGAATGAAAGGGGTAAATATACCCAAATTTAGGAAAATAGTATCTTGCTCTGAGTTTTACCCAATTATTAGGAGTAAAAAGTTACATCCATCTTTTCAAGATGCATCCATATTTAATAGCTAGCTATATATATATATGAAAATTTATTATATTACTATATTTACTATTAAGAAAATTCTTCCCTCAGTCTTAAAGGCATTCAAAATACTGCTAAAGTCTCTAGTTTACCTTCAGGACAGATGGAGTTATTGAACAGGACTACAGGAGCAAATCTGTTGTCACAGAAAAAGCCAGCAGGACATGTCTTGCAGGATCCTTGCCCTTTCTCATCTTGGTATGTTCCACTGCTGCAACGTATTGGTGCCTGGCTGCCAAAGGGACATCTGAAACCTGTATAAAGTAAAGATCTAAAAAAGGCTGAAAATAACAAGTGCAAAAAGTGAAACGGCTTCAACATAGCTTATGGACTAATTGAACCATTAAGTAATACAAAAAAAAAATGTTGATGAAAACTAGAGCAGATTAACATCCTCATGAAGATAATACAAGATTTTCTTTTTGTAAGTTACAGTATGATTTTGTTTGTGTCTTATCATTATGCCTTTCAGTGTGACCTTTGAGTGCTACATCACGAATGTTCTAGGACTGAGGGAAAAGTGAACACAATTACTGCCAACTAGAAATTTGCATATAATAATAATAAATGCAAGATTTTATAGTGTATACTCTCACTCATTAGCATTTAAATAAACACATTGTTATTTTAATTAGGTGGAAGGAGCCTCCATGTGTCTTCAGATGATAACAAAAAAGGACCAATGTTAAAGTCTGAGGAAGTTTTGTTTATAATAATCACCTTGGGGACAAGTGTACTCTGCTGGAGTTGGTGTGTTCATGCCTGGTGGACAAAAGAAACCAGTTGCACAAGGTCCATCTGGTAGCACATTGCCATAACCATCACAGTAGTTGCCCTGTGTGCAGTTTAAGCAGTCACTCGCCTGCCTTGACCCAGTTGTATTTAAGTAAGTTCCAGGTGGGCAGTATGTACCATTAGCACTACCTGATGGACAATATTGACCAGGAGGGCAAACATCACCTGGAAAGAAAGAAGTTACCTTTTGGTTTCAGCAAAATAGTTACCAGATCCTCTGACAAAAATGACTGAGAGAACTCCAAGGCAAGAATGCAGATATCTAACAGTACCTTAAAGCAATATACAGCAAAAAGATTTAACTCAGCTTCTTCATATTATTCAATAAAAATGCAACCAGTGAGCAATACAATGCTCTCTTACCAAAGGCAGAGCCAACAGGTGTGGCAGTATTTGACCCAGCCAAACAGTAATAGCCTTCACTGCAGTTTCCAGTAGGAGACTCCAACCCTGAAATTATTCATAGAGTAAGGGTTGTAGTTATATAAAAATGTTTATAGTGGCATATGTAAATATATAGTGATATTTGTAGATATGTAACGATGCTTTTAGTTACAGTTTACAGTTACAGTGATATTTGTAACAACATTCAAGAATGGGACTGCAAGTAAAACATTTCTAATAAAGAAGTGAGCGAAAATCACCACTGACAGTAACAAAGAAGTATCACTACAAAGGCCTACCAGAGGTCTGAGTTACAGATTCTGGTAGATTGAAATAATATAAATATATTCTGTAAATTTCAGCACCTGAAAAACAGGGGTCTATTATCTAATTTCAAAGTTGACAAATGTGCAACATCACAGCTGGTGGCATCCATGCTGTGTCTTGGCAAGCATATCATTGACAGGAGGTGGAGTAATGCATCGGCTTCATCAGGCGATCTTCATTTATTGTGCTCTAGTAGCAAAAACAAACGTGACGCACTGTTCTCTATCCTTGCAGGTATAAACTTTACACCTTTGAACCTGAGGATTGTGAAGGATCAAAGCCCCAAATATAATATGCTCAGGTAGCAGACAACAAAGAATGACTTCACAATATGACAGAGTAAGAATATGTGCAAGTATGAAAATTTACTGCTGGGACTGATTTTCACATTTATATGGGAATAGTTGCGCATACTAGAAATCCATCTTCACTTCTTTGTCTACCAAGTCACATCAAGGAGGGCGAAACCAACATCATCTTTGCGTCCTCCATTAGGAATCTGGGATTCACTGTCACTGCAGACGTGACTCTTGCTAAACAAGTTACAGCTGTCTGTTAGTCTGCTTACAATGAGCTACGCAAGATCAGCGCCATCCGTCACATTCTGTCTACGCGCGCTACCAACACTCTTCTCTATATGTTTGTTTTATCCAGATCTGATTACTGCAACTCCTTCCTTGCTTGCTGGCTGCCCTGAATACCTTTTTCTCAAACTCCAGAAAGTATAGAAGTCTGCTGCACGTCTGGTGTTTAGAGGTAGGAAACGGGACCACGCCACCCCTCTCCTTTGTTTTCTACACTGGCTTCTCATCAAGTACAAACTGTCCGTGCTGTGTTTTAATTTCTTTGCTGGCACCTGCCCTGATTATTCCTCTGAACTGCTCTTCCCTTACATCCCAGCTACACAGCTCCGCTCATTATCTAATGATCATCTCCTTACTCTTCCTGTCACCAAAATAACAACATATGGTCACAGGATGTTTAGTTATTGTGCAGCATAACAATAGAACTCTTTCCCTTTCCATATCTGCCACCTGCCCACTATTGAATCCTTTAAACGTGCACTGAAAACATTTCGTAAACATTACTACTAACAACCTTTCCATAATGCTAGTCTTTATCACACCCTTCCTTTTGCAATATCATGTTCCTCTCAGTTCTTGTTCATATTTGGTTCCTCTTTGTGTTTTCAATATTTATTTTATTCTTTGTTTAGTATGGTTGTTTGTTCTTTTATAGCTCATATGTTATTTGTGTTCCTGTCCCTCATATGTTGTCCATGTTTCCTTCTTGTTCTTAAGCACTAAGAGCATACTCCTTAGGAGTGTGAGTATGAGCTTTACAAAATTTGCATTTATTATTATTATACTGTAGTAAATGTAAAAAGACAGTAAGAAAATGAGACTTTGTCTGCAGGAAATTTTTTTATAGAAAATGGAAAAGGAATGCTGTTGCAGGTATTCCTCCTCATTTACTGTGTGCATCTAACACTAACATATTGCGTCATCCGTCACAGCTATAATACTGTAATTTGAATTTGAAAAGTTGAATTTGAAGTACATTCATTGAGATAACTTTAAGTGCTTGAGCAACTACTCTGTGTTGCTGGATGAGAAAAAGCACACTACAGAAATACCAGAAACAGACCCTGGAAGCAGTACCTCAACATCCTCTTGCTTTTCCAGCATATCTGCTACTCAGAAATACTCAGGAGCAAAGTGGCATTCGCAACAAGTACTGTGTAGGCACAGTGAAGTCAGCTCTACATACAAGGGTGGTCCGGTGGCGCAACAGTGAGCACATGTCACCAATACAGTAAAGGTTGGCTATCCTGGGTTCAGGTCTTGTCTCAAGAATGCTGTTCTTTCTTTGCATTTGGCATCTGTTTACAGGACTGGCTGCCTTGCCGTGATATAGCCTTACTTGCTGACGGTGTTAAAAAACAATTCAACCCCCAACCTCTGCACATATGAACATTGTCTTTTCAACAATGAATCCTCTGGGAACACTTATTCCATCACTATATCTACCTGTGCATTCAAAAGACACAATAGTTTCCATATCTGCACCTGAGCTTTTGGTATTTTCTGAGCAACTTGTATTTTAAGCTGTGCTATGGTCACCCATGATTCCACAGCTTTGGCCCAAATAGAGATTTGAACAGGCAAGGAAATCATTTTTATTTAATTTCTCAAGATTTTTGTTTCTCCTTGTAATTTCATGTTCGAGGCATTAATAAGATGATATGAAAAATATGATATGAAAAAAGTCTTTTGAGTGTGATATGTGTCACCAATCGGGTAGGTCTGTAAAGAATATGCAACAAAACAAAGTAAAGTAATAAAGGTTTTCAGTCTTATGGCCAGTGCTTCATGACAAAGGACTAACAGAAAATGATAAAACCAGAGGTACCCTCCTACTGTCAAGACTAGTAGAAGACAACAGTGCACTGCTCACCAACATTGATGCAGTAAAACCCAGGGGTACATGGTAAGGGCTGGGAGCTTCCACGTGGGCAGAAACTGCCTGCTGGACACTTGTCACCCTGTGCAGATACACTGGGGCGTGCTGACACTGCTCCTTCAGTGCAGTACCACCCTGGATCACACCTATCTGTGGGCATTGCCAGACCCTTTGACCCACAGTACCACCTGTAAAATGTCATGTATAAATTACAGGTAGAGAATAAGTGTTTGAAAAACTGAGAAAGAGTCAGTGGATAAGAGCAGGAAAATAATTTCCTGTGGTGTAAAAATGTGATAAATCATACCCATAATAAAAAATAAATGGTAAGTATTGATGTTTCATCTTAATCTTAAGTATTAAAGCAGCAAAAGACCAACTACACATTCTAAGCAAATGACATATATCTCCTAACAACCTTCTATGCACACAGAGACATAAACACAAAAGCACATACACACATTTACATACTCATTCTTTCTCTCTCTCACACACACACACACATTCTTACCCTGGAGAGCATTTCAAGCAGTCAGTAGAAGAAGTGGCGCCAGTGATGTTATTAAAGGTACCAGCTGGGCATGAATCCTTATACAACTCCAATTTATCCAGACACCAGTAGCCTTGAGGGCATGGGATAGGGTCACTCGTGTTGACAGGACAGTAGTGACCAGCAGGGCAGTCAATGCAGATTATGCTTCGAGTGTGATTGGTGTATTTTGTGGCTGCACATGGAATGGGTGCTGCAGATCCACTTGGACAATAGTAGCCTAAAGAGAAAGGTTCACCAAAAAAATTGATATCAAACATTTCATTCTCATCATTTCACAAACACAAGATTCTTCTTCACATTCTGAGCATTCCTCTTGCTTAGGCTCAACCATGTACACTTCTTATGCTCAAAATTTCTGTCAATGACAAAAACTATCTAACAGACACCATATCTGCTGAGAATCATGTTTTACAGACATCTACAAACCTTTAGGGCATTCACTGCCATAGCTCTGGTTGACTGGGTTGCTCACCGGGGATCCTCCAGAACAATAGTAACCAGCATCACAGTCAAGGCTCACAGATGTCATATTGTCATATGGACAGTACTTGCCTCCAGGACAAATTTTGCATTGTTCTTTGCCTGTCAGGCCCCTTATGTCCCTGCAAGAGACATTCAAAACATCACCAGAATCTGTCTTTATACATGCCAAAAGTTTTAAACAAACCCATAACTACAGCCTCTTATTTCTTCATCCATTCAATAGAAAATAGCAGTGCATTTATCAAATAAGCTAATAGATTTAATTAACTCATCAGAAAAAAACCCTCTTTTTACCCATAAGTTCCAGCAAGGCATGGCTGAGGCCAGGTGCTGCCTTCAATACAATAGCTTCCCTTGGGACATAGACCATACATATCATTGTCTGTTTCTTGCGGAGTGGCCTTCCGAGCTCCTTGCAAGGCCCAGTGACCAGCACTGATCACACCTGTGGCATTTGTCAGACCTACCAAACAGAAAAAGTAAAGCCCTTAGCAACAAAATGTGCACTTAATATTCTCTTCCAACAACAGGTAAGCAATACCAATATTGTTTGATGTGATTGTTTTAGATTATTTACCTTGAAAATGGAAGCCAAAATGGTTGTTTGGTATTTATTGGAAACAGGATAGTTATAAAGCCCCTTTAGTTCACATAAATTACTCAAAAGTGAATGGAAGTGAAGGAAATCCTAAGACCTGCAGCTGAAGATGGTCTAAAATATTCGAACTGGATACATATAGAACATCACCTTTCATGGCCATCTTTTTAGCAGCTACACCAGGAAGGAATTCTGGTTGTAAATTACCAGAAAGCATTTGAAATTTACGTGTAGCAATGATTCTGCTTTTAACCCTCTAACGTTCGCTGGGGTCCATACCTACCCCAACCGAAGTTTTGCTATGTATAAAATGCGAACCATTTATCTCAACATTTTGAAATTTCTTGACACTTTAGTGGTGGACTCATCATGGATAAAATGAATTTTTAAATATCTGCAAAAATCAAAATTCTATCATGAACCACCAGTGGTTAGGTAGACCCCTGGTATAAATGCCCCATGCTTATGAATTCCAAGAAATAAACATTGCGTCATCCAAATTTTTCACCTCACCTTCCCTGTGTGTACCTGACCTTATCTCTGTGTTGAATTACTCATAACCCCCTTTTAAAACCTATTTTGGTGTTCCCCTCTTTCTTCAGTCAAGAAAATGCCTCATGTAGTGGTGGACCTTACAAAAGTTGCTTCCTTATTGTACGATGATTACAGTAGCAATTTCTGACATCATCATAAAATGGACAAACAAGGAGGGCGAACTAGTTTATGGTGAAAACTGGAAGATGACTAACAATGACTTTGAGTGCTTTATGGGTGTACTAATTTTGCCTGGTGTCTATAAAGCTTAGGATGAACCGATGGAACTGTTGTGGAGCAAGAAACACAGAAGCGATGCTCAAAGCTAGATTCGGTCAGCTGAGAAGGATGCTTCGATTTGATGCTGCTGAATGATGTCAAAGCGATCACCAGTCTCTAAAATATTTTGTTTGGGTAGATAACTTGAAAGAATGTTATGAACCCTCAGAAAATGTGAAAGTTAATGAACAATTAGTCATCTTTAGGGGCAGATGTCCTTTTCAACAATCAATTCCCAGTGAGCCTGAGAAATATGGTACAAAAATCTGGGTCTACTGTGATAGCACGTCTTATGTTTTGAATTGCCAAGTATACATGGGAAGAAGACCTGATCAACCAAGAAAACAGAACCAGAGTGAAAGTCATGCTTGACATGATCTCTGGGTAGGAAAATAGTGGAAGGAATGTAATGAGCTTTGCCATTGTAATTTGTGGAGCATGTTAATTACACTGATTTTTTCGTGTTTTAAATAGGTACTGCATTTTCCACAGTGTGTGCATTTTCATCATGAAATGAATGGCAAAATAGCATGGACCCAATTTGTGGTTAATGCTATAAAAATTTCATGGCCATTAAAGGCTTAAATGCAGTATTTACTTTCCTTGAAGCACTTAGCATTACCAAACATTTAAAAAAATTTAAAACGCTTGACAAACAGTGCACCTGCTGTAGCACTGGCTAAGGCAAGATAAAGTGCTTTGATTGAACTTACAAGTTATATGCACAGAAACATTTTTTTATTACCTTCAGTCTCACAGTAGTAACCAGCATCACATGGACTGCATTCCGATGCAGAAGAAAGCCCATCTCTTGCTCCATATGTGCCAACAGGACACGGCTTTCCTGCTGTTACTGGAATTGCCTGAGTGCTGGCCACGCAATAGTAACCTAAACATAGGAGTAGCATGTAGCATTTTTGGTTACTTGTGTACTTATTTTATCTTCCAAATAAGCATTTTATGGTTAAGCAATCATAGATGGATAGATGGGTAAAAAAAAAAAGAAAACTTTTGCACTTTCAGAGTCACGTTTTACGTAAACATACATGCGAAATTATGTTTAGAAAATTTAAGGTTCTGTTTCCTTCCAAACTTTTCTATTTTGATATTTACTCAAAATGTTCTGTTGTATTTTACAGGTTAAAAACTTTAAATAAATGAACGTGAAGTCCAAAACCAATGTTTTACCATATGGCAATAAAGAAAAATATAGCAGCGAACATGTCATAAAAATATTTAAAAACAAAAAAATGAGGATGTGAATGTATTTAGTGGTTAAAAAAAAGTTATGAATTTATTTAGTGTCTGCAAAACATTTCTATTAAATACTAAATTGATGTTTAAATGATGTCTTGGGAAAATTGAATTGCACTGAAACTTCATAATTTCCTGATTGTATATAGTTGACTAAATCTAAATTTTTGTTTTAATCAGACTTAGACTCACCACGTGGGCAGATCCTTGGGGCTTCTCCAGGATAACAAAGATAGCCAGCAATGCACAGAAGACATGCTGAGGATCCAGTATTGTTTGCAAAATACCCAATGCTGCATTTCTGTGGAACACTGCTTCCTCCTGGACAGAAATGGTGCATTAGACAAATGTTTCCAGTCAACCCATCCGCAGGATCAGGCAATGATGAGTTTCCAGTGCAATAATAGCCTGGAAGACACAGCCCCGAAGGCTCCGTTAAGGCAGTTCCATTGCAGTACTTTCCAGGGTCACACTTCACACATGCTTCTTCCGTCTGCCCCCTACGGTCTGGGTTGTAGGTTCCTCGTGGGCATGCAACCATGAGTGCTGTGCCCTCAGGACAGTAATAACCAGCATGGCACGAGTCTCCCCATGTGATAATTGTCTTGTTACCAGAGGGATCATTGTTATACACTGGGTCACTCGCAGTGGCACCACCATAACATATATGACCAGCTTTGCATTTGCCAGTTGGTTGAAAAAGACCTCTGTCCTGACAGTAGTAGCCAGCTGGACATGCTGTGCAATTTTCTATGGATGTCATGTGGGTTCTGTAAAAAAAGAATGCATTTCTAGCAATGATTCCTAAAACATAATGTTTAAATCTGCAATATATTTTTGTTTAAATAAATACCTAAATTTGTTTCTCACACCAGACCTGTTCAGTCTTCCAAGGTTGAAATATTAGGTACTCATGCTGAGTTAGCTGCTGTGATTGGGTTAAAGTTTTGTGAAAAATACCTCACTTTCCAACACACTTTGCAATTTTGTTATTGCATTTTTAACACGACTACATGAACAAAAACTAATATTTGTTCTTTTTCTGTCAGTCTTAAAATTTTAAACCTTTTAGACAGCTTTTTGTTTTGTCATTGTCTTTTATTCACAGCATGTATAAAAAAAAAAAAAAAAAACCAGTTCAACCATGAAAACTTGAAGTAGGATATTTGTAGCAAAAATGTTTGGACAGTCAGCTAAATAATATGAATATTTTTACTTGCATAAAGACACTTCTGAAAGCAGTTATCGTTTATTTTACCACATGAACAATGGCTTGAAGTCTAATGAACATGCTCCTTATAACAAAATTTACAGCATCTTTTAATCTCATATCATGCTGTTACAAACTCTGCCTTCTTACTGGTTAGAGAATGTGCCAGGAGGGCAGGTCTGTGGTGTGTGAGTGCCTCTGGGACAGTAGTTTCCTAATGGGCATGGCTGAGACTCATTCAAGGCTTTGCTATCGCAAAAGAAGCCTGGCTCACAAACAAAGCATTCTGAAGCTCCATAGTAAGGCATGTAAGTGCCAATTTCACATTCCACTTGTGCCACAGAACCATTTGGTGCATAATAACCTGCATGACATAAAAAAAATATAAAGAAGAATTCATTTACAAGCCAAGTGACATTGCACAAGGAAAAAGTCTTAGTGGCAGCCACCACTTAGTCAACAAATACCAATATGACACATTCACACACTATCCCGCAGATGCCATTCTATGCACATTCGGTGAATGCACCTAAAAATGACATGCACAGAAGAACGAAAAAAAATTCTGTGTGCCCACACATGGCACACACTCCTCCATAAACACACCTGCACATTTTCTCTCTCTTATCTCTCTTTTTCACATACACTATACACTACCCATCACTAACTCCACTCACAAACATACTCAAAAATACAAGCATGCATGCTTGTGAGCTTACACACACTTCATACAAAGAGTTCAAAAAGACACATTGAACATTCAATCCTGACTTGTGCCACAGCAGACTTCACTGGGCTACTCACTACTTCAGCATAAAAACTGTTTCTCAGGCAGGATGTTCTGGCCTGGACATGTCTGCACTTGACCACAGTCGGCCTACAATAATATGAGCCATTACACACCCTGCACAAATTGCACTAGGCACAGACTGTGCATGCAGTCACAGCCAAGAGTTCTGCTAACTGTACTCACCACCTGGTCAAGTCAGACTTTCTATCTCTAGGTGGTGCTGCCAACCAGACGGTGACTAAGAATGTCAATACATTTCAATCATTGCCCAGTAAAACTGGACCAGAATGTTCCTCATCAGGTCAAACTTTTTCAGCTGGCACAGAAAGTAAAGTCATTGTTAATGATAGATACATATTGTTTTCCCAGATGAGGTAATTCAAGATGGTGGTTCCCAGAAACCAGAAATGGTCAACCTGCTCTCTGGCCTCACTGTTGATACTGTCAATAAGGTTCTACAGGGCTTCTTTTTTCCTGCAGAAGTCAACTACCATCTCCTTAGTCTTAGACACATTTAGTTGTAGACTATTGTCACTTCACCACACCACACCACCAGGTAAGAGAGGCATTATACAGTATGCAGACTAATCATTGTTCACAATGAGATCTTCCACCATGGTGTCATCAGCAAACAGATCTGAGAGAGGAGACAGTGGTGAAAAGACAGTACAGATAGAGAGGATGCAACCTTGGGTGTGCCTGCACTGAGCATCATGATATTGGATAAACAATTACGGACTCCCTGCAGTCGGGGCAAAAGGTATGGGAGACAGAAAATTCAACATGCCGTATGAGGAAAAGAAGAGCTAGAGAAAAAGCATGATCCACTGACCGATCAGCCTGATAGGAAATTGGAGAAGGTACAGTTTGCCTCTGGTGGTGCATAACAGATGTCTGAAAACGTCTTTCCTGAGCATTAATCACAACAGATGTCAAGGTCATGGGTCTGTATTCATTCAAGACCAGATGCTTTCCCGCAGTTTTCAACTGTTTGTGCTCACTTACAACAAAGGGAGCGGGTAGTGGGGATACAAGGTATGTCTGTCACTATTGTGATATCCCAGTCAAAGCAGCTGTAGAACTCATTCAGCTTATCAGAGAGAATGGCATCTGCATCAGTTGGTGGTACTGTTTTCTTGTAGCCAACGACTGTGTGCAAGTTGTGCCACACAGCTTGCAAGTTGCCAGACTGTAACTAACTGTAGCATTAAAACCATGGCTTGTTGTTGGCTAAAGAATTGGTGTAGTGTGTTAGAATACACAACTCCTCACATAAAGCAACAAAAGACATGACATCTGTTTGCTCAGGGGGCTGTCAATGTCTCCCAGTCAGTGTTGGAAAGACAGCCTTGTAGCTTATTGGTAGCCTCCTGGTTACAGCACCTGGTAGCTCTCACCTGCAGCCTGGTGGATTTGAGCCACCCTGCCACTTTGCACTATGTGACAAGCCCAACATGGCAAAACACAAAATAGCTAAACACCTTGGCTTGTTCGTTTGTTTTGTGTCATCATCAAAGGCTCATATTTCCCTTAGGTTATTGGTTGCCTTATGACCATGGAGACTGCAACTTGAGATTTATTAGTAAGCCTAATTGGTATAAATACATCATATAATCATCTATGTTCTGCAAAGCAAATCATTTCTTCCAATTCTGACAACACACAAATGCTGTACCTACCAGGTGAAGTTATGTTCTCACGAGGTGTCTTGGCACCTCCAGTACAGAAATAACCACCCCAGCACTGTCCGGTGGGTTCTCCACCTGCTACAGAGGAGCAGTAGTACCCTGGGTCACACTTAAAACAGTCATAGTTGTTGACAGCACCAGTCGCATTGCTGTAGGTTCCTGCTGGGCAAGGCTTGGCTTCATATGATCCTGGCAACAGTTTTTGTTATTTTGATTGTAGCATCCAGACTTTAATTCCACACTTAATTAGTGAAAAAATATTGCCAAAATGGATAGTTTCCACATGCAAACCTAACCTTAGCTTTCAATCTACCCTTCTCTATCATTAGCTTCACTGAAAGTAAACAACAATGAAACACCATAAAATATTGGCGACATTACTTACTTTGTCAATCATTGTAATTTAATTTTCCTCATGTCCAACCATCAACAAAAGATTAATTTCCCAAATTTATGAATGATGCTAAATCAAACATTATGTGCATACCTAGCGTACAGTATCCACCTGCCGGACACAATGATCCTGTTGCACCATCAGTAGGCGCTGAAGTTGAGGCACCTCTAAAACACAGGTACCCAGGGTCACAAGGGCCCCGAGGCTGCAGTAGTCCCGGGGCATCACAGTAGCTTCCAGGGTCACAAAGCATGCACTCGGATTTTTGACCCAGCTCTGCGATTTACATTAATGACAATAAGCAAAACAGCAATACTATGCACAACTAATTCATGTTAAAATTACTTTCATTTAACAGCTTTATAGTACCTCATATTTTCATTTGAATGTCCATTTTTTAATATCCTCACATACAGTATTTTTTCCCTACCTTATGTCTCTTCTTTATATAATCTCTTTTTGGATTGTCATCAAGAAATTTTTATTTTCCCATTATGTGCAGTTCTTCCTCCTAAAGAAAATAACTTGACACACTCACTGGTGTTATTGCCATATGTGCCCATAGGGCATGGAGCTGGCTTTTCACTACGCTCCACACAGTAGTAACCTTGGGGACAAACAACAGGACTGGGGGATGCTTGAGGACAATAATATCCTACTGGGCAGATCTGGCAGCTGTTTACATCAGGTGTACCAGAAACATTGGTAAATGTGCCTGCAGGACAAGGTTCCTGTTAACAAGCACATCAAACTGCAGAATTCATGTCAAGTATAAAATATACTTAGTGTATGCAAACTTTCAAACCTGATAGAACCTGAGGATTTTTTATTACTATTTCAGGTTACAAAAGTGTCCTTGAAAATATTGTCAACTGATTTCACCTATTTTGAAAAAAAAGTGGTTTAAATAATAAACATGCTTAGGTATTTCAAGAAACACCTTATATTAGTCACAGATTTACTCACGCTTATTCTTCTATCAACACAAACCTGCTGACTGCCATATGACCCAATTGTTGGTGGTTCAGTTCCAAAGGGGTTAGGAAAAGCTGTTGGGCAGTAGAAGCCTTGTAAACATTTCCCCGAAATTGCTGAAGACCCTTCAAGACAGTAAGAGCCTGCTCCACAAGGCACACAATCCACACTTATATTGGCTCCACCCTCTGTTGCACGAATGGTACCAACTGGACAGTTGATCTCCACTGGAGTAGCTGTTTTCAGCCAAAGTGTGTTTCAGAGTATATCAAATAAAGTAGAAAGTTCATGAACATGAAAAAACAAACACAAAATAGAATTTGGTTGCATCTTGAAATGAGTGTCAAGACACATCATGTCAGGCCTGTGAAAGATATTTCACAAAGATAATTCTTGAGGAATCCAGCCAAATTTCTAATTTTCTAAATATTCAATCTGTTCCTTTTTCCTTTCTCTTAAGTACAAAATAAAGATGGGAAGTTATGTCTTGATTCTGTAACTTTGCAACATCTACAACTATAATTGTAATTGAAAATATCAGACTTACCTTCTGGACAATATTTTCCAACGGAACAAGCAGTGGCCTTGGAGACATCAGAGAGACCTCCAGCACAGTATTTGCCTGCTGGACACTTCTTGTTCTTTAGCATATCCATTTCTGATGTGGTCATATTGTCACAGTAGTAACTGGAAAAAGCAATAATATGGTACAAATTCAAAGAAGAAAAGTAGTAATGCTTATGTTCAGCAAGTCCATCCTTTTAGGCATACCATATTAATCAAAAGAGGGTGGTTACTTGCACAAAAAAAAACCAACATAAAAAAAACAAAGACCTGCATATCCATTTATATATGGGACCATTTTTAAATATGCTGCATAATAAAAAAAAATGTGGCTGCTCCCATTCATTTGCATGTTTACATAGACAATCACAAAGATAACTTGAGGAAAACAGTATTTTTAAGAAGTCATACCTCCTGACAATGATCTTAACTAGAGCTGCACCAAACATTTTGATGTTTATTCAGTTAAACTGTTTAATAAGGTTTTTATTATGAAAAAATTTTTTATAATAGAAGAAGTATCACTCTTTCTAAGCATCATTTTTAGTTATTTGTAATTTTGGCTCTGAATGCATCATAAAACCTTATGAAATAAGAATCTAGGAAGAAAATTGGCAAAAGGAAGTAAACAACATTAGTTGAGATAAATTATAAACCCATGACAAACCCAGGATTTGTAAATAGCATGTAATTCTGCCAATTTCTACATCATCTTAAACCATATTAACCTTTGGAAAACCATTCATCTTATTACAAGATATTCACCAAGCTTATTATAGGTCACAAAAGTGACTCACCCTGGTTTGCAGTCAAGGCACTGATCCTGTCCTATCTTACTATATTTTCCTAATCCACACTCAGCTGGTGTAACAGTTTTTTCTGCACAATAATAACCTCCAGGACAGGCAATGCAGTCACTCTGGCTTTTTGCTTGCAGTCCTGAAAATACAGCATCAAGCATGAAAAATTTACTCATAATTTTAAATGCCTTTGTGGATAGCCTTTCACAGAAAAATAAATTCAAAGATATTATAATTTTTCATATTGCTTAACAAGTAATTAATCAGCTCATAAGCCAGTCACCTTCAGTTGCAGGATCTACAGCTTAGTAAAAATGTGAAAATGTAAAAATAAGCGCTCAAGTCATCTGGCTTGTTCCAAAAGGAATAACTCAAATTTTTGGTACACAAGATAAAACAAATGTGTAAGCCTTCTAAAATCATGCAAAAACAAAAAAGAATCCTACCTTGCCCAGTTACATTTCCAAAGCCATCAGCTCCATAAGGCATATATGTTCCTCTTGGACAAGGGGTAGGGACTGTCACCGCAAACTCACAGAAATTACCTGCCCATAAAATGGACCACATTATAGGTTATTAACTATACTGACAACTAAACAAAGTGATTTGCAGAAATTTGATTATGCAGTCAGAATGAAATAAAATTCTTAAACTTACTAATTGAGAAAAAAAATCTTTCCTTCCAGAAAGGACAGATTAAGTCATGAAAATAAAAAATGTGTCAAATATAGCAGTGATAAATTCTCAAATACCTGGGATGCATAATATCTAAGATGTAGGCTTGAAATTATCAAACTCGAACAGAATATTACTTTTACATGCAAGTCTTACCCTGCAAGCATACAAGACAAGCAGATCTGTCAGATTTGCCGTAAGATGGATTATATGTGCCATTCTCACACCCATACTGTGACCAAAACTTTGTGCCAGCAGGGCAGTAGTAAGCAGGTGGGCAAGAGTCTGTCGGTTTGGATTCTCCACCTGAAAAATGGACTCTCATGTTGAAAAAAGGGGGCTAACCAACATCACACTGTTGAACACACAAACCAAACAAGGTCAGTTCGGTGTTTCTCGTCACTTTCAATTAAACACTGAGCACAGCCTACTCACATATTTCATCATCATCCCAATTTCTCCCAGAATAAGAAAAATGTCTGTGACATAAGAAACCTAACTGCAGGTATCTTAAATAAGTCACAAGATCTCATGCTCACCATTACAATAGAAGCCCTCAGGACAGATATCACACTGAGAAGCTTCATAAAGGTTAGATTTGTTAGAGTATGTGCCTGCAAGGCAAGGAAATCTTGTCGGGATGGTGTCATCAAGGGACAGTAATGACCCTGACCACATGGCTGTGGTGGAGATATGGTCCCTCCTATAAAACAAACAAACACTCTTGTGGAAACATATCTGAAAATAAAAATTACTTCTTGATGTTCACTTTTTTCACACTTCTCTTGTCACAATAAATACTTGCAAATATATACCTTTACTGTGTATATATATATACACACACACACACATATATACTATCATAGTAAAACTTATCTGTTACTCTGGGTCAATAAAAAAGTACATTTATCATTTATAATATATAACACAATTCCATAAATATGCTCAGTACACAAATCTAGTAAACAGGTATCACATCCAGACTGAGGTATGTTGGAGCTGAGACACGAGCCCATTCTCACTGTTGTGGTGACAGATGCTTTAGCCACTGCTTCACTAGCTGCCTCAATAAAACATACCTGTTCCCCAGTTACAGTAAAATCCTAGTGGGCAGGGATCACACTCATCAGCAGATGTTAGGTTGGTACGTCCAGTAAAGGTTCCCGGTAGACATGGGTACTGGTCAGCAGTTATTGTACCCAAGGGACAGTAATAACCTACACAAATACATCACTTCATTCAGGTCTTATATCTAAGTGGAGCATTCTAGCTCAGAAATAAAGTTATTTTCTCTTCATCAGGATACAGTAATACTTTGGCGAAACTCAAACTTTGATCTTCTTTTAACATGTTTATCTAAAAGCCATAAGTGCAAAATAGCTTCTTTCAAACAGGCTGGTCACTGTAAAGGTTGAAAGTCCTACTGACCTTTCACTGGAAGTCCTCGTGAAATTAAAATAAGTTGGTTGTATTTTGTTCTTTTGTTACCACTCTGGGGCTGACAAAATGTTAACTAATATAACATTTAAAAATGACATGTCTGAAACATTTTCCTCCAAAACAATATGATATATTTAAACAAAAAGTCTTTAGCAAAATAAAAATGAATCAAATACTGTCTTCTAAAATATTCAGAGCTAAAAGAAATAAACGGCAATCAGGAAAAAACACAAAGATCAGTTTAAACTAACCTTCTTTGCAGGGTAGAGAATAGTCAGTCTGGTTAGGAAAAGGGCAGGCAAAACCTTTTGGGCACTTATGGCAGTTGATGGGGTGACCAGTGTTGTTATTGGGATTATATGTGCCTGGAACGCATGGCATTGGAGCACTAGTAGGTTGTGTTGCAGTTCCCATTGGGCAGAAGAAGCCAGGAGGACATATGACACACTGGGTGTAGTCTGGATAAAAACAATAACTTCAAATAAATTTTACATTTTTTAAAAGTTATACTTTGAATCTTCATCTAAAGTAAGTAAAAATCACTTCAGTCTCCAAATGAACAACAAATGGAAATAATTTCTCACTGTCAAATCCAAGGTCTGGTCCATATGTGCCAATAGGACAGGGGTTCTGGTGTGCAGAGGCCTGGCTTCCAGTACAATAGAATCCTCGTGGACAATCTTGCCCTGCAGTGTTTGAGCCCTGGAGACAATATTTCCCTAGAGGGCATGGCAGGCACTGGGTAGAGCTGGTAGCATTGGTATCTATCATGTATGTCCCACCTATGGAAGTAACAAACTGCAATGCTCAGCTTGTTCTTTACCTTGTCTTTACTTGACTTAAACACAATAACATTTTCAAAAGAAATTATGAAATATGAAATTATTATAGATGATTATCATCATGACATAATATTTGATAAAATAACTTACTTAGCCTGTGTCCTACAGGATGAAATTTATATGACTTTTGCCTTCTATCTAAAGCTGACCAATAAATGTTCAATATTAAGTCCAGTACCTGGGCAAGGATACTGAGTAGCTTTTACTGTTCCTGCCAAACAGTAATGACCAGCCACACAAGGGAAGCTGCTATAATCCTCAACACCAGGGCCCACACAGTAGTAGCCTAAAAAATAAAAAAATGGTTCATACTTTCTCAAAAGAAACTCAACACGACATACATGTGTTTCTATCCCTCATCCATATTTACAACTCTCTAGCTGTAGATGCTGAAACAAATAACAATTCCATTCATTTCTTTTAACAAAGTCATACAAATACTAAAATAATACTGCCAATAATAAATGCAAAAAAAAAAAAAAATTAAAACTACAGTCCTACCTGCAGGGCATGTAACACAATCCTTTTCAGTTTTGGAACCATTGAAAGGATTGTAGGTTCCTGCTGGACATGGATAGAAATCTTTGCCATTACACCATCCTCCCTTGGCACAAGCATATTCTGCTGGCGATGGAGAGGCTGAGCCTGCAGGGCAGGTGTAGCCATAGGAACAAGGTTGACAGGTAAGAGCCATCCCACTAGAGTAGTAACCAGCTATGCACTGAGTCTTACTGGAGGCTAGAAAGAAAAGATACCTTGATTAGTCACCTTCTGAACAAGTTCAGAAAATACTTCAAGTTCTGGTGAATGTTTACTTACAAATATTAAAATCATAATGAAAATTTTTAAATCATGCCTTTTAAAGCAAGTTTTCCTTGTCCCCCTTTCAATGTACAAATAAGCTCTGATTCTAAAAATGTTAGTTAAGTTTTGACTTGATTCAGAATCAAAATTAAAAAATATAATGTATTCCCCAAGTAGATTATTTGAGAGAACATCCACAAATGCTATGATGACCTTATTTTTAAACAATACTGCCGACAACAGACAATAAAACAATCAGACCTTCTGATAATTTTTAACACTTTGTAAGTTATTATAGCATTCTTTATCACAGCCCATGTAGCCTACCTAGAGCTGTTGGACACTCATAGCCTGGTTCACATGCAGTACAGTTAGTTTTTTGCGGAGCACTGTAATATCCAGTAGGGCATAGTTCTGGGCCCTGATCCTTATGAGGGCAGCTGTACCCTTCTGGACATGAAGTGCAGCTTGAAGCACCACCTAGGGAGTAATACCCATCTAGGCAAGGCGTTCTAAGGACAGAAAAACTTTTTTCTTGTATTACATTCATTCATTTCCTTAATCAGCACTGGCTGACTTATGCTGGTCAGCAGTCACGGCAAATCTAACGTTTCCCATAATGCTTGTCCTTTTTCATACCCTTCCTTTTGCAATATCATGTTACTCTCAGCTTTTGTTCTTGTTATTTGATTCCTCTTTGTGTTTTCTGTATTTGATTTTATTCTTCGTTTAGTACAGTTTATTCTTTTATAGCTCATATATTATTTGTTTTCCTGTCCCTCGTATGCTGTCCATGCTTCATTCTTGTTCTTAAGCAATAAGACCATACTCTTTAGGAGTATAAGAATGTGCTTCACAAATGTTTGCATTTATTATTATTATTAATTCTGATAGGTGACTTTCTATTTAATATACTTAAGTAGTCTAATAGATGTATATCACCTACCGCAAAATACATTATTCAATTAAAATAAACGCTTTAAAATTGCTCTCCTTGTGCTAATACATTCTGCCACAATTACTCTGTCTCATCTGAATAACTGATCAATTATTGATGTAAGGGCATGTCCAGTTCATCTGTGTTTGTTTTCCCTTTTTTTTGCATTCTATATGGATTGCGGTTTTATTTTGTAGTTTGTTTTCTGGTTTGTTTGGTTTTGTTCAAATTTATTTAATTATGTCACCTGGTGACGTTTTCTTTGTATTAGAACAAATGTATGAAAGAATTTTATGGAATCTTACAACTGTTATTATGCTACATGTACTGCTGCCCTGGCTACAAGCAACCCAGAAGTGCATTCACTTGTAGAAAGATATCTTCTCTTGAATACTACACAAATGGATCTGAAAGCCAGCTAACAGTGTCTTCAATACTGTTCTTTTCACAGCCATTTCTTATTGCTTTTCATGCCACAGTTTCCTTTAGGCATCATGCAAAGCATGTGGCCACTCATTCATTTGTTATTTTCCTCTCACTGCCACATCATCGTGGATTTTAGTGAGAATGCTTCAGAATGAGCACAAATTGTTTCAACAGTATAATGGTAGATAGCACATTCCCACACATTTTTCTGCAATGTTCTCTTCCGGAATTTTGAAAATGAAACTGATTGTCATGAATTCTTTATAGATGTCCTTAAAAAATCAGTACTTACACAGTGGCAGCATTGGTGTTAGGACAGGCAAAACCAGGTGGACACTGGGTGCAAGAAGTAGAGTTGTTATCAGAGTACATTCCATTGCCACAAGATATTGTAGTGGCCACAGTGGTGGAAGGACAGGCACTGCAAATAAACCACCTCTGTAGCATGCAACAAAGATTTTGTTAAACAGTGCTCCAAAAATGTTCTCTTAGTACTGCAGAAAAGAAAGCTGATTTGCAGAGAGATAACTGTCAAGCAAATATCTTGAATCTTCAAATACTGTAAAGATACCTCACCACATACGACCAGGTCTTTTAAAAGACTTTTTGCAAGACAGTCCAAATGTATCATGCTCAGCATACATAGATATACACACATATACTTTCCAGATAAAATTAAAAACTTTCAAAAGAAAGGTATCTTTTTAAGGAGTAAAATAATGGCAAAAACCCTAAAATTGTCTTTTATAAACAATTTTCAGTGCCTCATCACAATTTCCAAAACATTTCATATTTCAGCAAAAGTGTAACTCGTGTTACGAGAACACTTGAGATCAAATAAATGTGACCCCAATATTAAACATCTTACCTGCCAGCAGGGCAAGTGGTGCAGCTACTCTGCCCCCCAGTTGAGTATGAGCCAGCAGGACAGGCAATTTTTGCATCACTATCAGTGAGTGGACAAGCAAAACCAGGTGGACAGCTTGTGCACACTGTTGACCCAGCTAAAGAGTAAGTTCCAACTACACAGTTCGCAATCCCAGACCCATCCTTGTTTGGGCATTTTTTGCCAGCTGGGCACACTGTACATGATGTTGCACTTCCTGTTGAGTAAGAACCTTGCGGACAAATATATACCAAAGCCTCCCTGAAAAACAAAAATTGTGCATTGTGACACAAACATGATGTCGATAGCAGCAGCAACAGGCAAACAGTGCTGGCAGATTATTGTTAAAGTCATCCGCAATAAATTCACAAAAATTTCTTATGACAAATAGCTGTAAGATTTTTTCTTTGAAACTAGTAAAAAATAAAATGTTCTTTCAATACAATAATTACAATACAACTTACTCTGTACTGGGACAATAGTTAGAAGCAGGACATGCTGTACAAATAGTCTGTCCAGCAATGGAGTAGGTTCCTGGGGCACAAGCAACATTTTGGGTTGGGTCTGTCATACTAGGACATCTGTACCCACGAGGACATTCCACACAAGATGTTTGCCCTGATGAACTCTGATATCCTATTAACAAAAATAAAACCCCACCCTCACTATTAATTGGATTAATAACTGTAAGTTTTCAGATTACTGAAATGGCTTATGAGAATATTTTAAAAATAACTGCTAACTATACAGTCTTGCATATTTAACCAACAGGCAGCAAATAAAAAAACCTCTAATAGAAAAACTAAGAAGCTGTCATCCATAGCTCACCAGTAGGGCATATTGTAGGAAAGGCAGCAGCTGAAGCACAACTATACCCAGCTGGGCAAATCTGACATCCAGAGGAAGAGGCATTGATGCTATACTCCCTGGATTACAAGCCACTGGAGAACTGGCTTTGTCAAGGCATTTATAACCTGAAAAATCCAGAAAGCTGTAAAGTTCGTAGTCAGGTTTGGAATATTTAAAAGTTTTCCATGCTGCTCATGTTTCTTAGCCTAAAGCCTCTGATTAAACAATTTACAAAGAATTAAAGCTTTAAAAAAACCCTTATATTCTACATCATTCTCTCACTTGCACTACTACCCATGTCAATACACACACATACACACTGTATTCAAAACAAAAATACTTCAAAATAAAATAACTAGAGTATAAAAACAAGAAAAGTTTTGACTACCTGCTGGACATGGTGTGCAACTAGTGGTATAACCCAGAGAGTATGTTCCATCTGCACAGACAGTCGCAGAAGTTGTAGTACATGACTGGCCTGAAGGACAGCCTATGCATGATGAAGCCCCATCAAGTGAGTAGTATCCTGAAGGACAAGTTGTCATGCTTGAAGAACCATTTGGGCAATAATTCCCAGCAATGCACTGACTGCACGTCATGGCTGTAAGCCAAAGGAGTATAAAAAAAGAAACCTTTCAATATGTTAACTGGTGTTAACCACACCTAAATGGCAAGTTTCTTAATGTCTAACATCTGGTTTCACTGAAAGCATATGCTGTCTTATATTCCTTTTATGCTGACGAGATTCAGTTACAAAACCTTCTCTAGTATTCGATAACTTCATTTGCAATCCATTCCCAACTCTCTCTACATCTTACAAAAGAAACAAATCCATGCTATATCAGACAGATATTTTATAATGCCTGAACATTAAACCCTTGGAAAATAGTAATTGATAATGAAGTGATAACTTGATTATACAGAGCCCTGATTAAAATGAATTTTGAAATTTTACTACATTACTCTTAAAATATAGTCTAAGTCCACTTCAGCTGAATGCTTAATTTCATGCAAACTTAAAAAGTCAACGATCGACGTCTCTCATTTTTTTATCAATTTCTAAAACGTTAACTACAGCAGTTTTACTTCACATTGACCATCCTGGTACCCCTTGACTATCTAACTGTATTAACACAATGTTTAGTACAATTCTCAGATTAGTAAATATTTTTGTAAGGTTTTTGACAATAACCATCATAATGTTCCTGCCAATATAAAGACATTCTTACAGCCTAAAGCACTGTAGTAGCCAGGAGAACACTGTACAGGAGCGGAGGAAGCATTTGGACATTGATATCCTGCAGGACACTGTCGACATGTCACCCATCCAGCCTCAGAATATGTATCTGAAAAGTCATATTGACATATTGACTGATGGTGTTGAACATTTTGAACATACACTCATCTATAGGTTTTAAGCATTCTCTGCAGTGGCTAGAAAACAAACCAAATTTTTATTGACAACTTTAATATATTGCTCTACCTGAAGGGCAGGCCACTGGTGCATTAGTGATAACAGGACAATAGGATCCAGCTGGACACTGAGTACATTTGGCATCACCTAACAAAGAGTAGGTGCCCAGTGTACAGTTTATTGGAGTAAGTCTGTCACAAAAGATAAAATCAAATCAATTATGCAAAATAACCTTATGAATACATCTCTCTCAATACTTAAAAAAGTCTTCATAAACATGCAAGACAAGAAGTATGCAATGCAATGATGACAAGTAAGTCCTTAGATTTTAAGATTTCTCTAATGTAAATAGATAAACTTAGCTCACTTACGTGGGGTTGGTGCATTCTTTGCCGGCTGGACATTGCTGACACATCTCCTGACTTGAATCAGTAATACTGCCTAAAAGCAAAATAAACAGATCTAGAAATCATTTATGAGAAACAATCTTTCCCAACCCTTTATTAAATGAAAAAAATCAACAAAAGAGAGATGTAAATGCAACTAGCATAACACGTCAAAACGTTATAGTACCTTTTTTTTTTCCTGTTACAACAGTGATCATGTTTGCTTTTTCAGTACACAGGAGTTAAACAAATTCTGAAGTATCCCAATCACCTGAGGAACATAGAGTGCAGACAGAGCTGCCAGCAGAAGCAACATAACCAGCACTGCAAGCTTGTGGGACTGAGGTGGCATTGCCACAGTAGTGGCCTTTGGTGCATGGTAAGCAGGAGCTGGACCCTGGCAACAGACGACAACTTCATCTTTATGAACATGCACAACTGTCCTGAATATACTAAATTACCATGTCAGTCATGCTCAAACCTCTCATCCAGTGAAAAGTTTAAAAATATGTCTGAAAAATCTTCCAGTTAACTTACATTTTACATGCATTTTCACATTCAGCATTTGATTAAAAAAAATAACAATACACCAAAAGCAAATAAACATTGTAAGAGGAGCTTTGAAAAATCCACAACCTTGTCATATCCACCTGTTTGAAAAATAAAACAAACTGATGTAGTTCTTCATTCTTAAAAAAATGATCTTAGAAGTAATTACTTCAGTAATATGCAGATGCAGAGTTTTCATGAAGAATGAAAGATGACAAACCTTGGCTGCCAGAGTATGTCCCTGCCGGACAAGGTAGGCAATAACCCAGGCCCAGTGTACTGTACAAGCCTGCTGGACATACCACAGGTGCTCCTCGATTGGGGCACTGTGATCCTGCTGGACACTGAACACAGCTAGTCTGACCTGGACCAAGGAAATACAAACACTGAGTCTCTAAATTCATTGTCATGAAATCGCACTGCAAAACAAAAAATGACATGCTAAATGATGCTGATTTTTGTTTACCTTTTATCTTTTTATTTTACAAATTATAAAATGTCTTTACCTGTACTAGAAGTGTAATATCCTGCATCACACAAAACTGATGAATTTCCCGAATTTGGGCAATAGGACCCTATGGGGCAAACAACACATTTGCTGGCACCTCCCAAGGCATACTGTCCAGTTCCACAACTGGTTGGTGTGCTAGTGCCATTGGATGAACATGCATGGCCTACAGGACAGCTTTTGCAGCTTGTTGACCCATCCTGATCTGAATATTGACCTGCAGGACAGCTCTGAAAATGGCCAGTAAGTTCTACATCTCTATAAACCAAAAATTATTTGAGCACATCATTTATTCAAATGAAAAGCTGATGCCAGGCATCCAGTATAATTCAGTTAAGAGAAAATACCATAAAGTATCAAAAGCTCTGCAATAGCTTATGATGTCTATGTAAGCTTTTTGCTCCACCTGCAATTGGAACACTAATTACTAGTCTGTACCACCCCTATATGTACAGAAAATCTCAAAATCCAATGACAAAAAATATTACATACTACACAGCTGGTAGAACTAGACTGCCCAGTCTGTGCGCTGTATGCTCCTGCTTTACATTTTATCATGGGTTGTGCTCCACCAGGACAGCTGAAAATTATTTTTAATAAAGTCAATAAAAATAAATACTAAATAAATAATAAAAATTTGACAAAAATTTTACAATTTTGGTTTACCAAACAATATTTGTGTGTACAAATGCATTTATTCAAGCTTAATTGCATATACAGGTATGTGTTTGCATATCTGTGCACAGGATCATATATGACTGTAAGCTCATTAAAATCAAATCAGCATGATCACTTTCCAGGTGATCAAACAGCAAAAATAGAACAAGGATATGGCACAGTGCCAACTGGGAATGCTGGCTAGAAAGCCAACAGAATGTCAAAATAACAACATTTGTCAAATGTCTTACGCCTTATTTTAAATATTTTAATTTATTTTAATTTACAATGCTTCATTTTGTTTCTTGACTAAGATTTCTAAAGAAAAGAAGAAAATACAGAAACTTAATTTTCTATTAATCAAAGTTGCATCTAGTTATGGCCATCCAGCTCCATCTAGCATGTGTGTGTGTGAGAGAGAGAGAAGGGGGGAGGCATTCTTGACGACTGTGAAATTATTGTAGTTAAAAATAATAAATGAGGATAATTAAGACACTTCATCGAAAATAATATACTTACTAGGCCCCTTGGGGGCATGTCTGGCATGTGCTTGAGTTAGTATGAAAGTAGGTGCCTGGGGAACAGCTGCCATTACAGTCTGTTCCACAGTTGCATAGTGCTGCGAACAAATGGCAACAAAAATATTCTGCACATCTCCACTTCGTAGGTACACTAGATCCAATCTCATTTACAGCACACTTATTTTTTTTTCCCAAAAAAAATTCGATTGTTCGATCATTGTTCGATCTACCCTTGCCCTACGCGCCTGTTCGTACGTGCGTCTGTACGTCAGCGTGAGATAGGCTGTTTGAAAGTGTGGCCAAATTATCCCTGTACACGCGCGTGTACGTGAGAGAAAAAGAGCAAGGAAAAATTAAGATGGAATGTGTATGAGAGCGAGAGATCGAGCACGCAAGTACGTTATTGTGTGTGTGTGCGTACGTGTTACGTTAGTCGATAACATATAGTGTAGTGTATTATCAAAGTATACAAAATAATCATCTTTCATCTGTTGAACAGACTACATTTAGCTGTATTCGCACGTACCTCAGCAATGCAGTACTTTATAATATATATATGGTCAATTCATAAATGGCTTTTCCAGTTTACCCCAATTTAACCCCATGCATCACCTTGCAAATTCTATCCATATAAAGTTTGTTGAATAATAACCGTTAATTCATTTCTCTATCTGTGACGCTACATGATTCGTGGAAATGTTCTCACAGAGTTGAAATATGGTAATCTATGAGAGTCCGTCGCTAATTCTATAAACACCCGAATCGTCGAGTGGCTCGATCTTGTCTTACCGTTAACTGCAGCAGTAAAAGACGACACGCAAAGTAGAAACAGTACTCCTGGAATGTATTTATCCATTTAGTTCATTTCATCTGTCTTCTCTTGAAGTAAATCTCAGCAGGAAACACGCACACACGAAAAAATTACACTTTTAGTAATGCAGATAGACGCAGTTCGCAACACTCACATACACTTGTATACAGTAGAAGCAGAAGGCTTGCTGTTCACCACGCGAAGTTCTGAAAGTAAGAGAATCCAATGTTGACATCAATCATAGCTTCCCCGTTAAAATACGTCATTGTTGTCCTTAGTCTTTGCACGTATTCCTCACACTGTCAGGGTTTCTATATCGTTTTCTCTTCGCTACAGAGAAACGCGTGTCTCAGCGGCTTCGAGCTCATAACTTTGCCGATTGTTTCGCGCCGTCTGCTCCACCCCTGAAAGCGAAAACGAGGCTTCTGAATATCAATGTGCGACATGCG
Source organism: Pomacea canaliculata (assembly GCF_003073045.1). NCBI lineage: Eukaryota > Metazoa > Mollusca > Gastropoda > Architaenioglossa > Ampullariidae > Pomacea > Pomacea canaliculata. Next base: position 31,928,506 of record NC_037590.1, on the reverse strand, counting down.
GAAAGTTGTGTTGCCTAGCAACAGGCACACACACAGCTGTGCACTGCGGTCTCGCATGAAGTTCCCCTGCCGTGGCTTTCGATGTGTCGAACCAGAAAAGGCACGATCCATACCAGTAATCCACTGCGTTTCAAAAGATAGAAGATTAAAATGTCAAATCAACATACGGTACTGCTTTTGATAGCATCAATACTTACGATCGTTTTATTTTTTAACTCTGTAATTATTCTTTCTCTCCTTCTAATGATAAACAATGGAGACAAAGTGAGTCTACAGATCTGTACTTTCTCATACTTACACCAAGTGAATAAATAAACTTTTAAAATCTGAAATTAAGAAATTTCATCAGAAAGTACACACGCACAACCTTTGTTCAGTTTCTTTTGGATGATTAGCATTTTACTAGGAAATTCTATTATTTCTATAGTTGCAGATGTTACCGTAACAATTTACGATAGAAAAACTTATGCAAACGTAAATTTTAAAGAAAGAGAAAAACCAGTTTACAGTGCAGTATAGTGCATACTGAAGAATCTGACCCATTGTGTTAGTTCGACAAATAAGTTATTGTGTTAAATAAAAATCGGTCAACCGTTCAAATATTTATATGCCTCTTCTTCGCACCCTGACATGCATTTCTTCAGCGGGACAGTTAATCAATACCACTCACCCGAAAACGTGAATACTGACAAAATATTTCATTATCTAGTACAAGGAAAAGGGTCGATTATTCATTCTCTCTCTCTCTCCTCGGAGACACTAAAAGACCTTTAGTGCCTCTGCTCTCCTACAGTCCTGGCTATCCTACGTATACTATCGACGACAATGGATCAATAAATTCCATTTTGGTCACATTGTTCTTTCTGTTCATGGCTGGGTTCTTATTATTTTTATAATTAACCAATTTATGTACGTTAACCGGTACCTCCACCACCACCTTTTCAGCTACAACTAGCTTTGCATGACATAGATTGTGGACCGGAGTGTATAGGTCCGTGTAGCTTTGTACTCCGGCAGAGCAGCAACAGGCAATCTTGATGTGCTTCTGTGAATATTGTTAATTGTATTATAGTAATGAAAGAGGGCATAGAAGTAATGCCCCATTTATTTTTTTTAAAGCTGAGTGGTTATTTGTCTTACAAATAAAAAAAAGAGTGGCATATTTTACGAGCTTGATAAAACAGTTCTATTATTGTTCTTTTAATATTTTATGAAAGTAGGATGGACCAAAAGTAGGTGTATGGAACTGATCGAGCCTTGATAGTTTATTTCATATTTTATTATTATTGCTCTTGGAAAATTGAAGGATTTCTTTTGCCACCATTAATGGACACCGTATTTGTGACAGGTTCCGCGCGTATATCTACTCTTGTACCACCGTTGGTTGTAGCAGAAGACTTTGACTGCCTGACTCTCGGGATCCGATCCCTTGATTGCCCTCGATACTGCGTATGAGTAACAGGAGGAAAGGGAAGGAGGCGTGGTGGATCTCGTTCTACAGTAATCCGAACAAATCGTTTCAAGTCGACGCCTTCTTTGTTCAGAGAGACAGAAGGCCGGTGGCGACTTCGTATGAGGTGACAGACTATAACGAGCCTCTAACTAGCCACTCGTTATTTAATGTTTTTTTTATTTTCTTTTCATTTCACTATCATTCTGCGTTTTCTTTCGTTACTACTGGCTTACTCCCTTTTTTCTTTCTCTCTTTCTGTGAAGACATAAGAGAAAAAAAAAAAACCGAAAGTAGGCAGGAGACAGATTATGGTGCCGTGTGCGGCTAATTCCAAGAAAAAGAAAAAAATAAAACATTCACAATGTCTAGTTAAAGCGTGACTAGTTCTATTCTGTGCGCTTTGCCACAAAATCAATGAATTTTGGGGGGTTGGGGGAATGGGGGGGGACCTCGCGGCCTTTCATCAGACTTACAGTGAGCGTCCACCAAGTCATAAACCAAGCGAGAAACAAGTTCGATCCTAACCTATTTGTTGTCAATGGGATAGGACAGGAAACCTGAAAAGGTCATGAGCGTTTCAGAATCTGGTAGAAATCCATTTCACTCCGGAAAATGTGCGAACTATATTGTTGCTGCGGCACTGTGTACGGAATGGCAATTGTCAACTATAAACTCAGTAAAATATGATTTTATTTCCCCAAAGCGTGTGCCTATATCTATCACAGAGAGAGAGAGAGAATTTCTGGCATAAATCAGTTAATTTATATGACTTCAACATTCCCGTTTGTTTGTCAGAAGTCTGTTTTAAGTGTGCGTGATTTACAGCAGAGCATGCACAACGATTTAGTCTCTTCCATTTAATATTCCAGAATACAAATGGCTGCCTGGGAATTATGACCTGAACAAGTTGTCCTCACTGGTTCTCCTCCCAAGAGAACTACATTGCATTCAAGTGCTGGGCACTGTTTACACAAGACTTCACGTCTGCTGCGTGAAATGTGATCGTTCACACGGCGTCAGCAACACAAAAACGTTCGAATTTCACTCTGCATTTTTTTTTTCTGTCAGGTGACCATCCTTACCTGTCGTAGGACCTCCAGCTGTGAAAACCCTATTCATGTACACCGACCCAACAATGCAAGGTCTTCATTATTTTTATATACACGACTACCTACTTTACATTTACATTGAGAGCTGACAACAACTGCCCTCAGAACAACCTTTAGACTCATGCCTTCGGCTGTTCGCGCTAGGAATGAAAAAAAGACAAAAAAAGAAAAGAGTATAGAACTTGCACCAGTATTCCTTTGTTCGGTCTGCGTTTCCAGGACTGTAAGTCCTTTTTACCCAGGAAGTCATGTGACAAGAAAGGTAGGGCTAGCAGTGAGGTGTCTGTGGAGAGCAGACCAGCGCTTGGGATTTTTAAAAAGTACAGAATGAGTTCATTAAAAGGAAGACTGAAACTGCGTCAAGAGGGAGAAAGAGAAAGGAATTAAACTAATCTATAATGTTCGTTAATAAATGTATTGCAAATTTGACATCAACATCGTTTTAGAGGATGGCCTGTGAGGGAGAGACGGTCTGCGGAATTTCCCCTTCACCAGAAACGGTTCTCCCACCCTTAATCACCTCTTTCCCCAGAAAACAAATTATGTGAGACATAATTTATTTTGAAAGAAAACCTACATAGATTTGCGTTCTTTTATTTCACATTTTTCTTGACAGCAGCCATCTCTTTGTCATCGTTTTCCCATTTAAATTTCTCTCTCTCTCTCTCTCTCTCTCTCTCTCTCTCTCTTTTGTATCTGTCTTCATTAGTGTAAATTAGCAGTTACTAGTCAAATTCGTTATCATAACTAGTAGTGAGTGTAAATGCACCTTTAGATGCGCGCATTTCTATATATATATATGCATGCGCGCGTCAACCTTACAACAACAGCAACACAGAAAAGAAAGTTGTAATCCTAAAGCATGTGTAAACATGTGTAAGCTGTTAGTAAAACCAGATATTTAGTGCATAATATATTTGGCTAAGGGCCTACCTAAGCTGTCTACACTTTGCCACACCTTCAGGACTTTGTCGAGAGGTCTCAAGGCATGATAACAGGGACAGAAAGGTCGAGCTGTTTACGGACCTTCAAAGTGTTTAAAACCTGTTCTCGATCAGCATGTCAATTTTACCTCCGTCTGCCTGTTTACCCACTTGAATCAGGATCAGATGAGGCAATAATATAATTTTAATTTGATGGAATTTGATATATAATATGCAAAAGAACTTATCCTTCTCAACTGCACATACGTTCGCTGGCTGAGTTTTGAGTGAGAAGGAAAGAAACAGAGTAAAAGTGACTGTGACAAACAATTCTTTATGACCATTCCTAACAATAACTTTACCTCAAAAGAGGTGAGAACTCGAACATTTTAATGATTTATAACCATTGTCACTTTTTGCAGGGTTAGCTGGAACTAATCAGCCTCATATTCACCAACTCACCCTTTCACCCCCACCCTACATAGTTACTAGAGAGAGAGAAGGATGTAACATAATAAGCAAGAAATTGTCACTAAAATGTACATGACGTAGAAAGACATGTATGCAACAACACCGTCGCACATAATACACACAGACAGGTTGTGGTTCTGGAGGCCCTATTCAAGACTCACAATGGCTCTGAAAAATTGATCGACGTGCTTAGTTAAATTTTTTTCGTGTTAGAAGGTTTCTTAAAGAGGAATGCAATAAGGGTCTGAAGGAGACCAAAAAGAAAAGAAAAACCCCAGCAGGGGACAGAGTGTAATGTGTGGTAGGTGACAAAGGCTGGCAGTAAAGTAAAGCACTTTTTGTTCAAGAGACCGATCGAGCAACCAGTGTGGCTTTCCTTTGAGACGCGTTATGTGGATCGAGAATTACCGATCGGCGCGATCGCTCGAAGGCTACGGGATTACTCCCACTTCGTTCTAAGTGGGGAATATAATCTTCAAACAACAACTATGTACTGGGACGTTGGTAGGAGGGGGGAAGTATCGTCGGCCCGTGTCATTACCGTGCAGGTTGAGACTTGAGCAAGTCGCCTTTTGTTTGACGCGAACTGTAAGCCTCAAGTCTCGGCCTCTGTTCCTGAATATCTGTCCACCTGGTCCTCGCATGATCGTGTTATTTAGCCCCCATCCCTTCACTCACCCATCCCGATACTCACCCATCCCGTTTTACCTATGGTTTGTCTGGCTTTCCTTACAAACAGGACCAGACAATTCACCAAGCACAGATTCAAAGCCAAGAAAAGAAATGATGTTATGATAGCTATCGGTATAAACATAGACAGGAAGAGGCTGTCCTTTTGTTTAGGCCACACATATTTTAAATGACTGTGTGTAGGTGTGGGTGTGTGAGAGAGAGAGAAAGAGACGAATGACAAATCTTTATTTACAAAGATAACAGAAAAAGCAAGTTATCATTTCTTTACATCTACCCCTCGATCTGAATAGATGAAATTGAAACACTGCACTGTTACAAAACAAAGACATTAAAACAAAAGGGAAAAATTGGGATATGTACAAAGATAAGGTTTGATGTCAGAATTTATAGGAATTTAAACTTTATCCTATTTCTTAAGTAACAGATGGTAAATGTTTAATTTGTCAATGTTAGTAATAGGTGTTTAAGTTGGGTAGAAAGCTTCTGTAAGCATTCAAAGGTTTTGATACAGATGAAGAAGAGAGACAGAGAGAACTGTGATTGCTTTATTTTATGGGTCTGGCTGATGTTGATTTGTGTAGTGGGTATGAGTGTGCGAAGATGTCATTAATAACTGTGAACCACGTAACTGCCCTATGGAAGACAAAAAAAAGTATTTTTTGTAAACAGGCTTTATTAGTATCATTTGAACTACCAGTCATGATCAGAATAAATAAGTCTTACTAAATAAAATATTACTTCCTTCAGTATAAATACGTGTCATTACTACCATTATACATACACGCCATGATCACACACAGTCAATATGAACAATGATGCCCATCAGTGTTATTGTGAGAGTGAGATGGAATCGTAGCCTCATTGATCTCAAACATGTAAACGCTGTGTTTACAATTACACGGCCATAAATACCAGAGGGGCGGGTTCTTAATTCCCTGCTTTTTGTCCTTTCATTTGTACTATTTGTCCTCCACTGCTACTCAACGTCGGTCTTTATACCTGCAACTTCCATCGCATTGTAAGGGGAAAGTGTGTTTCAAATCAATAATATTATCATCTTGTCAGACAAAGGAAGAACAGATCAAAGGAAAAAGTGTGACCTGAAAGGAAAAAGAAAAATGAGAGAGTGAGTGAACAAGATAGAATGGAGGTGGGAGGAAGAATGGTTGCGACATTCACTCTCCACGACATGACCTCAAGTAATTTTTTTTAAGTGTGACTAAAGCCGTTGCTGCTTTAACGGTAATGTCAGAGTGCTCTCAACCTTGGTCTGTATAATCTAACCTGCAGATCTGTACCCTGTACATTCAACTGAAAATAATAATTTGTTACCAATTGTGGGACTATTTTGTTTGGCTCTGTACTGAGAAAAGTTTCAAACTGCAACAAATCAACTTCAGCTACCCAGATTGTCTCTCTCTTTTTTCTTAACATGTTTATGTGCTTACTACAACGAAACTGTTGGCACGCAGATAACCGATTCTGAGAAAAACAGTCTTGTGTACACAACATTGTTTGTTTTAATTGCTACTGTTCGTGAGCTGTCATAACTTGCGTTAATTACTGAACCGATGGAGTAATGTTATCATGGACTTTAATAAACAAATGTTATTTTATTGACCGTCGTTTGGAACTGCGGCGATGAATTGATCGTGTTTGGGGGGCGGCAGGGTGAGGACAGACGGGATCGTCGTCACCTCTGTGTTGCAACCGGTCTTTTGTGACCAAGCGCACGCATGATGTGACCTGCTTGCTGCCGGAGTTGCCACACACCAGTCGATTTTGGCCAATGTCACTGGCTGGCATGACATGTCGCGATGAAAGCCAGCCGCACTTCCGTGAACGGTAAACACTCTGACGTCACTGCGTGAAAAACCGTTGGCGTCGCGGCGTTTCCATGCAACAACAGTTAAAACGCATTTGTATAGCGATCTGTACAAGCTAACGCTCATTTATTCTTCAACTGATATTTTTCTCTGTCGATCTTCAAACAGACATTAGCAAGTGTCAAAAGTGAGGACCGGTACCCCTCGGGAAAGTGGGAGAGGGGAAAGGGCGGGGGTACTCCTGAGAGAGTGTGAATGTGTGTGGTGATACGACACGATACATTTTAATGTCTATTCTCATAATCATTTTAACATGGGGGGCGGGGATATATGCATACACTACAACGCATCATACAACAACAATCGGATATGCATTTCCATATAGTATGTCCGTGACCATCAGGCATTGAATCTGTACATACACACGCACCCACACGCACAACTGATCTTGCATGTGACATCTTTTAACTAGACCTCAAATTTCTGCAGCATATGTCAACACTGATTTACCTGGGAGTCTATATGTTTTTAAAATATGGTTGGGTTATTTAAGTCATCTTTCTAAGGGCCTTAAATGTCTATTACATTTTTTTTCTTTCATGCATAGCTCATTCCTTTCTGCAGTAAAACTCATCTAAGTAGAAAAGTGTGTGTGTTGATAGTGTTCCAGAAACTGAGATGATATTTATTCTGCAGATGGGTTGCACAGCCTAAAAGCCAGGTGTGCATGTCATTGTGACAAGCTTCAGCGCGGTGCCACCCGATAACCCATGCGTGTATTTGTGTGCAAGCTTGCATGCGTACGTGCGTGTGTGTTTAGAGAGAGAGACAAATTGAAACATCTTTATTAACAAAGGTAATAGAAACAGCATATCCCTGCAAAAGTGTTATTTTAACAAATAAACTTATTTTTAGTGTTTATTTTATTTTTTATTTTATTTTTTATTTTTATTATATTTATAGTTTATTTTATTTATTATGAAGAAGTGCATATTTATTTTGACTTTTTAACGGTTTGGGCCATACCATTAACGGAAACGCAGACACACACACACACATGTAATAAACCTCACCTGACAGGTCAAATCAGATCACACGATTTTAATATGGCTGAAATCTTTCACGGTTCAATTAGTTCCATAAAATCATTGTCCCTCATCACGATACAGACGGCATCACATCCGGCACGTCAATCGTCGGCACCGGCACTGTCATGATCATTCACTTCGTCCTCAGACGGGAAGTTGTCGCAGGCGGCGGCCGTCTCCATATTACTCATGCAGCGCTGTCGCTGGCCCTGCTGCAGACGCTTGGGCTGCTGTTGCCGTCGGTTCTTGCTCCCAGCCGCATGACGAGATGGTTGGTTTGAAGGAGGCACGCGCCCACTACGCTTACGATGTCGGTTCTTGCTGTCGTCGTCCTCAGACGATGAGTCGTCGCGGGCGACAGCCGCCTCATTACGCATGCAGCGCCGTCGCCGGTTTTGCTTGGACTGCTGCTGCTGCTGCTGATGATGATGATGATGCTGCTGTTGCTTCTGCTTCTGTTGCCGTCGCTGTCGGTTTTTCGTGCTAGCCGCACGACCAGACGGTGGCACGCGCCTTCTACGTCTGGAGGGCTTTTCAACTACGAGCCGAAGGCGGAATCCTGGTATGTTTCTCCGTTGAGACGTGGTCTTGCGTGTACCAGAAGTTTGACGACCTCTTCTCCCCCTGCTCTCTCTGCTCGTGGAGGCCTCCGACACTTCATAGGAAGAGGCTTGCGAAGCCGGTTCGTTGATGTGGCGAAGCAGACTGAAGCGGTCTTCCGTGATCTCCTTTACCCGTCCGGCTTGGATGGCTCGTTGCAGCACCGAGTTGATCTGGTCTATGGAGTATTTGCCAACGTCGCGGCACAAGCGGTTGCGGATGGAGGTGAGCGAGTAGCCGCGTTGATTGCTGAGCTTCTTGATGGCCTTTAACAACTGGGACATTGTCAGCCGAAGACGCATCCTCTGTCCCCGTCCTGATGAGCTGCCTGCAGCTGACATGGTCGTCGCTGACTTGGTCATCGCAATCGCCAGGATATGACGAGCTTGTTGCAGTCAGTGGACGGTCAGCAAAATGAAGGTAGCAAGCTGGCTAAACGGGGGCCTTTTATACAAAAGATCCATGCCAACACTGGCGTAAGCGTTGCCGCGGAACGCTGTTGTCCTAGTAACAGAACTACAAGGTAGATGGCAGGGTTTGTTTTTTTAATTGCCTGTTTGTATGGTAATAACGTGGCTTAATATAAAAACTTGAACTTCGTATAATTGGTGCATGCCGGAAAATGTATTTTCCAGAATTGTTGGCCGTATTGAATATTTCGGTAATTTTACAACTTTGGAGGTTGCCATGTGAGTCACAGCACGATCTACACGTCTATGGCTCCAGGGAAAGCAATGACGTCGTGGTCTATGACAACATCAAGTAAGTAAAGCCACGTCATTGCCAAGCGACCTGCCGCTGTAAAGACGACTAGTTACTATGTTGATGTATCTAAATATAAAAACTTGAACTTCTTATAATTGATGCATGCCGGAAAATGTATTTTCCAGAATTGTTGGCCGTATTGAATATTTCGGTAATTTTACAGATTTGGAAGTTGCCATGTGAGTTGTAGAACGAGCTACACGTCCATGACTCCAGGGAAAGCAATGACGTCGTGGTCTATGGCAACACCAAGTAAAGCCAAATCAAATCAAATCAGACTTTGAGCATAAAATTACCTGGAAATAAAATATTTTAAAAATTCATAACCTGGAAGCTTTTTGAGCTACAGAAAAAGCTTGATCACTGAAGACAAAAATCTATTCTTCTATGTACTTTCCCTTTTCCTTATTACTGATTCACAAATCCCCTAGGAGTATACTGTATATAACTTCAAAAAAGGTAGAGTGTGTTTGTGTGTGTAGTTCTGGCTAAGGGTTGAGCAAAAGCACGTTTGTCCGAACGTGACCTGTGTGTGTTACTCCTTTCGTCGGCTGTCCTTTGTGTATTTTCCTCTGGAGCATCTTTAATGAGCGTTTATTTTATTCTGTATGATATACAAAAAGCAAATTTTGACAATGGCGTCATTTTAGAGGAAAACATTAGAGGAAGAGACGGTCTTCAGCATTTCCCCTTCATGAGAAAGGTTTCTCCCACCTTCAAACTTCCCTTCCCTATAGAAAAATGACATAACTCTAAAAATAAATTGCTGGATAGATTTTTGTTCTTTTATTTCACATTAAACTTTACAGCTCATTGACAAAAGCCATCTCTTTCTCTTTGTTTTCCAATTTCTTTCTTTATTATGTAAAGGGACAGTTACTAGCCAAATTTTTTATAATAATAGCGAGTGTAAACTCACTTTTACGTGCGTGTATATTATGTGTGGGTGTGTGCGGGCGTCAACCTTACAAAAAATATATAAAAGAACGTTGTATACGTAAAGTAACACCATGGTCAACATGTGCAGCATATTTCTCATTATCGGTCATCTAACACAGTGGTTCTCAAAGTGTGGTCCGCGGACCACTAGTGATCCCCGGGCATAAGTCAGGTGGTCCATGGCTGCAGTCGTCATATGTCAGCAAAGTGATGTTTAAAGTGATGCATTCCTCGCATTAACATTTTAATTACAAAGAACGAGGTATGTAGTTTTATGTCAACTTATTACTATACTACTGTCACAAAAGGACATTTAGTTTTGAATTGTAATGAAACAAATGCGGCAATTTAAATTGGAAATTCATAGTACAGAGGGATTTTAGGCCTTGGTGGTCCGCCATATTTTTTACTTAAGTAAAGTGGTCCGCGGTCCGAAATACTTTGAGAACCACTGATCTAACAGACGTTAGTGTCGAAAGTGAAAACACGCATCTGCTCGAAAAAAGTGAGGAGGGGTGGGGAGGAGGGTGTTACTCCTGACTGAAAATAAGTGTGAATGTGTGTGGTGGTAGTGTTCGACGCCGTACGTCTGAAACCAAGATGACATTTATTCTGCAGGTGAGTTGCACAGTTTAAAAGCCAGGTGTGCACGACGAAAGATTTGTACCTACGACCCTGTCAATGTGACAAACTCTAGGCAGCGCCATCCGATAACCCATGAGTCTCTGTGTGCAAGCGTGCGTCAGTACGTGTGAGAGCAAGGACGTGTATAGGTGGATTGCTATCTGCCAAGACCAACTCTGGCTCTTGCAAAGTGATCCGCTGTTAGTCTCGGCGAGCCGTAACAAAGAATGTGACTAAACCGGAAGCTTTCTTGAATCATGCCTCGTTTTAACAGTTTACTGGAAAAATAATCGTCTGCCAGCAGTCCAAGGATATTCGTGATGAGAGAGAGAGAGAGTGAGAAAATTAAAGAACTATAAAGCTGCTGAACCAGATGGGATAATAGGGTAATTACTACAGCACTCCTGCTCAAGTGTAGTTTACTTTCTTAAAAAATTATTCAATGATAAGAGTATCACGAAAAATAAACTGAATAACATGCCCGGCCACTTCAAATTAAAAAAACAAACAGTAAGACAAGTAATGCATTTCGACTAAGGTCCAAGTAAAAAAGAAAGGGGGAGAGTGAGTGAGAGACGGTATTGAGCTTTTAGGTCACCTTAGATCTGTCACTAATACTAGCCTCATTTTCTCAAATTTAATTGTTTTCTAATCTTTCGAGACTATACAGCAATTCGATATTTGTGACAATGACGCCATTGGCAACCGAAAAATCGCAGCACAACCACGTTCTTCAAATATTTATTTAGTAAGCAACCCCTGTTAATTATTAAATCTCATACAAAAATCTATTGATCGTTCCAAATGATTTATGGGGAAAATGATCTGCGTTTCCTGCTGACGGCGATGATGTCGTAAATAAGCGCGGGTGTATCAAGCTCACGATCCCACATGAGATGTCGGGACAAAGCTGGACACCATGATTTGTGGCCCTGTGGAACACAGAAGCTAAGTGGTTGAGTACGTCCCAAACCCTTCCAAGCACACATACAAACGCACGCACACTTAAAAAACGCCACTGCCTTTTCAAAAAGCAAGTTATCCTCGTCAAAAATCGTTATAATTCTTCTTTAAAGCAACGACTGCGTCAATGTCTCGAATCACCAAGAGATCACAATTGCATTGCAAACGTTAAACCAGGATTAATGCTGTCAGTACATGAAAAGTACTCCCAAAATATCGAAATATTTTCAGTTTAGTTCTCTCTCAAAAAAATAAAATAAATAAAAGCAATTACTTTCATCAGTAACAGTCATTGGAGCAAATATGAAAAGTCGAAGGAAAAAAACATCTGAATATGAGAAATATAATTATCTGCACAGTAGATGGCTCATAGATATTTTTTGGCTAGCAGCAAATATTTTTTAAAGTTTTTCCGCTATCAATGCTGCTAAAAGATAAGTTAACAGCACCATCAAGTTTGTAAAGCCATAGTGGGCAGTAAAAAATAAATCCAAAAATTGTAGTTTGATAAATTTGCTCTAACATTACAAATCTAGACACATAACGTATCCTTCAACCTTTTTTTAAAAACTCATGCCAGTAGCGAATTAATAACACCACAGCAGAATATGTTAACAAATGTGATACACTGCAAAAATCAGATATAAAATAATGGCATCACCTTTTTTTTTTTATCAACTTCCGTTTTCTGAATGAAAGTTATCTTTCACAGATGTTTTGATCTGAACAAAACTAACATAGCTTTAATCTAAGATAAGAAACAACAAAACTTAATCAATTTCTCAACATCAATTTCGCGAAACATCATTAATGAATTCTACACCTTTTTATCTTTAAGGAAACCAAAACGTATGACACACCTAGGTGCCTGACACACTCTGTAAACAGAACACATCCTTTTAAAATATTTGAAGTTTTCAAGGCAAACTTGACATCAAAAAGGAGGGAGTACTTTCATTTGCCCTCAATGATTTTTTGCTTTCCAAATTAAGTACACATTTTAGGTCAACAAATTTATGTGTATTAAAACACGTTACAATTATATTATGGCAGTCATATTTTCTTTCTCAGAAGTCTTTGCCAGTGTCCTTCAAAATCACACTTTGTTTCTAGAACAGCCTTCAGTGTTTATTACATTGTACTCATGCTCATATAATCTGTCATCTAATATAAATAAATGTACAATTGCACAAATACATTTTTATGTCCTCAATCTTGCAATCATCTTTAATAATATTTTTTAAGTATACAAAGAAAAGCATAATATATTACTTGATTTTGTAGCATGTTCCTAACCAACACAGCAACACCAGAAGCAAGCTGTTTAGTTTTGCGAGGTCTTCACAATGGTGTCCAAGCACTAGTGATAGCGATAACAAGGAAAATGAGCAACGACATCAAAAGACAAACTCTCTGAAGGCATTTTCCATTATATTATGGCTCCAAAGTTACTGGTATCATTGGCAAAAAATCATGTTAAAAGTCTTCAAGAACTTTATTCCTCTCTCCCCATCCTTCATCCTTATTTTTCACTCTTTCCTTCTTTGGCATGCAGAATGAGCTTAGTGGATGCAAGAACGAAAAAATCAACAAGGAGAACATTTTATTCTTGTTTACACGAGAACAGCTAAATTTTACTGACAATTTAAAGCTTTTAAGTTAATGTACAAGTTGTACAATTTGTTACTTGCAAAGCTGCATCAAACACATGACACTAATGCCTTAAGAAGTATTAAAATTACAAGACGTTAGTGGAGAGCTTTCTGTAGTTATGACTATAGTTTTCACAACTTTCAACAAGGCAACTGCAATTACCTGTAAAACAAATCATCTAAAATAAAATCATGGAACTGCTCACTTCTAGAAGCATTTGGAAGAATGAAAAGATTTATGTTAAAAAGATGTGCTTCACTGATCCATATCAACCTGAAGGAATCCTCTCTCAGCAGCCCACCCAGTGTTATTCCTGATCTGAGTGTAAAATAACACCAAATAGAAACATTTACAGTATATTTAAGTTCTAATGAATGCACATATGAAATTAATTATTCCTATGAGATCTTCTGCACTTGCATAATTTGCTAGACAGCTGAAACTAAATAATGTGGAAAAAGTAAATTCAATTTTTTTCTTTCAGTTGCACTGTTTTTGGTCTTTCTCCAGTTTCCTATTATTAGGTTATTACTAAATTTGTAATCTAAGACACAATCATAACTGGCTTAAAATATGCTTACAAGTATTCTGAATTGTTTAAAAAGCTCCTAAACTCCTTCCTTTTACAAATATTGATCCACAGACTAAAATAAACAAAATAATACCATTATATATCACTTCAGAATATGGTGGGCCAAAAATGATGAAAGTCCATTGTATTTCAAATTTCCCCTGAAAATAAGCTATCAACCAGGGTTTAACATTTTCTATAATAAAAATAATGAGCTTTTATATGTTGACAAATAAATGGTTTAAATTAAAAAAATTTAAAAATTAAAAGAATAGCACATACCACAATCTGCAAAACTTTGGTGCAAGTAGGACCTAGCAAACATGGTAAGGGAAATAAAAATTGTGAAAGCTTTTGGATTGCTTCCCATTAAGCAAATCCTAATCTGACCAGGTGATACTTGTGTAGTCTGGAAAATGCTCTTCCAACAGACCTGCTGTTGTTGCATGGTTTGCAGGGCCATAAGCCTAAGAGATAAAAAGATTGCTTAGTAAAATATGGTTTCAATTTCTAGATTCTACTGTAAGATGCAACAAGTACATGATATTTTCCCACTATCTGCAAACTTAAGTACCTCTTGCATTTAAATCTTATTCTATAGCTATTAACATTGCCAATATATCGCTGAAGTAGAACATTTACAAATACTGACATTTCGGTGGCCCAATAGAACTTTCATTAATGAACTGCTTATGATAAAATAGTTTTGCTATTTTAATGATTTTTTATAAGCAAATAAGTATGAAAGTATTGCATTATAGCTGTTATAAAGATACTGGTACTTTTTGGAGTGTGGTTTTTAATATTTTTTGAATATGTTAGTTCATTAGTTTGCAGAAATTAGCTGATTCAGATATAGTCTTTTATAAAACCTTAACTTCTGTAGATTAAATATCTACTATTTCAGGAGATGTGGTTACTTTCACTGGGGCCAGTCATTTCGTCCCCAAACCATATCACCCCACCACGAGTCAAATCGTTATAACCATGATTATATTGTCCCAGATAAGACCACATTGTCTCAACACTGGAAGCCAAATCGTTTCAAGCCTAACAAATAAACCGATCACTGATGACAATGCCAATGTTGGAGAATGTTTTCTTTTGAAGTGGGGAGTTTATGCTCAACAACAGTGGTCTTGAAGCACTACTGTAGTAAGATGTGCTTCAGGCTTAATGAATTAACTGCTAGACACTTCACCTTCTATAGTGACATCATGACCAGCTATGAGTAGAACATGGGTGAAAAAGAAGTTACTTCACTTGATTTTCAATAAACCATGTGTCTAGTAAAACATGTTCATTGACAGTAAGTCTGTAATGAGACAATCATGAAGATAAGATGAATCTGAAGTTGGAGCAGCTATATGTGAAATTCCCTGAAAAGCTTAAGAATGGACAAGTAACAACTTCAGGGGAAATGATCTCTATCTTTTTTGTCTCGCCTGATGTATTCTTCTGCCAATGAACTTTGTTTGGATCTGTTCTAGGTTGTTCCTGCCAATGGGTGTGATGCCCTTTCATCTTGATGCCAATTTCTTTTGACCAGGGGATACTTATGTAGACAAATAAATAAATTTCCAAAATTGCATGGCAGGGTCAAGACACTTGCTTGAAAAGAGGCCCTATTTTTCTAAGGCTGACCCTTCGATGGAGGAAAAGGCAAATTTACATGCTGTTGATAAACCCTATAGTGTTTATATTAAATATATAACATTTAATACAATCCCTAAACTAAAGACTAAATTAACAGAAAAGCTTTTATTTGAAAAATCTTTAAAGGAGAAAATTGCATTAAATATAATTGTGAGATATGTTCTCTGGATATGTCTTGCCAAGCTGCCATTTTTTTAATAGTAAGATTGTGCCTAAACTTATTTACATCACTGTTGCAAAAGATGGCTGTTTGCATATGGATTGTATTTAAACCACCTATGGCATGGCTCTCTAAGTAATATCTGATGTTAATAACTACTTGTGTCATCTGTGATTGATTCCTCTTTCGGGTCTAGTATAATTCAGCTTTTCATGGTCTTTTTAAGAATGATATAATCATAGCTGGGATAATTTAACTCAGGTCGTAGGGCATGTGTTTTTAATGTCAAAAAAAAAAATGTGTTCAATGACATTAGAACAATAAAATTACTTGTATACATATACATGTATACAATTTCAAAATGCACATTTGTAGGAGAAATTTAATCTGTTTCACCTGGGATTTTCCAAATATTGTGATGGACTTATTTTCAGGATCATGTGTAATTTTTCCACCTCCCACACATTCACAGCTTATGCCTTCAGCTTCCAGGTTTGCATCCAGATAGTCATACATATCAGCTGAAATAAAAAATAATGATAATTAAGATCACAATTATGTAAGCATCCTGTTTCTACAAAGACTGGGAAAAGTTTAAAAAATAATTTTATAGCATTTGGTTTATTGTTATTTATTTGAAATTATTACAAAACCTATAATTATGAATGTATGCAGGAGTTTAAACATCCAATGTGCCATTATATAAGTGCAGACAAACAAATGGATATTTAAATCAGAAAATAGGTTTATCTGATAAATAAGTTGCTCACCATGAAAGTTTGCATCTGCTGTGCCCCGCACAATATATTTGTAATCACTGGTGTTGTTGCCCTCGTATATCTTGCAGAGAATATATTTAAAGGTTCCACTAGCATCTATCTGCACAGTTGGCACTTGAGCAAGCTTGGGGTTCACTGGTGCAGTTTTGCCTGGCATGGTTTCAGAGTCACGACTGCTTGACAAGATGCCACAGTATGCACAGCCATAGGCTTGCCGCTGTTTTGGTGCTCTAAACAGCTCTCTTGTTGCGATGTTTCACGAAAGTCGATTTTGCATGGAGCTGTTCGTGATTGTCCAAGACTACCAAAGCCACAGGATTATCACTGCCTGGCCCTAAATAGATTTCGAGATGCACAACACTGTTATATTATCGTTTTATATGCATAGCAACTTCTTTCTATAGATACTTCTAAGATGTGTACTTACATTCAAAGTTTTTAAGTGTTTTACGCAGCATGCTGATTAACCGAAAAGGGATGATAGGCACTTTTCTTCGGTCGCATTAGTTTTTTCTGTTTTAATATTAGTCTGTTTTTTAATACGCAAGCATTTAAACACAGTCCTTTTGAATTAAAAAGAAGACTTACTGTACAACATTCGCGTGGGTAGTTTGGGCCATGCATACGCGGTGGATACCTCATTGTTGTTGATAACTTGTAAAATCAGAACGAGGCCCTTGTGCTAGGGAGGATTCTTTGTTCTACTTTCGTACTTCTATTTTTCACATATAATTTAAACACAAATACAAATATAATTTAAATAACAATAAAGATAAAAATATAAACACAAATAATCAAGTTTTTTCCCAACATTTACGCGAAAACACGCACAGAATAAAAGTAAACGAAGCAAAAAAGCAAAACAAAATCAGATCACATGATTTTATTAAGGTATTATTATTAATTTTATTAATCGTGAAAGATTTCGGCCGAATGTTTCTCTCATCATGAGGATTATTAAATGGCATCACTTCCTGCCACAATGTCAATGTCACTCGGTGTTTCCATCTGCTCCCTGCCGTCAGCACCAGACATCTCCTCACTGCGGGGCGTTGGCATCGTCGGCGTCGCCGTCACCTGCGCCGACGTTGCAGTCGTCCTCGTCGTTCTCGGCTGGCGACTCGTCGCTGGCGGCCGCCTCCTTTTGCATGCAATGCTGTCGCTGGTACTGCCGCAGATGCTTGTGCTTAGGTTGCTGCTTCTTCTGTTGCCATCGCTGTCCGCTGTTGTTGCGACGAGACGGTTGGGTTGTCGGTAGCACACGCCTGTTACGTGTGACACGCTTATCCGGGATGACCTTCAGGATGAATTTTGGTTTTTTACTCCCTTTAGACCCGGTCGTCGTGCGTGAGCCTGAAGGACGGCTCCTGCTCTCTCTGCTCGGGGAGGCCTGCGTCTCCGCAGTGGAAGACACCAGCGAGGCCGGATGGCTGATGTGGCGAGGCAGACTGAAGCGGTCTTCGGTGATTTCCTTTACCCGTCCGGCTTGGATGGCTTGTTGCAGCGCCGAGTTGATCTGGTCATTGGAGAACTTGCCAACGTCGCGGCACAAGCGGTTGCGGATGGAGGTGAGCGAGTAGCCGCGTTCATGGCTGAGCTTCTTGATGGCCTTTACCACCTGGGCAACAGTCAGCCGAAGACGCATCCTCTGTCCCCGTCCTGATGAGCTGCCTGGAGCTGACATGGTCATCGTTGACTTGGTCATCGCAATCTCAGGATCTGCCGAGCTTGTTGCAGTCAGTGGACGGTCAGCAAAATGAAGGTAGCAAGCGGTTAAACGGGGGCCTTTTATACAAAAGATCCATCCCAACACTGGGGTAAGCGTTGCCGCGGAACGCTGTTGTCCTAGTAACAGAACTACAAGGAAGATGGGGGTGGTTTTTTTTTTCATTGCCTATCTGTATGGCAATACGCTGAGGCTTAATATAAAAACTCCAACTTAGCCCTCTTTGGGGCATGCCGGACAATATTTTTCCAGAATTGTTGGCCGTATTGAATATTTCGGTAATTTTACAGCTTTGGAGGTTGCCATGTGAGTTGCAGAACGAGCTACACATACATGGCTCCAGGGAAAGCAATGACGTCGTGGTCTATGACAACATCAAGTAAGTAAAGCCACGTCATTGCCAAGCGACCTGCCGCTGTACAGACGACTAGTTACTATGGTGATGGTATCAGCGAAACTGCGAAACAAAGGATTCACGTTTTTGGTTTTTTTCATCACGCGAATGGTTGAACAAAAATATGGTAACTATAAAACAGATCTGAAAATTAAGATCTGTTGTACGTAAAGCGTTTTGAGTCTGGCAAAAGACGCCATGTAATTTTTTTTTAATTATTAACATATGGTGACGTAAAACTTAGGACGTAATAAAATCAACAATTATATGTTTATGGGGATTTTATTCAGGCCACAGAATCATGCATCTCGATCTTTTGCGCTGTAGAAATATGAATCTTTGTAAGGGCCTTGTCTATGTGGAAAAAAAACTCCAAAATGTGTACTAATAATGTGTACTTTGGTATCTGGAGTCGCTTGATTGGCGGAATGGCTGTTCTCCGTCTCTTCATCCTCTGGTGTCTACTGTTTATATCTTCATTTCTGTTGCACTACTACTCTTGCTTTTATTTTATGAACCATTTTGTCAAGTAGTGGTCTGTACAGTCATCTCTGCACTGCTTAGATTTTGAATCTGTATATCAGCAATATAGACTTAACGCCCCACCCCCTTGCTCCATCAATTTTCTATAATGTTTATGCAACCGCTGTGACACTCGTCTTTGCCACAAGCGCACATTGACGATGTGCTCCACAGTCGGCGTTAAAAGATAGGCTAAACACATGCACTTAAAATCTTTGAGTTGGTGTCACTATAACTTCGGTTCAAAGCACATCCTCGGACCTTCCTTTTCTGCAAGCATTGTCTGCCAGTCCTTTTGCTGCTGTCTGCAGGTTTTTCTCTCTTGTATTGAAGGCTATTGTCTTTATATATGTTTGCTGATGTTTTTGGTTTCTGTAAATTTTGTATCTTTTGTGTATTTGCATTGCTTTTGTGGAGCACGTTCAACCTACTATTAAGGAATATATATATAAGCCCATTTATTCTAAAATGATCGTCTTTTCTTTAGACTTGAAATTACACTTAAAAATCTTCCTCAGGGTCCAGGTTGCCTTTGAGTATGCATGCTGTTATTAAAGTACAAGCTTACTGTCACCATTAACTCCTGCTTTCTGTGTGCAGTTACAGAAATCCTTTCTCACAGTAAAATATATTTTACAAGATCACTTGTGTTTTTGTTATCCCATCAAAGGGGTATTTCTAGTAGAAATATCTGACAAAATGACAGTTTCTATCGGTCATGGCAATAAATGTTAATTTGATGTCACACCTGTTGGTTTTAATGTAACAAATTCTCTCCCCTTTGCAACTCTCAAGCATCAAACACCCAAAAATACAAACACATCATGAACCGACAATAATAAATTTGAACACACTGAGGACAGTAAGAAATTATTTTAAAAAACCCACCAATCAGGGATAATGTGTGACTGTATAAGTAGGTTTTCCAATGAAATATATGGAAAACTCAAAGCAAAAGGCAGCAGAGAAAATAGTGCAAAAATGGTAAAATTACCCAATACTAATTGTTCAGCACTATAGAATGACAAAAGAAATAAAAAGTAAGACAGGATGCTAGGCTAAGCTAGGCTGTAAATACCAAAATTGGTAAGTTAATAATATTACCATCTTATACAAATGACAAAAGAAAAATCCATTTACTTTAATGAAATCTTTATAGAAAACCTGCAAGAAAATTTTGTTTTCATCGAGAAATTTGTTCTTTTTTCTTCCAGCAATTTGTTCTGTTCTGATCACAGAGTCCAACAAGTAAATGCGCAATAATAAGTTTAAAATTACAACATGTGTTCATACAATCTTAAGTGTCATTGATGTACAAGCTTTTTCTTATTATCCTTTCTGCTACCTGAGCACAGCTTCAAATAACCTACACTGATAAAGAGCATAGAACATCTTTGAACATAAACTAAAAGTGGTGATTGTTTAGTATATACAATTTACTGCAATGCAGAATGATGTTTTAGTGACTTTCATGAGCTAGTTTGACTTTAACTTGAACCATTAATGTTGTTTATATACCAAGTAAATTGATTGAAAACGAGCATTAAAAGTAAATAAGAGAAAAAAAAATAGATGACTAAAGTAATCTTTGCAAATAAAAGAATGGTAAAATAATAAATTAAATGCAACTATCTGTGGCAAAATAGTGTAATAATTAATATACACGTAAATCCTTGTAGAAATATACAAAAATCCACTTTGCAACACATTACCTTTTATTTATAAATAATAATAACTAAAGCAAATTTATTTGATCTTTAGCGGTAAGAGATGTGAAAGCAAGAAATCTACTCAAATAAATACAAATTTACTTGTTAAAGGCTTCTGTAAATGCACTTTTGCATTATTAAAATCTGCTCTACGATCTGCATTTCTTTATAACAAATGAGTTGAATATTTTGACCAGAAGGTAACAGGCCAGTCAATGCCAAAGTACCTAACAGTTAGTCTTTTACCTTGACAGGATCATGATGTCACAGCAAAGTGGTGCTCCTTTCAAGCACACATTTTTTCACTTCTGACATTAGTCATTTAACACTTTAAAGAAGGTCCTCCTTCAGTCTGTTTTTCTAAAGGCAACCATAGCATCAACTTTGTGAATAGTGGTGGAGAAAGAACGGAGGCGCACCTCTTCAGAATTTATGATAAAGTGGGGACCAGATTCCCCCCATGCAGATGGTACTTCGGCATCTTTGTCTGTATAAACCAAAATGTCAAAGGCACCTGAACAGAAAAAAAGCAAAACCAAGTCAAGAGGTTGCTTATAACTCTGCTGAATAACACTGGCACATCACATTACACAGCAGTATTTCAATCTTCAACACTCAACAAATTTACCCAGAAGAACTAAAAACTCCTTTTTAGTTTAAGTGATGGATAAAAACAACAAAATGTTAATACGATTCCATTACAAAATAAAACCACATCATGTATGGCACTGTTGGGTTGATGCAATTGTACAAGTCACGATCAAAGATCTCCCCACCACACACTCATATCACATTACATAAGCACTTCTGTTTTACTACGTACATTTAAAATATATATTTTGGCTTAGAATGTAAAAAATGGACCATGAGTGGTTAAAAAGAAAGCTGAAGGATAAAGCATGTTAGAGATTATGCTTTTCTGTAAAGCAATACTCATTTTACAAAATTTGTACACAAAAAGTAGTCAATGTTAATGGCTCTGACAAATCATGTGATCAGCTAAGCATAGGTTTTAGGTAAACTTAATCACAGAAACAGCATGAATGGAAAACTTACAAAGAGATTCCAGAAGTGGCAGAAATGTGACTGTTGCAGTGATCTGACGAATAATAGATTTTATCTCTTCTTTAACTTCTTTCTCAGTTTTGTCTCTCTTCCTGAAATTGAACAAGAAACACTGATGATTTATGATCCATCAAAAACATTCAAAGCAAAAAAAATTGTGCCTAATTATAAGAAAGCTAAATGATCTACATGTTCATAATAAATTGTTATTAAAGCAACTTTAATTAAAAAAAAAATAATTTTTTTTGCATTTACAGGACAGTAATTTAATACTTTAAAGAGTTTTTTTTTAAACAGTCTGAGTTACACTTATTTAAGAAAGAAAGACCTGCAGTTTTCAGGAAAGCTGCAGGAACACAACATGAAAAATAAATTTATGAATGAAAAAAGCAAGAAATTAAAATGGCACGAACGTAGTGGAATCAGCCGTCTTGTCACACTCAATGTCAAACTGCCAGCGCTCCAGAACTTCATTATTATCAACACGTTTGATAACAAGCACCAGTTTCTGAACAATCAGTTCATTCAGCCACTCTGAAAATTAAACAACACAAATACAAAGATAAAAAAAGGGATAAAAAAAGTATCTGAAAATAGTGACAAATTTTAACTTAAATGTCTGACAATAAAAAAGGGAAATAAAACTTAGCATACCTTTAACTTGTCCAATCACTTCTTTGAGATACTTCTGCAAATCTTCATTTGTTGTAACAAGCAGTGTAAGTCCATACTGCTGTTCACGTGTGAAGGTCTCTGGTGGGTAAATGCCCCGTTGATAAAGTATACTGTTGATTCCATAATCTGTTAAATATAAACAAATAACTTTAGTGTTACAGATGTATGTTTGAAATAAATGCAAAACAGACTTTAATAAAACTGCAATAAAGCTACTACAATGCTAAATAATAATAATGAGCAATTATCTAGTGCTCTTTCCAATAATTTGCTCAGAGTGCTTTACAGAAATGATATACAGACCTACCCAAGTAAACTAAATCACTAAAAACTATGTACCCATAATTGCATATAACAGACACGCTCACTTCTACAACAGACAAACCTACTCATACACAAAGTAAATACTGACATGTTTTATATGCTCATGATCAGGACAGAGTCAGGGTTAAGTCACTGTTCTGAAAAAATGTGCTTAAGTTTGGACTTAAAGGTGGTAAGAGAATCAGAGTGAAGAAGGATAATAGATAATCTGTTCCAAGTTGATTGGGCTTGGTAGGAAAAAAAAAAACACCTGTCCATACATCTTTGTCTTAGTGGGACTTGAAGAAGCTTGGTGTCACAAAATGAGCAAAGAAGTCGTGCAGGTGTATAGACGGGAGTAAGTTCTGAGAGATACCAAGGACCAGTGCCAGAAATGGTGGAGTAAGAGTGGAAACCTTATAGGCTATATGATCCATGACTGCCAGCTAAAGAAGAGAGCGAATGATGGGAGATATATATTCATATCTAGATGGTCTGCAGATGATACAAGCAGCATTATTCTGGATCCTTTGAAGTCTATGAAGAAAATACTTTGGAATGCCACCCAAAAGAGAATTACAAATAATAGTCAATCCTTGAGAACATAAAGGCACAGAGTACAGTTTTAGTTGCATCAGTGGTGAGATAACGACATGTGGTACTAAATCCTATGAAGTATAAGGTAACCAATTCTGCAAACTTGAGAAATATGACTATAAAAAGTCAAACTTTGAAAATGATACCCAAACTGCAGACAGAGGTGGAGAAAAGAATAGTTGAGCTGTTTATGGACAAAGACCGAGAAAGAGAAGGACAACTCAGAAATTTCTTGAAACAACAGTTCAGTCTTGTCATCATTCAGTTGCAGCCTATTCTGGAGCATCCAGGACTTTACCTCATCTATGCATTCATGTGTCTGTGTCAGCAGTAAGTGGAGCTGACTGATAAACCTATGTATCGTATGCAAAACTCACGTATTTTAAATTTCATTTGCTTAAAAATATATAATAGAGTATTTCATTAGATCGTCATTCGTATCATTACTATGTATTAATAATGATGCTATAGTCATTTGAAATGCCTGAAAAAAATACTGATTTTTAATTACTGTTGGACATTCTCAAGCGAAAAGGGTATGAAGATTTGTCGCTGAAACCTTATCAGGAACATTAAAGATCTTTATGAATTCCTCATATTTTCGCCGAACATTTCAAAGAATAAATATGAACTTATAATTTCTGTTTTACTTACGGAAGAATTCAGCAACGATTTCCGACGATCCCTTCAAAGTTATTGCTTGCCGCACAGTGGACGCCATTTTAAAATCTCGCGCTTACAGTCGCAGCTAAGGGTCAAGGTCGTTATCTAGGTAAACTCAAACTCAGTCAGCTTGATGATAATAACAATAAGCGCATTTGTATAGCTCCTTTCTCCAGCAACAGCAGTAATAAGAGTGCACTTGTGCTTCTCTGTCAAAAAGACAAGCTCAGTGCACTGCACAGGAAGAGCAAGTAAGTGTCCGATGAAAGCAAAACAAAGCACGAAGGTGAAGCTGTGCTGTAACAACAGCAGACGATGCATCCATGGCTATAGGAAAGAAGATTGTTGCTACAATCAAATCAGTTTCTCATTTTTTTTTTCAAAATTTAAAACCAGTGTATTTACTTTCATTTACTACTTTTGGAGGTTTGTGTATGAAAAATCACTTTCATGAAGTTATTTAAGGAAGGGAACGTACTTTGCATGCCATTGATTGGCCATTAATACTTTAAGAATTAAAAACCAGACATCATCCACTTAATTATTCATTGGCTCAGTGCACATATGATTTTCCCGAACATTATATACTGTCATTCACAATGAGTAGTCCTGTCCTATTTTAAGTGTAGGCATCGCAATTAACTTTTAATTAAACTTTTGCGCCTAAGGTAAAAAGTGGTCCTTCGACAAAAGAATCACGCCACGTCGATATTTAAAGACTCGGCGAAAGGCTATATATTTATATATTATGCCTAAACTTTACGCCGATTAATGTTATGCTGTGATATCTATATATATATAATTATATGACTTTGCCACGTTGGGTTGTGGGGCCGACGATTCCACAGATCAATGTTCTCGGCCATCTGAATTTAGATGAGCATATAATATAATTATTATAATATCTATATAATATAAAAATACATATTATGTATTCTTTGGTGTCATTCGTGTATATATTTCCTTGATTTTTTTTTTCTTTTAGCAAGCCATTTCACCCTCTACATAACCTCTATATATGATTTTACGTTACGATTACCACACAAACTGTCAAGGAATCGTTTGTAAAAATAGTTAATTACTCTTCCAGTGGATAAAACTTATACTCAGGTCAAAGCACAATGATATGTTAATTGTGATTCGATATGCCTGACTGCTGAACCGGTAGTTTTTCTAAGCATAAGAATATTTAATAAAACCTAATTAGGGGGAATTGTGATGCCTGCATGGTTGAGATCTACTGCAGGCATCAACATTCTTCGTCTTTTTGTGATTCACATTAGTTGATAACATTAATTATTACAGGAAAAAAATTGTTTTAGAAGTGTGCTGTGTCAGCAAATGGCATAGGGCGTTACGTTGGAGTAACGGGTCGATATGCCTCGATTTTTACGAACGACTGAATGATTGATTAATGGGCTTTAAATTAAGGTCAAGTCGATAAATATATATTTCATCTAAGCCAAATATCACAAGAAGGCAAGACACAAGTTAACCAGTAATTTAATCGGTCCCAGTCGTGTACACATATCTCACTGCAAAAATGTACCTTGGGAAAAATCCGTGAACAGAAGATCAGTTTCTCTCTATATATATATGTGTGTGTGTGACAACGTGGTGAGATACAAACAATTGCAATGAAGATATGTTCTGCTTTTCATAAACAGTATGACACCTCCTGTACATTCTGGACGGATTTCATGAAAGGCCATGGTAACAAACAGCTTTATAGTAATTACATCACAATGAAAGGTAAAACTTCAGCATCGTCTTCTTTCGGTTCAGTCCCGTACACACATAGCCAGTCCTGGGCTACGTTGTGCCCTAAACGAAAGAACATCCAGTGAACTCAACTAAACCACTTAACAATCGGTTTGTTCAAAATGTCAAATTAAAGTTTAAAATCTATCAAGGAAACACATCAACTACCCTCCCTCCCACCCACTCACCCTTGTTAAATTTATACATTGCTCCTCATCTATGTGCCTTTCACCCTTTTTTCGCTTGAACTGTTTTGACTACAGAAATCGCTTAATAATGATAGAATCTGAGTACACACTCTCCGAATTTCGTCTGTTCGTCTCTATGCTGATAATTTAATTATATTCTATAATAAAATATAATAGTATTTTAAAATATATATTATTTGTATTCCTTGAGTACCTGGCTGAGTATTATAATAATTTTTAGACCTTCTTTAAAACAACAACAGCAGCAGACTGGCTTTAAAAAATACTCAATTATTATGTTAATCAACGGTTGCTACACATGATCATAACTGAAAAATAACATAATATCAAATCAAGTAGAAAGGGTGTTATTGGTGTTTTTGAAGACGATTTGAGAAGTGTAGAAGACTAACAATATTCATGGCCATTGCATTATGTCTGGCCATAAGTCATTTCAAAGTGAATAACGCTTAAATAGTTACTTTTTATCACGCGCATAAACGTCATTATAGTCATTAATAACACAGAAACATCCACAAAGGGTCAAATAAACATGTACATTTAAAACGTTTATAACAATTCACATATCAGCTTTTTCTTAAGCCGATATAAAATTGTATCGTAGGTCTAAAAAGACATTATTCAATAAGAATGAAAAAGGATTAATATGAAAGTTCCTTCAAACTCTTTCCTTCTGCATTTGATGATTTGCCGCACAGTTATTAAATAATTTTGTTTATTGGTTTATACCAGGAAAGTATTAACCTGTTAACACCGGTATGGAGTAGAGAAGGCAGCAAACGTAAAGGGTAATTGTTGTAGAAATCGAACCTCAGCATCATCCACTAGAAAATAACTGGTAATTGCATTTTAAAAAATCTTGTAATGATTGCACTTCTGCAGAGATAACTGTTTGCAGTTATACTGCAATTCTTGTTCTGGTCTTGTTGCCACGATCACCTCGTTTCTCTAATCGACATCTTTCTTCATCCCTTTTTTTCCCCCTGCCCTCTCCCCTTTTTTTAATACCCTTTACACATATTTCTTAGCTCAGTTTCTCGAAAGATGATTTAAATATATTCCAAAATATTGGAAAAGGTCAGACTTCAGAAACAAAAATAACAAACATCGAATACAACTACTGAGTGTCAAAGTAGACGTATAGCACATTCATGAGGTGACTATAAGTGTCTGACAAGAGAAACAGTTTCACGAGAAGCCCATGAGGCCCTTGAAGCGGGTCCACATGAAGTCAACGATTTCGTATTCATTGCTGCGCAGGGCCACGTTGTCCTTGACCTGGCTGAAGGAGTCGCCGATGATGGTGAGGAAAATGGACATCAGCCCGATGTAGACCACCATGATGTAGGAGAAGAAGAAGATGGGGCCCAGGATGGGTTGCGCGTCGGACATGCTCTCGAAGTCGAAGGCGCCGAGCGCGAAAGCGAACATGCTTTCCGCTGCCCCGACGATGTTGTTGTATGTTGTTATCATTTGGCCAAAAAGTAGATAACCCGTGACGACGAAAGCCATGAAGTATAACAGGAATGCGATGGAGAAAACCTGGGACAAAGAAGTGAAACGTTTGTTTTATGTTCGTTTTTGCTTTTGATTTCTGTTGTTCTTTTCTTTTCTTTTCTTTTTTATTTATTTTTTTCACGTATAGTTTGAGAATTTGTTCTAGTCAAGAATATTGTTTACAAAGTGAACAGGAGTACAGCTACCTTGAGGTCCTTTGCTGCCAGTTTGATCGTGTCGCCTAGCATTCCCATCTTTTTGTTAAATTGCAGGAGCTTGAGGAACTGAATGGTAGCCATGTAGACCACAGCACTCATCACGTAGCCATACACTTCGTCATACAGCGCCAGGGATTGGAAGTTCACAAACCCGTCTGGAACAATAAAGACTTTGAGATAACTCAAAATTACTTCTGAGTGCTGGTTGCTTTTCCATAAAATGCCTAGAGTTTTCTGTGAGTTTCCTTCCATACAATTAATTTTTCTTTGCTTTTTTCTTGGTGGGGAGAAACGATAGAACGGAGAGGGTCGGGAGATTGACTAGGGTATGTGAATAAAGAGGGGAAAGATAAAGGGAGAGAAGAGGAGACAATGAATGTTACTTGTTAATAACTGAATTACTTGTCTATCGATTTATGCAATAAGCTTTACTTGTTTTGCTCCTTCCCCTCCCCTACCCTACATGTATTGTGTTCCTATTTTTCTGTCATAAGCGCCACAGAAAAAAAAAACCTCAAAAGGTATATACACACCGGAAGTACGATCTTTGAGTGCTGTTAGGGCCACCTCAGCCAGTATGTGTTTGAAGGTGTACAAGACGATGCAGGCCACGGCGAAGCAGAGCAATATGAATTCCAGTAAATTCCAGAAGTTGACGAAGTATCTGAGACGCTCCTTCTTGACCATGCTGATACACCGCACGAAGAAGTAGAGCGTGAAAAAGGCGTAGGTCACCTCGAAGATCAGAACCACCAGCCCCCAGCCACCGATGTAGGAGAGAAGCCGGAAAATCTGCAAGGAAAAGCCCATTGCCGACGACGCTCTAAAAAATCTATGTTAGGTATTATAGAAGCTAGTTCATACGTTTAACGAAAAATTGCGTACAGTACGCATTAAAGTTCGGAGGACCCCTTCAATTTTCGTCAATGGGGTCCCACCCTTCAAATTTGGGTGAAGAACAGATACAAATTGGTAAGTGTAGTGTCTGACGTCGTAGTCCAATCTATTGTTGTGTCTGCTACAAGGTGAGAGTTAGCACTCAGTTTTTGTTTTTTTTTCCCCTAGTTCCATCATGGACAGCATGGTTAAAATCATCGTCTCAGAAACGGAAAGAAAGTGAGCACCCCAAGTACAGTGAGCATAGTTCATCACAGATGCTTGCACAGACTTCACGGCACAGAAAACTAGACATTACATTTGTGTGCCTGAAAGGCAGTTGAACAAAGTATGTTGATTTGTTGATTTGTTTTTTTCACATCTTAGAAATCTGAAAAAGGGTCTCTGGGACCCCAAGGAATTTAGCCTTAGCAGAAGCCCTGGTTTTATTCTTCGTCGGCAGGCAAAAGCACTTCTTTTTTGTACTTCTCTTAGCAGAAAACACCCAATGCCAAACCTGTAAACAGTTACAGCATACACAGATAAACAAGTGCGTCCTGAAGCGAGATCCCAACCCAGGATTTTGAAATCGTCGTTGCTCTGGCGAAAAGAGGTATCCAACAGAGGTGTCGCCGTTACCTTGATGTCTGCTGTTGCCGTAGCACCGCCGGTCGTGAGAAATTCCGTCAGAAGAACCACAGAAGCAAAGAGGTTAACGTTAGGGTTGTAGACAGTAAACTCCAGAAACACAGCGCGAGTGCGCTGGTCCAACCAGCCGTTGTCCTGGGCATCCTTAATAGCCTGCCACGACAAAACAATGTCAAACAATGAGGATTTTTAACAAGTCTCAGAACTATAACTGACGTGACGTAATGTCCGCCTCTCTTAACACCTTCAGGTAACGAACGCACACGCAGCTGTGTTCAGGCCAGGTACACCTGTCGGTCGTCCTGAATGGAACAACACAATAATATTTGTTTTCAGACAACGTTATTTATAATTATGAAACAATACCAAAAATTTTAAATCGATGAATATAAGCGAACTTATCAGAAAGTACGACAGTGAACAGAAGCGGTTGACAAGAGCCGAGTGCTTCTGTCGAAGGGTAAAATTGTCGCTACAGGTGTGGTCTGCGCTACCTGTCCGTTCTCAAAATGCTGTGGCTCCTACCTTCTCCGTGCGACGCGCCTCTCGCTTTGTCAGCAACACATAACCGCCGCCTTTGTAAGTGGTCACGGTACCCCAATATGGCGCATTTTTCAGTTTCACAGAGCTCTGGTATACGAAGGCCCCCTCCGCATCCTCTAGCTCCTCCCGCTGGTCGTCGGTGGGCACGGTCCAACCTGGCAGGTAGTCCTTGGTGTCGTCATTGGTCCAGCTGTAGGCATCGCGGCAATGATGGACGATCTCTTTCATCTCGTCTTGAATCTGACAAGTGTCTGAAAAAAAGTAAATTCTGCTTGTGTAAGTATTAGTATGCGAACACAATATAAGACTTTGTTTGAGTTGTCAGCAAAGTTATTAATGTTTTTGTTTTTCATGGTTTGTAAAATTTTTTATATGGTGATTAGAATTCTTTCTTTCCTACTTGCGATGTCGTAATCAAGTAATCAATGATTCTGGCAGCATTTACAGAATTTCATGTAAGCTATCCCCGAGCTTTCATCCATTTTTTACAAATCGGTCCGTTTCTTACTTTCCTTTATTCTGTGTTGTCTTATCATGGCGACCCCCAGACGACGGTTTCCAGGTCAGTTATGCAGGCTCGGTCTTGCCAGAACTTAATGTCTGTGCCGTTGGAGTAGGTGCTGGCAAAGAAGGCTGGCAGGAACGAGTTCTCCAGCCAGTCCCAGTAATCCGGAACAGTTGCGATCTGCGGAAGGAAACCGAAATGCCGAAGAAAAAAATTGCAAACTTGTGTTATAAGTGTACCTCAGACAAGATCGGAATACACGACCTCTCGACCTTTCCCCCATTTGCACTTTAACACTCTTTGCGTGCCCAGAGGCGTTCACCCAGACAAAGCAATACATCTTAAGAAAATCCTCATCTTAGACACTGACTGAGTCATGCCCGTCGAGGAAGATGTTTCCGATGTTGCTGCCGAAGTTGTAGGATGCCGGGTCGCGCTGCTGATAGGAGATGAAGAAGATGATGAGGACAAAAAAGAAATACACGATGATCTCCTTCAACACGGCTTCCATCTTAATCTCTTTCATCCGTTGCTCACGCTGCTCCGCCAGAAGCGTGGGGTCAGGCGGTGCATAGTCACCGTTGGCCACATTCCGCTCCATCTGAATGTCTGGCGATGGACCAAAGGGCAAAGGTGATAGAGGCGGGAGTTCCACATTTTTAATTACAAAAATTAACAGGCTACAGCCTCCACCAACAAACATTGCTACATTATACTATACTGAAATTAATAAATACAGTTCGCACTGAATTTCTCAACTAAACGTTGATATATTATATTGAAATTAATGCTAAATATAGTTCATATTGACTTTCTCTATAAACAATGTTATATTATATTAAAGTTAATGCTAAATGCATTTGTCACAATGAACATTTTTTTTATCCTAGACACTGCTATTTTAGACTGAAATTAATGCCAAATGCGCCTTTGCAGATGATTAAAATTCATTCTTGTTGGTTTTACAAAGTATCCAATATGTGAGGCCAGGGTAATATATACCTGAGCAACTTGAACTACCGATATGAACCTGCGGATGTGAAGGTAGCGTAAAGAACATATGTAAAATCAAGTATACATACGGGAGAGGCTGACAGGATCCTTTTCAGCAACCAAAGCTTCGGGGGACAGCACCTTGTCTAGATCATCGTTTTGTACCTCTTCGTCCAAATCTGGCTTTTTGAAGATGCAGGCTATCAGTGCCACCATCAGCAGCACCTGGCAGGTAACACACACATAGACACACGCACGCATGCACGCACGCAAGCACGAATGCAAATGATCATTAATGCGCTGACTTGATGGAAGTATCTGACAGACTAAACCAGTTAACAACACCTCACCTTCACAGGCTGTATGACGATGACTGACTGGAAGAAGGAGAGGACGAATGTGACAAGCCAGTCGTTGGCCTTCTGAGCACCCCACTCCATGGAGTAGAGGATCGTGAAGAACCCAGATGCTAGGATACTTAGGATACACACTGCAGAAAAAGCGAAAACATCCAGCAATCATGTCACAAGCTCATATGACTTGAAGCTCTAAATCAATTTTTTTTTTTAAAAATCCATGCAAATTAATAAAAGTGAGTGGATGAACTGTCTTATTTCCTTCTCTGATTCCTGTTTGTAGATGTTTCACACAGAAGCCTTCTCTGTGGAAAAGGATCCGAGATCAGCGGTATCAGTCACTAAGGCAACTGCTGCTTACCAATCTTTAGATGTGGAAGATTTTGGGAAATTTTCATCCAACAAAAGCTAAGTCTGGTATTAAAATATTCAGGGCTTCTGCTAAGGCTAAATTCTTTGGGGTCCCAGGACCCCTTCTAAAGATTTCTAAGGTGTCCCAGGCTAACTCTAAGGGGTCCCTTTACAATGTGAAAAAAAAAATCAACAAATCAACATCCTTTGTTCAACTGCCTTTCAGGCACACAAAGCACTGTAATGTCTAGTCAGAAACGGCGAGATTTCTGTGCCATGAAGTCTGTGCAAGCATCTGTAATGAGCTTATGCTCACTGTACTTGGTGTGCTCACTTTCTTTCCGTTTCTGAGACGATGATTTTAACCACGCTGTCAACGACATCTTGGAAATTTGTTAATGGAACTCTTCCCGGTAAGGGGAAAAAAAAACTCAATGCAAGGGAAGTTACTCTCACCATGTAGCAGACGACAACAATAGATTGGGTCTACGATGTCAGACACTACACTTACCCAATTTTTTATCTTCGCCCAGATTGGAAGGGGTACCCTGGGACCCCATTGACGAAAATTGAAGGGGCCCTCTGAACTTTTAATGCGTACTGTACGCAATTTTTTGCGTAAGCAGAAGCCCTGAATTAAATATACCTTTACTGTTACTAGTGTGGAGATCTACATAAAGATATGTAGAGCTAGCACTACTTCAATAAAAGCAGCCTCACTTACAGGCCCATGCGATGTAAATACACCAGTGAGGAGGCTCCAAGGACTCTTGCGTTTTGTCCGGCCGTCCAGGTGGCGCTGAGCCAGCCGTCCATCGTCCGCATCGGCCAGCTCATGCGGCTCCTCCTCATACCGCTTCTTCTGGTGAAAGTTGAGGATCTCAGACAGACTTTCTTTGAACTTCCGGAAGCCTGACTTTTTATCCTAGGATACAATGAGAGATGATGTAGACATGGTTGCATCATCAAAGGTCCGACACGAGATATCGCAGACTCTTTCAAGTACTTTTTATTTTGTGTGTGTGTGTGTGTGTGCATGTGTGTGTGTGTGTGAGAGAGATGTCAATATTATCTAATACTTTCTGTATCGACAAAGATCTTTGTGACTCTCTGAACACAACTGTAAATAATTTAGCTACGTGTTCAATTGTTGCAGAGCACAAAGAGATGTGGCTAAAGTTATTTTTGTGCACGCATGGCTGCTCACACGAGCACTGGGCGTGCCACAGACGCACTCACCTGCTTGCCCCAGAGAGCGGATGTGGAGGCGCTGTTAATGTTCTTCCAGCGGATACTTCTGGCCTCTCTTGGGCTGCGACTGGTTCACCTGCATCACAGTGTTCTTGCACGGGCGGCAACGGCGAAACAGCAGCACCAGCAGGAAGTTGACCGGAAAGACAATCAGTGTACTCATGAAGCTGATGAACACCTGCAGGATGAAGTCACGTGACTCAGTGAATAGCTAGCAAACAAGTCATTTTCGGGCGTCGTGTTCGCACAATCCTGAATGTGCAAGAAAGAAAATACAGAAGAACAAGAAAGAAAATGGTTTAAAGGTTATTAAAGAAAAATCACTTGATCACGTTCCGCAGCCAAGCGTCGACTCACCTGGCCGAGAGTAAACTGAAAGGGCCCGAGCCTGATGCCAGTGGTCTGCGACTGCTTGTCCTCGGTTTTGAACCACATGGCGTTGGTGATCATGGTGAGGAAGAGCAGCGACATGCAGCAGGAGATGCGCTGCACGCGGGTGAAGTTGGAGCGTGTGGGGCGCGAGAAGACGGAGAACCACAGGTGATCGTTGGCCAGCTTCTTGCGTGCGGAGGACGAGAAAAGATGCTTGAAGGCGATGAGCTCGTGGATGCCAGCCACCGGTAGGATGCGGTCCACCATGCCATCGTCCTCCTCCACCGCCAGCCACCGGTCGCACAGGAAGTACCATCTAGGGGCAGACAAACAGCAGTAGTTTGCTAATCATCTGGGTGATTGAAATTAACAAAACAAATCTTTGAATTGGAGGATATGAATTAAAGACAAATGATTATATCAGATAATGACGCATGAAGCCTCTATAAAACTTTATTAATAAGGTTTTCTTTTCGTTTAGAGTTCGCAGTATTTAGACTGTGCACGCAACTACTGTCAACGAAAAAAAAAAACCAGTGCCTTTTTTCTGATTCCTAAGCCCTCAGCTACCGAGGTCCTCGCTTTGCTTTCAGGAAAATTAGACTAACCACTGTTTTGCATAAGACCATAACATGTCCATTAAAGGTCAACAAATTCACCACAAACACACACACACGCAGGCACGCATTCAAACACATGAATGCGCAATGGAAATATTAACAGGAGTACAAGCACTCAGAGGGGAAGAGTGGAGCCCACTTCGCTAGATGAAACGGATATAGGGAAAAAAAAAAGAAAATTCGAAAGAACTCGGGAAGCACAGGAGTGACTGGCGGTAGCTGACCTCTCGCCAGTTTGCAGGTCAGTGACTTGGATCTGATCCAAGTACCAGGACTTGCTCTTTCCCTTCCCTCCGTTGTCGTGCCAGATCCGCATGAAGGTGAGAGCGCCCAAGGGCTCCTCCACGCTCATCACGTAGTTGAAGATGCTGCCTCCTGGCCAGGTGCTGCGAGCACAGGTGGAAAGTTTGTAAAACATCAGACATGAACCTGGCTGTGGGGATCACCTGTCAGTCTATGTCACTTTGGCCCGTGCTTCGGCGTCTGATGGACTGCAAATATTCCTGCACCTGCATTCTCGCGCAAGGTGTGCTTGCACGTGCGTCCGGTCTTTTTTTTTTTCATGGAAAGTGAGTGGAATTGAGGGTGGGGAGACACCATGTGTGTCTGCATATGTACACGCGCGTATCGAGTGAATCATGCATTATATGTGTGAGCGTTGGTTAGTTTCTCTCCCCTGTGAATGCATATATGTATTCCTATGTGAATCCACATGCATAGATATGTATGAACACTCGCGTTAAACGATCTCTTCTCTATGTATCTGTATGTGCCTGTGTGTGTGTGTGTGTGTTATATTTGTGGTGTTTGCATGTCCTTCTCTCCTTCTCCGTCATTATAATGATCTACAAGTCAGTCAAATCTAGAGCTTGTCTTCGTTATCGTTATCATCATCGTCATTGATAGAGTCGGGTTAGGGGTCGTTTGTCTAAGTCTAGCTGCACCTTTCTCTTGCCATCGTAGAGTCGCCGGACTCCGGTGTCTGCCTCATCACCCGACAGGATGAAGCGCACTTGTGAGTCCGTTCCGGCATTCTTTCGTATACCCGTGTACACCGCCAGCTGGTAGTGGTACTTGTCGGACGGCAGGTTGTCCTCTAACGGAATGGCACCCCACTGCAACATTCAGAAGTTAAGGCGATTGTGTACCTGTTGGTAACCCCGTAGGCGCGTGTGTTACAGAAAAAAATGGGGAAAAATATATCATACACAGACGATCTGAGTAATTCTTAATTACCATTTTCATTAAACGGAACTTTAAAATTTTTTCACAAGGTATATAATGTCTGTGGTTCATGGCCGAAGGAAAGCTACCTTTATGAGGTCCTTCTTGTCCATGTGTCGCGCCCATATCACCATGATAATGTACAGCACGATGAGGGAGATAATCGTGGAGAACACAGCGGCGTTTTCACCTAGGTTATTGAACTTGGCCCAGACGTTGGTGAAGTCGATGGTGTTGGGTGGCACCACCGCGTCTGAACCGAAGGATGTGAGATGCGTGCACAGACACTGGGTTTTCCACCGTGACGTCAGCTGGCCCACCTGAAATCGCAATATTAGCCTCTCTGGCATATCGCACTCGACTTGTAGAACGTGTAGAAATGTTTTATCACACAGGCATGCTAGTCGCCAGAAACATTTCAGGCGTGTGTGCGTGTGCGAGAGAGAGATAGAGACCATGTGTGTGAGTGTGTATATTTTAGAAAGAGAGAGGCTATGTGTGTGAGGGCGCACGAGAGAGAGAGAAAGTATACAAGAAGACGGTGTTCAATCAAGAACGATGATACCTAGATTCCTCCCTCCATACCTCACATCCCTCCGAAGACCAGGTCTTGCTCTCCTCATCCCAAAAGCGGCAACCAGACACCAGGTTGATGAGACTGTAAGATGTGTTGGACAAGCTGTTGTCAATAGACACCGTGCCCTCTGTCAACATCAAACTTTACAAGTCATACCAAGCACAGCCTGAATAAAGACAAATGGCGATGATTGACAAACAAATTCATGAACGGTAAGAAGCTAAACCATAGGGCTAAATAAACATGGCAACGAGGGGGTGGATAGGAATTAGTGTTTTACACCTAGCCAGCAACTAAGGCAGCCGGCCCTGAAAAAGAACAGCGTGCCCGAGACGAGAGCTGAACCCAGGACCAGGCGCACTATCCGGTTCGATACCCGTGTGGCGCAGTTGATTACGTTGCTGGTTACATTACCCTTAACAGGATTATGGAAAGAAATGTAACGAGGGAGGGGAGATGGGCACCGCACTGCCCTCACTAA
Organism: Pomacea canaliculata; assembly: GCF_003073045.1. NCBI lineage: Eukaryota > Metazoa > Mollusca > Gastropoda > Architaenioglossa > Ampullariidae > Pomacea > Pomacea canaliculata. The sequence goes on along the minus strand of NC_037590.1, from coordinate 31,892,097 downwards.
GAAAAGGTGATCCCAGGTAAGTGTTGTACTAAGTCTACAGCTACCAAAAGATCCGGGAGTACCTTGCGGGAAAAAAGGCAGTCAACTCACTCAGCAGCTTGATGCCTATCCAGTAAGTTCCGTTCTCTTTCGTCAAAGGTTGGCGGGTACTGTGACAGTATACAGCAGCTCCTGCAGAATCTCGGGTGCAAGGGTTCCAAGGGAAGGCGTGTGCGCCAAGTGCGAGAGGTCAGGCTTGGGCACGGTGTCTTTGAAGTCGTAGTACGTCGTGTTGGGGAAATCCCCAAACTGCAAGTAGACCTCAAATGCCTCGTTTTCCTCCTGGGGGCGGATGATCACCTGCAACATCGAGATATGAGTTATCTGCAATTTTGAGACAAGAGCTATCTGGAACATCAACACAGGATTATCCAGACAGAAGTTATCCGAACTGGAGCTATATTTAGGAATGGATAGATGGATGAGTATGAAAGGTGAAGGTACGAATGTATGAACGGTATATGAAATGCAAGCATGATAGAAAGTCTTTGATAGAGGGCAATAAAACAAAAGAGATATGTAGGGGAAAAAAATAGGGCTTGTGTGTGGAAAGAAAGCGTGTACAAATGTGTGGGGAAGTGTGAACACTATGGAGGTATGTCTGTGTGTGTGGGTTATGTTGATCCATGTACAATCAGTTGCTGCTGCAACATTGGACAAAATTCTTCTGGAATTCTCTTCTTATGAGACTTGCTCTCCCACCTACCACAACAACGCGGGTTTAACACAAAACATATCAAGAAACATTCTCTTTTCTAAAACCGTTTTGCTCGGGGCGTTTCTTGTATCCGAAACTACCACAGTGACAGCTCACGGCGCTTGTCGTCTAATCGGTAATGTCTTCCTTCTACATCTGGCATTTTGTTGGAGGAGCTCAACATTGTTTGCAGGTCCCATAGGCGCCTAGGACCACCTTCTTTCCTTTTGATGTCAGAATTTGTCTCGCTTTCACATGCTTTTCCAAACCCACATCCTCCTCAAAGTCTCCTAGAAACGTCCAGTAGACTGTACAAACTCACCTGCTGTGCCAGCACACCTGATTACTGAAGTCGGGTTTTTGTATCGGTGTTGTTTCTTACCACACACATACACAACAAAATCACCTGCATTTCAAAATAGAACAAAACACCTGGCGACGAGTTCTGAATTTAACTGATCCTCAAGGCTGCTCACAAGACTGAATGATAGACTGATGTTAGAAAATAAAATGTTCGCCGTTCATAAATGACAAGGATCTCTCTCTCTCTCACTCACTCACACTCACACATCAAAGATTCATTACCAGATGAAATCCCAAATACGGCTCTACCCCTCCCCAGCACAAAACCCCTAAAATTTTGTCATACCTGAATTGATGAGTTGTAATCAGTGAGGTTGAGTGGATGGTAGTTGAACTGCGCATTTTTGTTGGACACGTCGGTCAGCAGGACGAACAGGCCGGGCTGGTACTTGCTAGCATCGCCTGAAAAATTTTACACATTGGAAAATCTTCACAAGTCCATCATTAAAGCGAGAAGGAAACAATACTTTGCAACTAGAATAGCAAAAGAAACAACACCTTCCAAATTATATGCTAAGAAGTCATCAGAAGTCGTTTATACAATATTTTTCAGCAAGGTCACCGCGAAGACCAATGAACTTTATAAAGAGCTACTCCAGTGGTCAGAGGACACAGCATCCTCGTCAGTCACCATTTTAGGCTCTTGAATAAGTTTCAAGCAAATTTTTGTTGTGGTGCAGACTTTAGGTTTGGTTCCTCATTTTCACCGGATTACAAAAAAATAACAGCTTGAGTCTGTTCACGTGTGAAACCTGGAAATTTTCTTCAGGTTCCGGAACTTTTTTCTCTCGGGTAAATCTCCCAGCAGCTATAATTTTTTCCTGAAATGAGGATGATATTTTTTTAATGACCTGGTTGATTGATTGTTGGCTTGCAGGTACTTGTACCTGTCCGCGATTTCGCATTATAAAGGGAGAGAGACTGGAGGACGAAACCGGAGCACCTGGCAAACCCCCCCCCCCTTTAAACTTGACCTTTGCCCAAGACAAATCATGGTAAGTGGTAGATTTACTTGAGAGGAAAAATTTCCTGAACCGGAAGAGAATTTCCAGGCTTCGCAAGAGCACAAAGTCAAGCTGTCATCTTCTTTAAGTGAAATGATGGTTGTGGAAAATTGTGATGTCATAGAGGACTATCTAAACTTGTCGAGGACATCGTCTGATGTGGGTAACTTACGTTGCATCCACAACTCGATGGGTTGCTCTGCATCCTGTACCTGCACCTTCTCGTCGCCACAGCTGTAACCAAGCGACATCACTCCCTTTCCGACACTCGACTGCTCTTCTGAGAACGTGTAGGGGTTATCGGAGTCACCCAGGAACTATAAAGGAAGACGAAATAAATGCAATGGTAAAAGACGAGAAAGACACAATAGAAACATTAGAGAGGTGCATTTAGAGACTCTTCTGTTCTACAAATCTTGGCGTGATGATACCTACCATCGTGTTTAGGGTGGGGCAGTCCCCGATACCCGCCAAAACACCGGTTGGCATCTGGAACGATCCCACTGAGGTGGCCATGACTTGGGTCTTGCTACTTTCATCGGCACCTTCACATGAAAGAAAATATAAACCGTTCTATAAAGATCGCAGTGATGAAAATTCATCTTCTAGTAGAAAATAGTTATTACACTAACTTTGTAAGGTTTAACTTGCCTGTCAGATTTATTTCTGGGGACAGTGGACGTCTGAAAAGAAATTATGATCTGGTACGTTACAAACAGAAATAAAAATTATTTCAACATTTTGTGGACTGGCCATCATTCAGTCGTACCTGATGAATTCGTGCCGTTTGCAATGTCTGCCACCGTCACCTTCTGCAACTTCATGGCAAACCGTTGAGTCTCAAAGGTGCGTTCCGAGTTGTCTCCAGCCTTGTTGCTGACGCTGTTAGCGACCTTGTTGAGGGCTGAGTTACCTGCGCCTGCCACGTCAGCGTCCTGTTACAAAAATATTGGCCCCGGGTAGAGTGCGATTTTCTTATAATAAAGCAGAGTTAATATGTGTCTCTGTTGTTACAAAAATACCAAGCTACACCAGGACACGTCACCACACAACACTATTCCCGTTTCCCGAGTCACTGGGTTGGGCGAGCAGATGACACTGAGTTGAAAATACTTTTTGTTTTTTTTTTTTTGCTTTGTAACTCTTGTTCATCTCCCTCATTTCTTGGTACATGACTTTCCAAACTCACCGTCTGTCTCCGGAGGTCATCTCGGCGCTGTTTCTCTGCGTTTAAGGGTCGGATGTAAATCTCGTAAATATCGTCAGGGTGCTCCAGGTATGTCATCATCTCAAACACCCGATCCTGAAGTGAATTGTCGCCATCACATTTCATGAGGTTGACATCAGCAGACGTCATACAGGGGCAGTTGTTTTGAACTACGTCCGATTTCATAACCTGCAGCAAAGAGTGTTTATTTTGTGTATTGATGTTTATGTCAACAATGACTCAAAGCGCGAATATAAGAATTCCTTTTTTATGTTTTGAACTTAAAAAAAAAGTGATAGTAGCTATTAAGTTACATTATGCATTAACAATAATACTTAACGAATTTTTGAATTTTTGGAGTCTGGAGTCGTCGTCGTCAGAAGAAAAATAAATAACCTTGCGGAAGAGGAGGCAGTCGTCAAAGATGTATGTGAATAATTCATCATAAGTGGGATTGTTTGGCAGTTGTCTCAGCCTTTGTACGGCAACGTCGTAGGGAGAGCCCTGCTCCTCCCTGGGCTCGAGCATCCAGTCACTGATGGAAGAATCCGCCGTGACGACAGACGGAGCTGATGTGGATGTGGTAGTTGTCGTCGCCGCTGTAGTTGCGGTGGCGCTGGAGGAGAGCGCGAGAGTAGAGACGATGATGCCGCTGATGGTGTAACCGCTGCTGTCGACGGTGTACGTTCCTGTGCTGACGGCCGGCAGGATGGTTGTGGTCACCGTCGACGATGGAGTTGTTGTAGCCTTAGTGGTGAAGGGAGTGGTGGTGTCTCCAAGTGTAATATTTCGGGCAGCCAGAATCTCTGCGACAGTGGTGGTCTCCGGAGAAGCTGCATCGGAGACGATGTCCCGCGGCGACTTCTTCGACTCCGTTTGCGTGGCCGGAAAAATATTAGCAAGACCTCCTAGGGTTTCTGCGAATAAAGAGATGTTAAAAGATAGAAGAGACTTGGTAACATTACTACAAACAACCTCGTCTCCTACAGCAAATAAAACATAATTCACACCACAGTGAGAACTATTGCCAATCATTACAACATATGGCACCATACATATCATCATCACACCACAGAAGTGTCGCACAACAGCATAAAAACTTGTCCTAAATTGGTCAAACGATCATCCGTAATTTTTCTTTTAAGAATGCTTTCAAAGCAACCTCGCTCGAATACCACGTGACATTAAAATCTCGTAGCTCATTGGCTCCCGCACCGCTACAACACCTGCCACACACTCTCACCTCCAGCAAGGGAGGAGGCATCGTCCACTGTCGCATCCTCCATGGTACTGGTAACGTTGGCAAGGGACAGGAACGCACCAGCAGCAGAACCCTGTTAGAAGAACATTCTAGATGTTTGAGAACACCAGGTAGTCGCTTCTACTCTCATCAAATCTCGTTACCTGTCCCCTCGACATAGGCATGCTTATATAACCGTTACTGCTGAGAGCCAAAACCATCAAAGCTCAGTTCTTATTACTGTCAGAAGGAAATGGATAAAAAAATTCCCATTTTCTGTTCATTTATTGAGGGAATTTAAAAGCTAACTTCATGGATGCCTCACAAAGTGTGATTTTAGGTGTGTCACGTGATATTATGGCGATAACTGTCAGCAGCTACCATCGAAAGTTTCGTCTCCAATTAATTAAATTTTTATTAATGATTTGTTCACTATGTATCGAGCATAAGAAGTCAGACATACCCGAGACGCTTGAGTTACTATGTCCGAGTTGCTGGTCATGGATTTGATAGTATTTGCACACTTTGTCGCTTGGTTGGCGTTGTCCACTCTCTTAGCCACAGAGCCTAGAGTGCTGACCACAGCTTCTGCTGACTGTGACACACACAGACAGCTCATCTCTCTAACATCTACAGATGCTAAGATCATTGTATGAACATTAACTAGTTGTTGGTCGTTGTAGTAGAAAGTACGATTTAAAGTTGTGCTGGATGAGGGTGTGTTTGATTGTTGTTTGGTCTGTCACTTGCATAAGTGACTGGTCAATAATTTTTGACAAAAGTTAGATGGTGATATTTTGTCTGATGTTTGTTTTTTGTTAAATAGTCACAGTACCAGCCACCGGTATTCTTGCTTACCTGAGCCAACCTCTCTTGGTCGTCTGCTGACGACGACTGCAATGAGAAAAGGGACACATTATTCAGAAGGTTTCTTTTCTGGAAGAACTTTTTGCATTGTCACTGTGCATTCTGACTTATCTTCGATTACTTTATTAATATTCACGTAATTGCCTCCCAGCAATCAACAGCCACAATGAACATTATTCACAAACAGACAAACGACTCCTTGAAGTATGGCTACTGACATCAGCTTGGAGGATAGCAGCCGCGGCTCCTCCGATGAGCCTGATGGCCGTCTCTGGGTCGGCGTTCATGGCGAGGTCCAGCAAGGATCCAAGATCCGAAAGTGAAGTGTTACTCCTGTGCACCTCAATGATCTGAGATGTCTTGCTGGACAGACCATGTCTCTGTGTCCATAGCACCATGACGAAAGAGAAGTACTGCGGTAGGAAATGGGCGGCGGGAAAAGTGATCTGCCAGGAACACAGCAAAGTTTATTGTTGATCATCATAGTCAACAGTATCGTAGTCGTCATCGGCGGAATCGTCATAAACAAAGATGACAGACCTGACCTCCAACTAAATAAAATAGGCAACAAGTATTTTAAAGAAAATAAAAATCTGTGGATGAACGGATTAAGAGGCAACTATGAATCACGAATCTCACTCAAATTTTGGACATAGCAGTCAATCAATGAGTTGATCAGTTATTTAATCATCATTATCATCATCAATAAGGTACCAACAACAAAATATAGCGTGGCGTGCCTACACAGCCACTTGCAACAGTCCTGATTTGTGTGAAACAAAGGTGGTTTTATATCCCAGATAGTTTCCTACTAGCATGACCATCAGATGAATGGTGTTGGTGTCGTTAAAGAAAACAAGACGCCAGACGGCGCAGACAGCTATGACAACACCAACCTTGCCACTGTAGGTGGTGAGGTCCACCATGAGCTGCTGCGAGTCACTGAAGCATGGCTGGTACTCGTAGATCCACAGCTCATTCATCGTCGTGATGCGGTAGATGGTTCTGTTGCCTAGGAGACGGGACGCTGACATGATGGCATCCAGTGTCAGGTTTGCTGCGGCCTGAGGTCACACCATTTAATTTCATTTTTATTTCACTTGTTGTAAGCTAAGGAGAGGGGAGGTATTTTTAGCCATAACATACGACATACATCATTTATACATTAATATGAGACTTTTAAAAACAAGCACAAAAGTTTTAAATGTTTACGTGAGTAGACGCACCCTGGACGAGGCTTCCGGCATGCAGAAGAGATAGAAAGCGAGGTCCTTCCTGACATTGGTGTCGAGGTCGGGGTCGTAGGACTGCGAGATGTCCAGAATGGCTGTGGCGTACGCCATTATCGTCTTCACGTCTCCTCCGTCGATGATGGACACGGGCTCGGACTGGACAGCCTGCAAAAGGACAAGCAAGACTACATGAACATCGTTGGACATTGTTCAAGTCCAGATACATACTGAGAGATATCGTCAGTTATTGTTCCATTGAGTTGGATTGCATTGTTCTGTATATTAAGATCATACTAGAATGCCAAAGGAGAACTCACCTGCAGGTATATGTCCCTGGAAGAGGTGACCAGTTCATAACCCGAGGGCGCCACCGTCACGGTCAGTTTGGACAAACCAAACGGAAGAGACCGCGGGGGGATTACTAGCGTGCTGTTGGACATCTTGAAGACGCAGATGTCTTGCAGAGTGGTCTCCACCACTCTCCCTCGACTATCGTTGGCCACCACGAACGCCTGAAGAAACACAGAAAACCAGAAGTGGATGTAAAAATAACTTTCCATCTGTGACAGCTTGTTTAAAATATACAACTTATTTATACAAAAGCATTCCCACCTTCCACGAATAGTCGAGTGTAGTGACGGTCTGTGGACAGTTGACCGAAGCCTTGACTTGCACCGTTATTTCAGCGGACCGTTTGTTTACTACCGGCGCTTGCAGGCTGGTGCTGTCGTATGGGAGCGACAGGGCCACGGTAGGTGGGGTGCACGTGAGTGACGTCACTCCAGTGCTGTTCACCACCACCACCAGAGGGCACAAACTTGCTGTCGTTTGGGAGAAAGCGTTCTGAGCTGTGACATTCACCTGGTAATATCCCGCTGTCGTGTACTGACAAACAGAAGACCAGGCAAACAATATATTTGTTTTATTTATTTACTTGTTATGATATTTTGTCTCGGACTGATCTGATATATTCTATACAATGTTGAGTCATACACGATGCGACCAACTCACCTGATGGGTGACAGTGACGGTGCTAGCGGACGTCACTTCCGCTGCCGACCGCAGTCCTGTGGTTCGCATGTTGTTTTCGTCCACCAGGAGGGTGGAGCCGTCACCAAAGGTGAGAGTGTACAAGACATCAGACCCAGTGGGACAGGTGACGATGAAAGTCACGTTCTCCGAGACAGTCACCCTGTCCTTGCTGCTGGTGATGTCCACGTAAGTGATGTTGTCGCCCACCTGCGGGAAGCCGTTTTGAGAGACACTTGCAGTTTAGAAGTGAAGTGTCATCGAACAATCCTCTTTAAGGACATTAACCCGCTCACAGATCACATTAGTTAGTCGATAACCTTTTACGACACCATGCACCACCTGTCTACTGCGTTGCTCAGTATATAAAGAAAGATTAATATTTCGTCTCATTAATATTCGCAGTTTAAGGTTATCTCACCTTGCAGATATTATCAACCGATTTGTATTATCAACATCGCTGATCAATTATGTAGGTTCCAATAGAACAGTATAAGTCTGCGTGACATCAGTTCTGACATCTACTCAGCGAAGTAAGCAGCAAGCCAGCTTTAGTCATCGAAATCTCACTTGCATCAAGAAATGTAAACTCCAGAAAGTTCTCGTCAAAATTCCATTTACTTACCTGCACAAGAAGACTTTGTGAAAGAGAGGAAATGTTGTTGGAGGCAGTGATGGCGATAGAATAGATGCCCCAGTCAGTGTACATGTAAGGTATCTTCACGGGCTGGAAGTTGTCTTGGTCGTTAGCTTGGAAATAACTCTTGGGATTCGTACCGTCGCCATAATCTACCTGTCAACCAATCAGTCAATCAGTCAATGACAGAAGTGTGTTCGTCTTTCTGTCTCCTATATGAAGAATCACAAGACTAAAGATGCTTAGTGCAAGAAAGATGTTTATATACCTTTGTCATCATATAATTCAACAGGGAGAGTTGGTGTTGGGACTTAATCTCTGAGAGTAAAATATCTTTTTTAAAAGCCCAATCTATAAATAACACTCGTCTATTCCAAAATTAGAAGTGTACATAAGTTACTCCGGTTGTTACCCGCCCAAGGTGGCCACTTACAGTGAAGACTACCCTGTCAGGGCCGGCAGAGCCTCTGTTAATGTCGAGGGTGAGCACGACAGGGTCGGTTAGTGACGTCACATTGGTAGCTGTAGCAGTGAACCTCACTAGAGGCACTTCCACCGTCACCCAGCTGCTGTCGCTGGTGTTTGTGACGTCGTTGGACAAGGTAGCTGTCACGAGGTAGGCGCCTACTTCAGTGTAGTTCACTGCTTGCCAGAACACCACGGAGTCTGTAGCTTCCTGCAAAAACATGCGCACCTTGAAAAAAAACTTTGGAACATATTTTAATTAGAGTTACTTTTTTAAGATTGATAATAAGATTCAGGTAAAAGCTCAAAACGAGGCATGTTAAATTCAGCATTTGCATTCTCTCTCTCCCTCTCTCTGGGAAGAAAAGATATTCGGGAAGGAAACAGAAACAGGTAAACACAGGTAGAGAAACAGAAGGCAAGAAAGAAGGTGAGGAAGAAAGAAAGGAAAGTGAAGGGAGTTAATAGATAAATGAAGAATTAACGAGGATGGGCTACTTATGGTTCATTATCATTACTTATCTTTAGCAGTTAAGCAGCACGGCCTTGTGTGCGAGCACAAACTTACCTGTATAAAGAAAAGCAACGGCAGGTCACCGAGGCCAAAGTCCACAACGAGGCTCCCAGAGTCACAAGATGTAACCGTGACGGTCACGTTCGTCACCAACGTCCAGGGCGCATGCTCAACGCTCACCTGCAGTCAAATGTGAATGGATGAGTGCTGACACCATTCCACAAGAACAGTACAAGGGCACAGAGTAAATGTCTGACTGAGACAGCGGCTGTGAACATATTCAGAACCATGTATATTCAGCATCTTTAGTATATTCAGAACATGTTGAAGATGGGTTTCGACAGGACCCACCAGGCATTTCTTTCGATCCTATCTGGTCCGAACTGCAGGAGCAGTCATCTCTTCCCCTCCTATACATGAAAGTGAAACTTGGAAACACTTTTTATAAAGAAATACTCAATCTGAGGTCCGAACCAATGGAAAGAACATTTGAGTTTCTGCAAAGAAACATGAGAGTTTTTGTGAGTATTATCTGTATGTCAAATATTTATGTTCTCACCAGAATTGTCGGGCTGGGCAGCTGTCTTTCCGGTCGCACCACATGCCGGGTGACGAGTATGTCATCGATCTTGACCTCAACGACATTGTCGACGCCCGCGGTGAATGACGATGGTGGTGCTACGACCCCATTCCGACCGACGTCGTGTGCCACAGCAGCGCCATTCACAACCACCACCACACTCTGATAATGGAAATCTCAGTCATTTTACTTTATCTATTTACACTTTCTAAATGTCTTGTTGTTTTCATTGTTGCTGTTGTTGTTGTTTTCGTTGTTGCTGTTGTTGTAGCTGTTGTTTTCGTTGTTGCTGCTGCTGCTGCTGTTGTTGTTGTTTTCGTTGTTGCTGTTTGTTGTTGTTGTTGTTGTTGCTTCTGTTGTTGTTTTCGTAGCAGGTGTAGTGTAGGAGTGCTTACAACTAAATAAGATTTCGCAGTCGGAAGGGGAATGGGAAATTAAGAACATTGGATATATGGGAGAAAACGATGAATGGGGGTCGGAAGGGTAAAGGGCAATGGGAGGAGCAGTGCGAGGGTCACTGCTCAGTGGATTAGCTAATAATGAAAGTGAGGGAGCAATGGAGTAATGTGTTGGAAAAGCAGGAACAATTTAGTAAACTGATACTGGTCTATCGTTGGGAGTACAATTGTTTGTTTACAAGCTGCTTTGAATTCTCGTCAGAGTCAATTTTCTAGCCAAAGAATAATTGAAATCTCCCTTTCTTTATCTACATATACAGAGAAATATAATAACTTTTTATATGAATTCACATATCAAATTATGCTGCCGACTTTTTTAATGAACTTAAAATATATAATTTATTGTAAATATTTGTCACCTTCAGAAAGCTAACATTCCCCGCAGCTGGAACGCTGTAATTATTGCCGTAAGTCAAAGGGAGTAGACCGGCTCCCATTCCCGAGCCGTGAAGACGTAGTTGTCAGTGACAGACCCGTGGGTGTTGCTGCAGTCGACTACGGCGTTGTAGCGACCGCAGATGCCGTAAGTGTGGTTCACCCTCTGACTGCTGCCAAAGTCCTGGAACAGCGGCAGGCCCAGTGTTGCGCCGTCGCCGAAGCGGAACGAACAGTTGCTGACCTCCTCGTCCACCACGAGGATGGAGTGCAACGCCGTGCGGGGCTCCACCTCGTGGTATGACGTCAGAGCCACCAGGTCTGGCGCCCGGCCCTCGTCGACGTCCTGGATGTCGACCTTGAAACTGGTGCCGACCTGGACGACCCCGACCCAGGCAGTGACCTTGACCTGGTGCGCGCTGGCCGCGACGAAGGAATGGTACACGGGAGGTGCGGCGGTCAGCAGCGTCACCCCGTCGTCGAAGGTGAAGTTAAAGGTGGTGTCGATGCTGAGGTCGAGGGTCGCGAAGAAGCCCACATCCTCGCTGGGTTTCGTGTAACTCCGGCCGGTGATCGTCTGGTTGCCGGCGCGCATGGTCAGCTCGCTGGTCGTGGTCACGTGATGCACGCGGTAGACGTTCCAGCTTCCGGTGCCGCAGGGAGTGGGGAGCAAAAGCGCGAGGAGAGACAGAGTGCTGTTGCAGCTGCAGACAGAGCTGTTGCGCAAGAGGGCCAAAACGTGCCCGTTGTCATAGCAACGCTGTCTGCAGCTGGCAGCGGGATTGGTCTGGTTCGTCACGTCCGTGGTGTTGAGGGCTACAATGGTTCCAGCAGCAGCGCATCCTTCTAGCAAGTTTTTGTCAAATTCTGCGAAAGACCAGTGAAATAAGCTGATTTGATAATTTATTAAACATAAAATTATTACATAAATAAAAACGTAATAATTAGTTCAGGTAAATGTCAGCTGTGAGAACTAAGTCAAAGGGTTGACCTCTTGTATTGCCGAAGCAAGGAGAACCGACTGGACAGCAAATTAACTCTTTTGGTGATCGCAGAATTCGGGTGTAAAGATAAAGTGCAGTGCAGGATGCTATACGCTGTCTCCAACTTACTGAACATTTCGGTCTGCTTCAAGTGATAGGCAACCATCCTTCACTCATCCAAACAGGGATTTTATTATTCCATGTTGCTGATTGTGCGAATGGATAAGTGGATTTATGGAATGAACTATTTCAATCCCTTTAAACAGAACTGCTTTCAGATTCCGGTGTCGCTGCACGTTTGTTCATTTAATTTCCGTTACGAAGCGAGAGGAACACCCTGGGTCCATTCTATGAGGATATTACAGAGGTCCCCGAACAAAAACAGTTTACATACAATTTCACGCCAAACTGGAAAAATTCTCACGAGTGAATTAACTTTTGATTGTTCCACGAACTGTCAGGCAGCGTGTACGTGCGGCTGGATAGCATTACCGCAGTCCCCGTCATTCCTTGGCATCATGGCGGGGCCGGAAATAATATTAGGCAGGCGCATGTTAGTCGGGAGATTTGTGGTCCATAAATTCAGCTAGGACAGGTATTACTGCACGGTCAGGTAAATGGTGATTTCCGTGGAACAAACACTTAGGGATATTTCGAGAACAGCTACCAGACAACTTTCACGACCTCAGCGACCCGTAACACGTGTGCGTGTGTGTGTGTGAACATGAGGTAAGTGTTTAATTGGTCTTTTGTATTATTTGTCTCAAATGGAAGGACAACTCTTTTGTACAACTCCCACCACTACAATAAGATCATTCAAGGTTATCCTTACAGCAATATCAGTTATTTAAAAAATCTGAAGGATTTTGTTTCAATGAGCTTATGTAGGTACAATAAATACAAGTTAAAAATGGGCGATAAATAAGTATCATGCTAAAGAAGGCGGGTGGCTACCCTTCGAGACATCCTGTGAATGCTACTTTTTATTTCAAGTATAAAGGTTCAGTTTTCCCTCTACTATTTTCCTTTAATTTTTTTTAAACGAAGACATAACAGTTCGAGAAGAGAATGAAAACACGGACAATATGATCAGCCGTTGAGTTGTTGGTGTTATCAGAAACCTTCTCTCACAGTTTTTGCTGCACGAATCCAATTTCTCAAAAACGAAAATTTGATTAAAGCACTTTCGTCCCAGAATCCACCTCCGCTCACCTCCCACCCTCCATTCCTCCCCCACTTTCTGTGTCATGCTTACACTCAAGAACCGTGACGGGTCGGGAACTTAATTTTGCGACCGAAGCAGGCGGCATGATTGATCGTGAATATTTCATGATGTGATTGTCTCCCCTGCCGGGAGGTTGCGTGCCGCTCGTTGTCCTCGCATGAGTGCACATTCAGCAACAACAAGTCACGGCGCCATAATGACATCGGGTGGATTGAACCATGTCTTTGGACTTCACTTAGTTTTCACAGTTTCTAATGAACAGCGAAGGTGTTTTCTTCGTTTGCTCTGATATGACAATTTTAAGCTCAAATAAAGAATAATTTTCCTGATCCAAGAATCATCACTGGTTTATTTTAAAAAATTAATGAAGTGAATTTTTATGGCATAAACAAGGGGAAATAAACCTCTTGGGATTCCTTAATGGAGTTGTGGCGCAATGGATCGTCTGATTACCTTTGGGATGGTGTATTGTTTTTATTTTTTACTGATTTGTATTTTGGGCTTATGGGGGTTTTTTGTTTGCCTTTTTAGCATTTTGACAGCAACATGAAGTAGGCGAGAGCGTGAAAAAGTGTGCATAACAACGAAAAAGAGAATGTGTAGCAGGGCTTCTGCTTACGCAAAAAATTGCGTACAGTGCGCTTTAAAAGTTCGGAGGACCCCTTCAATTTTCGTCAATGGGGTCCCATTCAAATTTGGGCGAAGAACAGGGACCCCTTAAAAATCTGAAGAAGGAGTCCCTGGGACCCCAAAGAATTTAGCCTTAGCAGAAGCCCTGGTGTAGTATTTAAAAATTTAGCATATGAGGTAATCCTTCATTTTCTGTTTTTCTTGAATGTTTCTCTTTCTCTCTGTTTTGAGGGAGATAGGAAAAGGCTGACTGGCAGAAAATCTTTGGGAGAGCATGTTACAATAAATAGAATTAGCAATGAACGCATCATGTTATCACAGATACAGAATGATGAAAGTTTAGCTCTTTTAGTACAACAATTACCTATCAACGTTTGAAGGCAAAAAAAAAAAAAAATCCTGAAACTGAAATAATGATTTTTCTTCCGTTGTTCTTTGATTTTATTTTAAACAAAAGAAACATGCAACAGGCGAATCTGAAGCTTGGAAGCTTTATTTACACACTTGTTTAGGTTGTGATTGATAGTACTCGGTTTGGAGATCTCAGAATTGATGGAATGGTAGATGGAGTGACACTAAGGCGCTACAGACGAGTAACAATTCCCTAATTGACCCCCTGATCGTTCTGGGGCCATGGTTATGATCAGAGGCGGTGACAGGACAGCTATGGACCGGAAGTCTTGGTGGGTCATTAAAATGAGAACAGGCGGTGAGGAGGACTGATGAGCTAGATGTCCCCTCTTTCTTACGTTCTGTGGTCTTGCTATGGACACAAAAGGCTCTCTAGGGATGTAGTCATGTGAAGGTAAACCTAACCCTGAGGTACAAATGTTCCCCTGCATCATAAGTTCGGCCATTTTCGTGATACGCTTTGTTTGGAGTTAGTATTTTAATCAGGAGAAAAGCTAAGGATGCCACTTGGCTGTAGATACGATTACTTTTTTTTAAATGACTGGTTTGTGCCCACAGTGAGTATAAACACAGTGTAGGCACAGTCAGCGTACACACGTGCACGTTTAGCCTTATTACCTGGATCTTCACTGAGCGCAACGACCGCAGCCTCTGAGTCTGCGATGTCGACGCGCTGCAGGTCAAAGGTGCAGGGTGAGGTCACAGCATCTCCGTAGGCGTCCACCCCGACCTCCACGGCACGTGACTCGGGGTCAGAGACGTAGGAACGGTTCTCGTAGCTGGATGCGGGCAGCCAGTGCAAGCCATCCACCCTGACCCTCAGGCCTGCTCCCTGGGACCACGCGAGGGCCAGATGCACCCAGGAGTTGACGGTTTGCAGGCGCACGGTGGTCCGCCATCGCTGTTTCCCTTGCGCTACCCCCGACCTCGAACTGGTCTCCGTAGCGGCGCAGGAAGTAGAAGCCGTCGCTGCATGAGGTCGTTCCGCCGTTGGTAAGGATCGTGACAGGGTCTGAAGAGATGTTGAGAGGATAAGGTTTGAACCAGAAGGCCACAGTCAGGCCACTCGTCGCGCAGGAGGTCATGTTACCGAGGCACCAGTGAGGGTAGGCACCGAATGAGGCATAACAACCGGATACCGAGGCATTGAGGGTGAACAGACTGGTCCCTGCCTCCGTGTAGCTGAGGGTCACGTTCTTACCTTCGGTACAGCCTGGAATAAAGCAGCAAGTGCACTTACCAATGTAATGGCCGATCTCAATAAATGATCATGAGAATAAAATGTATTCTAATGTTCACTCGAGCATTGGGAATGCAACAATCCAACAATTTAGTTGAACATTCGGAATAAACACTCCCGAAAATTCAGTGCAACCTGTGGAATGTAACAATCGTACAATCCAATCTTACATTCGAATACTTTGAGAAAAGTACAATTTATAATGACAATATAATATATATAGCGTCGTAGGTTCTCCTGGAGATCCTGTGTTAGTCCTCTGAGTACTCTCGGAGACATGGAATTTTAAAAAATAATTTTAAACTGTTGAAGAGAAAACCTCTTTCGCCGACTTCGGTATGAGAAAGCAAAACTGACAATTATAATCATGTCTTACTTTACTATACTCGTACACTAATGGCAAAATTTTTGAACACAAAATTTTATGCCCTTATATTTTGTATCTAAAATTTCGTTCCTCTTAGTTTCTATACTCTTTTTATATTTATCTAAAGGGTTCTGTAAATTAGTCTTACCTGTGGAAAGCACAAGGACTGTTGCCAGAGCAAAACAGAAAGTTTTAGTCGCCATGAAAAAAAGCAATCATTTACAGCCTTTTGAATGGCTTCGCACGTTTCCTAGGCAACAAATTTTCTCATGTTTCTGTTGCGACGACTTTTGTGTGATACAGAATAGTACAAAATTGTTGATGTTTGCCCTTCTCTATCATCTACTTTTTAAACAGTTATTAAGTCAATCGCTGCTTGATGTCTTCGTCTTACTGACTCAGCTGTCCTGACAATGTCGATAAGTAACTTCCGCTCCAGGGCAGCTGGAATCAAAGATCTTATAGAACGCAGCCTCAGCCAATCAGATGGCGCTGCTGCAATGACGTGGCTTTGTGACGGCATCAACATCATCAACATCTGCACCAGCTTCTTCTGTCTGAGACGGTGCACTGAGAGTTGATGTGACTCCAGGGCGACTTTTTCCGTCAAGTATTCAATGGAAATGTTTTGGTCTCCTTGTCTGAGGTTCGGTCAGACTAATTTGAGCTTTGCCGAGAGTTTAGCTACAAATAGTGTAATTGTTTACACTTGAAACAGCAAAGCAGAAAAAAAAACATTGCTGATTCATTATACTGTTATATTACATTCTCTCCAGTGGTTATGACTCGTGTATCTGTAATATGTAATAATAGAAGTCGAATTGAAGTATTAAAAGTTTTTACAGCTCT
Organism: Pomacea canaliculata; assembly: GCF_003073045.1. Taxonomy (NCBI): domain Eukaryota; kingdom Metazoa; phylum Mollusca; class Gastropoda; order Architaenioglossa; family Ampullariidae; genus Pomacea; species Pomacea canaliculata. The sequence continues at coordinate 31,875,685 of NC_037590.1, read as the reverse complement.
TTGTAAAAAAACAAAACCAAATAAAAAATAAAACAAATTTATGATATGGCTGTAAAGGCAAGGGAGATGCGTGATTGTTTTTTTAGATCGACCACAGACCCTAGCAGACCTCAGAACTAACCATCCTTCAAATGACTGGGTTCTACGAACACCAACCTTCTGATGTGAACTGGCAGAATAACCTGGCTCACCTGTGAAGATGCCAAAACGACTTTCCTTCTGAACACGAACAGTCATTCTTTCGTAATTTCTTTTTCTGTTAAGCAGAAACTCCAGAAGGCAAGTTAGGGAGCGGAGCTACATTCATTATTAATGAAGTTGCTTTGGTTATACACAGACGGTGTTGACGGCGCTCCATCAATAGACTATCATTGATCTGCCCTCACCTCAGGAGCTGACCACGTGAAACGAGAGGAATGTATTCGTTAGCGATTTTTTAAAATCGCGTTTTACATATTAATTGTGGGGGAACCTTAAGAAAAGTATTCTAAACTCGATTAATTAGAATCGTAATAGAGATAGATTTATGCCTTACATATTGTCTCAAACTGTAAAACTACGTGTAGAACTATTCCAGATGAAAGACAGAGAAAACCCGAATGTTCATCTCGAAAATTCTTTCCTACCTGCCATCTTCTGATCTTACTGTTTTCTTAGTTTTGCTATCCTGATGCAAGAAATCTCACAGTTGTTCCTTTACGAAAAGGTTCCCACTAGTGCAAGACGGATTTGCAGTTCATGCGAAGAATACATACTTTAAACGAGGAGGTGAGTCACATTAAAGATGATTCCTTCGATAACCCTTTAAACATCGGTAACTCGTTCAGCAACGGTCTGTTTTAAGGTCAGTGTCCTTCCAGGAAGAAAGGAAAAAGTTTTTGAAGAAAGAGAATGATGGCAACAGTACAAGATGAACAATAGGAATGAAGGACGGAAAGAACGAGACCATGAATAATCACAACAACAAGGGCAAGACCAAGTAGAAGAAGAAATAAAGATGATGTACACATTTATTTTGACTGGGTAAAGCTCAGTGAGATAGTATTTCTTAAAATCTAGGTGAATAAACGTCTTTCGTTTTAGACATACAGCCTACCAACAATACCATGCCAAATGTCAAAATCGTGAGGTCATGCATTTCAGATAATATATGTTTTAAGATCTCCCATTGGCTGAAGCCTTCACAATGCAAATATTTCCATGTACAATCCTGACGTCAGCGTTGTTGTTGACCTGTGCATGTTTGTAGGCGTGAATCTCGAGAACAGAAGGGGGAACATTCCCACAAGATTTGGAGAAATAATATCATTACATTGAGCTTTACCCAATCATAAGTTTTAAAAAAATCCACCCCACTAGACTTGTAACCTTTGGCCTTCATAAATTATTATGACGTATTACACACAGCGTTACGAGCTAAATGATGATGAAGGTGATGAAAGCTGTTCATTGAATATAACTAGATAATACACAAACATTTTAAGGTTTGGCAAAACGTTGAAGAGTTTTGCACACACAATAAAGCTCAGGATACTGAAGATTGCATCACGCAAAATGTGTAAGGATGGATTGAGACATTGTGTTGAGTACGTGCATTCATCCACTTATCCAACTATCCGTCTTTAATCTTCGGACAGACAGACAAGCTTACACACCTGCATATCCATGAGGCAATTATGTCTGGCACCTGCAACAAATAATTTATGAGCGTCGGTGTCGATAGCCAGCGGCCAGGCAGCAGGACTTCAATATGCCGGTGAACCTTGGTCACGAAAGATTGAAGTCAGCGACGGTGGCTAAAGTCACGTGACAGACTACGTAAGTAGCTCAGCACCACTGGCAGCAGGCGATGAACGGGGAGAACGGGAAAAAAGGTGTTCGACACGCAACAAACGAAGCTGTCTTAAAGACCTCCCCACCTCCGACTCTTTCTCTCCCTCCTGCTTCCTTCACCCATCATCTCAGCAGTTTCTGCTAACCTGAAAAAGTGTGAACGGCAGTCTGACCACAGGATAGTCTGCGTATGTACGTCTGTGAGTGCGTCTGTATCCGTGTGTGTGTGTTGCCGGCGACGGTTGAAACCTGTTTGAATTACACTGGTTCCAGATCGTGTTTATTTCTCGTGGTTATTTCCTTTGTAATGATGTAAAAATGAGAGATTGCTGCGCAAAAAAAAAAAATTTCGATATAATTCTACATCATCGAATAACTTTAGACAACATAGTAATTGGAGAGTATTCTGCGAGGAAGTGAAAGATAGAAACAGGGATGGAGAGGAAGCGAGCAAGCTACTCACTTGGAGGTTGGCATCTCTGCAATTTTTATCTCGCCCTCGCTCATCGTGCTCCCATTACTACACATAACCAGCCAACCTGACAAGTTAGGGAAGGGACATCAAGAGTAAGTGCTTTACATTTTCTCGACTCTGAGGCCGCGCATGAATACGCTTGACTCACATGAAGAACTAGACCAAAAGCTGACGATAAAATCCCAGCTGGAAGAGTTATCAGCAGATGTCAACCCAGGTGGATACGGGTACCGCGGATAGTATTCAGTAAGTCTCCAAGCGTCGGACTGAGAAAAAAATTTATTTCTGAGGGTTTCCAGACTCAACGGAAAGACGTTAAAACAAGGGATGCGAGGGATAATAAAAGGTGTTCTTACCTGGACACACATTGCCAAACATTTGACTGTGTTGGTGAAAATTTATACATGACGACCACACAAATTTTGCGAACGTCCTCACGTATTCAACAATACACTTCTTCTGGCTAAGACCATTAACCATAGGGAACAACAATAAGAACAGTTCTAAAAGTGATCAAAGCTCTGACCACACTGGGAAGTATCAACAGGCAAGATTCCGTTACTTGCATGCTGGGGGGCGGGGGAAATATTTCTCGCAATCTGAAGACCTCCCATGCTGGATACATTGGACAAAGAGGATACGATGTTCGTGAGACGTGACAATTTTCCACAATTTTCAATTTATAAAGAGAGAGAGAGAGAAAAAAAAACCTTGCCAAGTACCAGGCATTTAGCAGGAAGGCCCGTCGATAGGACAGACACCCCTCATCGCACCACGTGACCGTCTAGGTCGCGACACGCTCGGTACACACAGACGTCGGGTGTCTCGTAGGCACACAGCACCCCGTGTCCATTCTGCTCCCACCCACCCCGCGGTGAACAGGAGGTCACACGAGGCGACTGCACGACGTTTGTAACAGAGGCGTCATTCAAGTCCTCGACGCGACAGCGACAAATCCCCGGATGTTGCAACTTGTCTCCCTCCCCTCCCCCCCAAAACTCCAGCCACTCCTCTGGCTCCTACCCGAGGCTTTGTACTCTCGTTTTGTCGGAGCATGAGATGGCATACCTTGTCACCCACATGCCGTCCGTGCATTAGCAAACGTTGGCAACGTCGGGGGCGCCATTTCTGTCGCCGATGTTCTTGTAGACATTATTTTCTTGCTAAATGTTACACCTGCGTCATAGGCACACCGGACACCCAAAGCAGATTTTCTTTCTTTTTTTCTTTTTTTAATGGATAAAAGAATCCGCAGTTTTGCTAACATAAGAAATGGCTTGAGCTCGTCTGGTAACAATCTGGGGAAAAGTATGCCGTGGGTTGATGTCATGTCGATGAAACACGAGAGAGCGAGAAGAGAGAGTGTGTGAGGGGAGAAGAAGATGGGCATATGCGGTTTGCACGTTCGTTATGGACCTTATTCAAGCAAGCGCCATTTTGAAACCGGAACGAGGCCTCATGGGCAGGTGTAGTGGCTACCGAAACATATGAGCACCGATCTTTGTATCAAAAGGTCCATTATAATGGATTTGAAAATTGAAATTCACTCCCCGTTCCCACAATTAACAAACAAAGAATTGAAAACATATCACTAGACTGAGACTTAATATTTGAACGAAGTGTGTTTGAGTGACATGGCTTTGGTAATTCGTAATATGATGCCACTGGAGCTTTTTTTTTTTGCAATGAACTTATGTTCGATTTTGTAATGAAATTGTGAACACGTGACAGCGTGAAAGGGTGAAACAGTAGCTTATCACAGATGTTAGAACTATTCTCCATTTTCTCAATGAAGTTTTAACACATAGGACTTCTGTCATCTGTCATTGACTTTAGACTTACAGAATTCAGATTTTCTGTTTACTTTCTGCACGCCTACCGTCATATGTAATTAATGTTAACAAATTCTGATGCACATTGGCATACATTACCATATGCTCATACCGAGTATGTATTAAATAATTTTTAAGATCATCTGAACTTTAATTCTTGCAGAGCTGGTCAACTATACATATATATTGTAATATAACACACACACGCGTCCTTATGCACACTGAGCCAAAGACACTACATGTATCTGAATTAAGTGGTTGAGTGCAGAAGAAACAAATCCGCAGCACCAGCATTCCCCAATACATGCAATGGTCTTCACTAACACTTCATTCAACCATTTCTTAAAAAACAAACACAACATGTACATATCCGACGCTATATTTCATTTATTTGTATGTCATAACAACTGCGATTGAATCAAAGCACTATGAACACAAAATCGCATGTCATAATATTTACAATTATCACTAATATCTCTCAATAACCTCTCGTCTGCTACTTGTCTTCGGTACCATCTCAGTTTAGTCTGTGAGCCACCGACGATTTACTTTTGCTACAACACCGACAGCTGGACCCCTCGTCTGCTCGAAAGTTTAATACCGAGGTCAGCAACATTTCTGCACGTGACGGCAACAGTTAAAGGTCAGACATATATATATATAAACATTTATCAGTTGTCCCCTTCCCCTAACTTTTCAGGGATTTAGATTCACAAGGAACAAACTAAAACAGAAAGAAAACCTTAGCAAACGCAGCTACCTCCCGCGAAACACAACAATCCATACAAACACACTGTGACTATACACATAAATAGGTTTTGATCATTATTTGTGTGAATATACTTTACGACAGTACAGATTGGTACAGACATGGCAACTTATGTATTATACGTTTTATTTTTAAATTAAAATATTTTAACTTACAATTGCAGAGTTTCGTTTAAAACGATGTCAAGTCTAACTTTGTTTTATGAGTGATAGAAAGGTGAAAGTAAGTGGAATGATGTTTGTGATTGACCGGTACATGTAAAAATATCAAGTAAAAAAAAAAATCAAGATAAACGACAGGAAGGTGGAAATGGCTAGGATTGGTATGAAACCCAAAACAAGGAGCGCCTCCCAAAAGGAACGAAAAAAAAATCCATCAACCAAAACGAAAACAGTCAAGATACCTAGAAAAAAAAATAGAAAAAAAAAAGAGAGAGCTAGGTCGAATTTTGAGCAAAATGCCAAAACAATCGACAGCCCTGGGAGTTGATTTAGAAAGAGAATTAATTATTTTTCATGATTGCTGAAATACACTACGTTACCCAGTCTGGAAGCTTCACTGGAATCATATTTTCTTTTAGTCCCACTCTTACAGAGTGTACACATGAATTAAGCATAAAAAGACTTAAGTATACAGACCGCACAGAAAACCTGCTAACTCATTGGTTGTAGAATATTACTGATATTAACAAAGGGTGAATCATAAAAACACTCGTGTCATTGGTTATTTTATACCAACAACATTAGAAACAGAATGCGATGACATTTTGGTATATGAATACTTGTACTATTCATCAGTTGATTCTCACTGTAATAACAACTAACGGCCCAGCCCCTCCTGTAATAACTTCACTACAGAACTGAAAAACATCGTTTGTGAAGAAGTCGTGGTCTTCCTCCAGGAGGCAGTCTGAGTAACCATTCGCATCTTCTTTCCGTATATAAACATGCCTATAAACTGGCTCACCCTCTCACATTTGTGCATGCATACTTTACTGAACGGAAAAGACAAGCATTCACACAACCCTGTTACTCGAAAGCTTGACGAATGAAAAAGCCACTCGAATTAATCTTTAAAAATTATAATGCATTAATTTGTAGAGGACGAACAAGACTTCCTCAAAAGACACTACACAAGTAGATTAAAGGGATCAGAGCTGAAGAGACATCGCATACTGTCACAGATCGCCTGCAAACAAACAAACAAACAAATGAAAAGACTGGACGACACGAGTTTTTCCGAGTGTACATTAAACTATATGCGGGTTTGGTATCAGCGTGTGCTCAAAACAAAAACAAACATTTTTAGAACATTCACTGTGCTTATAATCTTACATAACTTTCTCTTTGACTGCAGCAAACAGGGAAGCCAACTAACTAAACTATGCAAAAATGAATATAACCAGCCAGACGGATAAAGAAGTAATATATTTAAAGATCATAAAGATCATAGTTCACTTAAATAAGCGACATTAAATAAGTCACAAGAATTCAAACAGCGCCCTAATTCGGGGCTGCCAAAATACCTCTAATGTCCAATACTTCACTACTTCTGAAGAATACCAGATGCTCGTATGCTGTCCTTCTGTAAGACTTCCGAGCTGTTCTTAGTGAAATTTCATCAGAGACTGCCAACAAAATTCTTATTTAAATATCGCCAGCAGACAGTTTCATGCACGTCTTCTTCTGGTACTCCCAGAATGTTATGGCAGCTAAAGACTGAACACTCGTCAGCCTCGTCATCCCAACACAGTGACCTCTTTCCAGAGGAGTTCTAACCTTTGCCACACATGTGGCATCGTGTCAATCACATAAAACCGAAACAAGGTGTGGAGACCACGGAGAAGTCAGCCGCAGGGCTTGACCACTTGACAGTGTCCTCCAAACTTCAGCAAGTCTATAAGTCTTTCACAGCTGCGGTGTCTGCGGTTCGTGGGATGTCCATCATCTGAGTCCCCGGTACAGCAGCAGCAGCAGCAGCACTTACTCAAGTCTTGTCATCCACGGACAACCAACCTCCTTGGTCATTCTTGCATCATAAGGAGAACTGGACTGCAATATTGCTGACAGTAGTTGTGGAAGATTTCCTTGACAAGCTCCCCCGAGAGTCGAACGAAATGTTTTCAGCTCTTGCGAATCTCTTTTTTGCACATGTATGCTAGTTTAGTAGCATGTTATCGGTCTGTTTAGTACAAAAGTTGGACTTAAAAGCTTTGTCACCACTTTTATGTTCTGTGGTGGTTAGACCAACATATACAATTCTTGGAAATTAAACCATCCCTCAGTCTGCCACTGCCACTGTACCTCAGCATCCGTTGACACACCAGTGGTAATCTCTTCTCACTTGTGCTGTACCAAAGTCTCCATATACTCCATTGTGTAGCAAAAGTACTTCACAATTCTCCCTTCTGGTTACAATTATTTTGCATTGTTTATAGCGCGTTAGAACCTTCAAAACTGCAGTCGGTACCACCAGTACTTATGCCAGACTTCAGTCCGTGAAAGAAGTATCCTGCGTATCACACACGTGCAATTTCCGCGCATAGTGTCTTGAAAAACATCTTCGCAAGAAGTAAATATTCTTCATGGTGTGCTGTGTCTAAGTCAGCATATTCCACTCAAGTTCTGTTTTCAAAACATCCTTCGGGACACCACTGACCAATCTGAAGCTTTGCACTGTCCACGTCAGCGCTGGATATACAGGGGATCTGCCTGTCAGTATTGTTGCCGACTTTCATGACATCAGATGGTGCGAGGTGGGCACTGGTACTTCGCTAGTTGACAAAACTCTAACTCTAGCAGCACCGCACCACACCACACCGCTCTACCGTCCTGATTGAACGACGCAACAGACTACCCCACAGCCCTCCACCCTCGGATCTGAGCGCCTCTTTGGGTGAGATAATCAAACCGATCTCGTCAAAGTCCACGTGCACCTTAGCGCGGGCCACCCCACTCCTCCGTCCTTCCTCCTCCATCAGTGACAGCCACAGCTGGCGGCCACCATGTCGTCATACTGTTTGAGGATGACATTCTCGTCGTCGTCGAAGTAGAGGAGAGAGATGGAGAAAAGCTTGTTAGGCACGCAGCAGGGTGTACCCACGTTGTTACCCACGCGCAGCGCGTGCACGATGCTCTGAACGGTGGCGTGGTTCGTCGGCTTCTGACTCTGCCCCAGGGGGAAAGGACAGTCGCCGGAGCAGTGGTAGGCGTCGTAGCCTTTGGGCGAGATGATCCAGCCTGACCAACCGATCTCGTCAAAGTCCACGTACATCTTGTGCCGCGCGCACGAGCGGCGGTACCTGTAGCCGCTCAGGTCGTACATGCGCTTGCGGCGCCCTCTAGGCTGTTTCTTCTTCTTCTGTCCCTTTCCGCTGCCGCCTCCGCTGCCGCTCTCCGCTTCGCGTTTCCGGCGCCGTCGGCCCAGCGCTTGGGATGAGGAGGGAACCCCGGAGCTGGGCGTCTGGGTGGCGTGTGCGCGTGCGCGCTCGTTGAGCATCAGCACCGCGTGTCGAAAGTCCTGCGAGCGCGTGAAGGCTGGCTGTTGACGTTCCTCTGTCGTGGTTTTCTCTCCTCCGCCTCGCCTTCCTCGATGTCCTCGTCCTGCTCGTCGTCCGGCCGATCTTCTGCATCGTCCTCTACCTCCTGTTGGATTTCGAGGTAATCTGAAACACGCCAATGCCACGTCAGCCCACGTGTTACAGCGGAAGGATGATGGGTAAGTGCATAACTTTTTTTTCCCCCCTAATGACGGATCAGAGTATACAATAATACTTCCCCAACTTTGGTATGATAACATCTTGTTGTTCTCGAAATACAGGCCTAGATACATCACCATGCACAGAACGAGGCGGAAATTAGAGGCATCAAAATTGTAGATGAATACGGTTAATTTATCAAGGCCTCAGCCAAAGGGAGTTAAAGGTCATCCACTGACCTTTTCAGGTCGGTGGGGAGTGAGGTGTTAGAGACAATTATTTTTGAGGCCAGCTTTACGTGAGGGTGGTGTCCAGCTCCTCTCCCTCGCTGCCTTACATTTCCCTTCCTTCAAAGGAGTCAGGTACCCATTCCCATCACCTGGATCGACTGAGGGAAGTTTGCTGCACCACACGGGTATCGAACCAGCGGGATTCTCAATTCGGACTCCAGCGCTCTAACCACTCGGCTATCCGCCTCCGTAAGCGGGGACCAATGAGCATTGGACGGTTTGACTTTTCTTTGTGCATTGTGATGTTTGTAGACGTGTATCTTTAAAAAAAAGGGGGGGAGGGAATTCCTGACCCACATAAGGGGCAAGTTTCTTGCACCGAGCTCGATCCAAATGTTTTGCACTGTACTAGATATTTCAAGCTTACCGCCTACTTGTCTTCTGCACTATTAGGTGCAGTTTGTCACCTACCACATTTCAAACAAAGAAAATTATGGGAGAAACTGTACACGCTTGCTTTGCTCGCTGATCAACTAGGGTGCCGATGCCATTCGTCTTGATAAAATAGCATCATTCGCCACTCCTCCAGCACTTACCAAACCCACTCTTATCGCACCATACCTCAGGTGATCCTACCTGACAGGTTTATGTGACCAAATGTTACCTGACGACTACATTTAGAGTAAGATTTATCCGTCCAATAAGAAAACGTAAAAAATAGAACACTCTTTAGAAAAATTAATCAACCAGTTGTGGCAACGACGAGAGAGAGAGAGAGAAAGAGTGTGCGTGTGTGTGCAAGAAAGAAATAAAATTAAAAATGACAACTGAAAAATGTCCGACGCTGCCTTGGATCTGACCCTCACCTGTGTCGTTGGCGGAGACGAAGGACGATTCCCTGATGTTGCCATCGTCGGTGAAGACAACGAGGATGGGCTGTTTGCTGTCGTGGTGCTGGTTCCTCTGGGCGAAGCGGATGTAGCTTCCGTTGTACAGCTCACCATGAGCCGACTGAGCCATCACCAGCAACCCTGCATCAGAAGCCAAAAGACGCCATGTTCACTTCTCACCTTAGCTAGTGATATCAGTTCTGTGATTTGTGATTTCCTTGCCTGACAATTGCAGACAAGCTCGGAGACCTGGTCTTGATAAACGCCAATATTTTTCTAATAATTTTGATAGATGTTGTTTATAATGTTAGTGTTAATTAAAGTATGACTGAAAAAGGTCGATATTTTATATTTTTTCTTGGAATGGAAAGAATGAAAAAAATTTTTGAATATTAGTTTTTATCAAGTGCGTGGATGAAAAGGGGAAAAATGGTTTACACAATTGTCCTGGGAAAATCAAATCGATCAATTAAAAATTAATGCACTAAAGGCAAGTTACCGTGATTGGGTTCGACCTCCGAGCGCCATTTTTCTACAGCTTTTGTGACTTTGAATGTCTGCCACCCGTGTGCATGAGCGCTTATCCGACGTGCGTCCAACAGGCGCAGTCCATCTGGTGAATACATATTTTCCATATCTAAGACTTGGTACACCCTCAGCTGCAAAACAGAATCAACCATTTTCTTGTAACTTTTACAAGAACATTTTTTTTAAAGTTTCACATGAACACAATGTGTCAACTGTCGTTTATTAACATCATAAGAAATAAAGATGATTAAAAGCAAAGCCATAGGAACAGCACAGTTTATATCATTCAAAATTCAGGTGTTTTCATCTCGATCATGCTCTAGAAATGCACACCTGGAGTAAGAAACTATTATATTGGAGACAGGCGCTAACCGTTGCGCCACCGAGCCGCCCACAAAGAGGGAGAAGGAGGGAAGGAAGAAGAGGGGTTCACAAGCATCATTCTTCATTCCCCAGTCACTAGGGCAGACATGCTTTCTCACTCAGGCGACTAACACAGTGTTTCTGCTACATTAAATAGTTGATGGTGCATGAAGTGCTGGCCGCGGTACCCGTGGACATCCACCCTAACCAAAGTGCTCGTATGGTTTCCATCTTTGGGAGCGATCCCTCGCGCCGCGCGACCATCCCTAGGGTCGCGTTACTCTGTTGTTGTTGCGACCTGGTGGCAGAGCCAGCTCTTGATGGTCGTCGTGTGATATTTCATCCATCCTCGTTAGCAACCACTCGGCCGAGTCTCTTGCCCCCAGTGGTGCTTTTCAGTCTAGAATCGCCGAGTTTGAAACTAAAACAGCATCGTGTTATAAAATGAGCAGCGACAGGTCTGTGGTGAGGGATCCCGGTACCATGGTCAAAGCCTTTGGAATGAAAACATCTCTCAGGATGCCGATTCAGCTGTTTGAAGCTGCCACGTGATCAATGATGAGAAAATACTGCTTTGTTCTCCACTCAACCTAATGGTTTTAAAAATAAAGTTTAAACTATTAAATTAAAAAGGATCTTTAACTTCGTGAATGTTTGGAATTCCATTCAGACCGAAAAACTGTTTGTATTCGGAATGAAGAACGCCTAGCTGCGTTTGTCTCTAATGTCACACACTTCAGTTTGTCTCTTTATTTTATTCGCCAGCGATATATCTTGATTAAAGGATTAATGATTTCTGAGGAAACCGGTTGCTCAGCGGTTCGCGATCTTTTTTTATTTCATTCTATTTTTTGCTTCATAAGCCGCATTAAAAGATCGATGGAGATGCACTGAAGAAGGATGAAGGTCTGTCTCACCAGAAGATGATGTGGAGGCGGGGTTTCTGCCGATCGAGAGGGGCGGGGCTTCATCTTGAAGATGTGGAATTCAGCCTCCAGCACGCGCTCCAGCTCCGCCCCATCGCGCGCCAGGTGCGAGACGTTGTAGTGAAAGTGAAGCTGTTGGACCGTGTCTGGAAAAGAAAACCCAATGCCAACGATGAGAATATGGAGAACAAGGAACTTTTTTAATTTTATATATATATACAGTATTTAGATTCATCAACTTGGGGATCTTTATCCTTTAGCACCAGAGAGAGAGAGAGCAAAGCACTTGCATAGAAAAGTTTCGCGTTCTTTGGAGAGTAACAAGAACTACAAGAGTTACAAGAGTTTTCGTGTTTCTTTATCCGTACATAAACGTTTCCATACATGAATATGCCTGTGAGACACCTTCGCATGCCGAGATATAAGGATACTTTTCTGTAAGAAAAAGAAACATAAGCGATCGCGCCAATTCTTTCAATGTTAACAAGACCAGGCTTGTGATGAATGTTGGGACAGAATCCATTTGTTTTTTCCTTCTTCCACAACTGGGGCTAGTTGCACATTTCTAGAAACTTAATCGCTACTATACCATTTAGATGCGTCGCATGAGCGCATTTGAAGCTTTGCACTTTTTTTATTAAAACGGTTTTATAAAAATTGCTAAAATTGTATTGTACATTGTGTTTCTATAAAACAGATTTCTAGATTAAGCCCTAAATGCGTTTCAAAAGGGAAATGCAACTGCACTATTTTTTTCTTTAAACTCGATAAGTATACATATTATATTTTATAGAATATGATATTAAATCAATCAGGTATTTTGCTATTATTTCGTGTAGTGGCTTTGCAGTACATAAACCATTACTCTGACTTTCTTGTTGAGACCAACTGATTGACAAAGGATACTGCTGCGCCAAGACACAAATGTTATTAGCTTCATTGCCTTCACATTTATACAAAAGACTCCTGCTTTAAAGTGACTGAAGAACGAAAATGTATCCATTTAAAAGAAAGCCGTCGGTTAATTCCCGCGTAAAATTCCTTGAAGAGTAAAAAGATTTAGTTCCAGCGACTGACTTGATTCCGTGGCATTCTCTTATCTTACTATATTTTAAAAAAAAACAATATTTTTAAAACATATTTAACAGTATCTGCTCTAAACAGGTGAGTTCAGTATAAAAGGAATTGTTAACACCTGTATGTTTACCTTGCAGAGAGCGCTGGAAAAAAAACAAAAAAATTCTGGTCGTGCCGTCTGGTCTATCTACCCGGCAACAACAACAACAACAACAACAACAACAACAACAACAACAACAATAACAATAACAAACAAACAAACAAAACAAACTGAAAAATCAAAAGAAAAAAGCGAGATGATGAGTACCTTAACCGGTTGTTGAGAAATGTAACCTGTCTTTTCATCTCCTAATACCCTGTGAGTAAACAGTAGCTTGCTACACGCTTGTCGTCCTTACCACGCGAGTGTTCCTGCAGGTGGCGACACCGTGGGGGCGGGGACGAAGGCGGTGCGGGAGGCTCAGAAGTGTACAAATTTTAAAAAATACAAAATCACTCTCACACCTGTAGACTACTTTTTTGATTCTAGCTCTCTCCAAATGCCCGAAAGAATTAGCTCCACGGGGTAAGACCGACCTCTGGCGTTCTCTGGAGGTAAAAATGTAAACATCGGGGGTTGCAGGAACACCGCGGTGTTCGGAGGTTTTTGCATTCTGTACATACCTACCTCCGCGTGACGACTCGGTACTCGGTGTGAACGAATTACCTGGATTAAAGAGGTAGCACTCATTGGCTTACCCTTATCGGAGAAAGGCCACCCGTAGCCACCCGTAGCCACCCGTAATAAAATAAATAAAACAGCAGTTTTGACATCGTCAGCTAATGGCAGCAGGCGGGTGCACGCTTGGAGCATTACCCAAACATACAGCTAAATGCTTGTGTGTAACTAATCCTGCCATGCAAATAAAAAGAGCATGACGGGATTGCTTGGTATGATCGATCAGTATTTACACAATATCAGCATGGCTTCACAAACATTTATGGCAAACACCAGACACTAACTCGTTAATTTTACATGTGAGGTCGCCTTGTATCTTTAGTAATAATCTCTGATAATAATTAATAATAATTTAATAAATTGGGTATGAAAGTAAACAAAGCAGAACACTGTTATATACTTTGTTACACATCATTATGATTTTCTTTTATCGCGACAGAGAACAATTTCATAGTCTCACCATGGCGCTGAGCTGTCTGCCATGACAAGCAAACAATTTTTAGGATATTCTGCAGGGTGTCCAGTCTAACAAATGGCGAGCAATTATATAATCCCGCTGCAACAGCAGCGACAAGCTGAGCTGACATCAAGAGAAGGATCCGCAGATGTCACACCAGCAATGGCACCACCACTACAACCTCCATCAGCATCAACCACAACTGTACCAGCATCAAACAGCGTTGCTATTTTAACCTTTGGACCACCCAAGTGCAGTCTCCGTTGATGTGACGAAACTGGTTATGACAGAAATAAATAAAGCTGTCCCAGGAGGGTCCTCGTGTATCTCAGGAAAAAGACAAAGCAAATAACCAGGCAACGAAACTGTTGCTGTGCTGACTGCTCATGCGCAAACTGTTATTCTGATAACAGCTTTATGATGAGTGAAACATTCAGTTAATTTCAGTTTCTGTGTGGGTGGGTAACTGTACAAACACACAGACTGAGAATGCCAACATAACAGACACCTGTTAGAACAGATTCCAGTACAGAACTGAATAGTACTCACCTCAGAGCTTCAGCTGTCCGCTAGGACAAAATGATTGAAATTTCTTTTATTTTTAATCAAATATCCATCCACACACCCCGACACAACACACCACTTTTGCTGTTTGTTCGACAGATGTTTTCCCCCTAAAACATAACACATTTGTCAAGATAATAGATTACAGCGATAACTCCTGGTAAGAAATCAACAATAATGACCAGTGGTCGGGTGGGGAAGAGTACAGAGATAATGTCCCCTTCTTACATTATTTCTTCTCTATACACAATGCCTGTGGAAAGGGGCCACCGAGATCCCGAACCGTTGAGGCTTTCGCAGCCCTCTCTCCCGCGCTAGCGACTGGAATCACACTCGACCCCCTTACGTTAAATCGCTCGTTAAAAGGCTACTCTTCACCCAGTTCGCACCTGTCGTCAATGGGCCAGGTGTGTACAGGTGGAGAACGACGGTGCTTCAAGATGGAAGGGCGTTGGCCGACCTGTATGAGAGATCGGCGCGGGCTTTGTAATCCTGACTGGAAGGTCTTTCATGGTCACCGTTACAATGCATCGTCCTCCAGGTTCCCCCATTCCACCGGTTCACTCTCTTCAGACCGCGGCAGCACGGCGATTCAGTTGTGAGTGTCGCAGATGTTGAGAAACAGAGCGCAGTGCCCTGCTACTCAACTATGAATACAGTGTTTTGCAAGCTGTTAGGGGTGGGGTACAAAAGGTAGGGGCAGGACTTCTGACGTCTGAAGACCTCCAGATGGTCTCAGTACTGGCTACTAAACGGCGCTCTTTCATTCATACAATACCACATTAAAACCACAGTACGGAGGGACAAGCGACGGGATTAAAGAAATCCCAACAGAACTTGAGAAATAAGTATGGAACCATTAAGTTGTTGTCTGTATGTAAGTGGAAAAACTTATTATTTTAATGACGCGCCATTGTCCAGCGAAAAAGTGTTAGGTCACGTGATATACTCTCCAGGTAACAGAAAGGTTACGACACCTCCGTGAACAACGCCTGGTCTCAGCACCTGCTGCTTAGCTTGCTTCCTCGCCAATGAGGCGTGACCACTGTGGACAACCTACACGCAGCAACAGATCATAACCAGCGGGGGGACCACAGGCCTACAAATGTATCTTCAAACACAATGACAATCCAAGGGGACTTCTTTTTTTCTGTAAGTCTGATCGAGATGAATAGTCGATTTCAGAAGTTTTTTGAGCCTGATATAAAACGAATATTTATTTATATCTACGATTTTCGACTAAGCTTTGATCCCGTCAAATTGTTGTAGCCTTGATATACTCACATGATATACCCGACTGACCAATGCAATTATTATATACAAGTTTTTGCTCTGTGTTTTTTTTGTTTGTGATTTCGTGTGATGGATGAAATTTTATTCATGTGAAATACTCCGCAGCATGCCTAGGACTGAGCTTTCAAAGTTCCCATCGTGATTTCTCCTTAAGGTTCAGCATCTGTGACCTCTTCATTTTTTTCTTTCCATTCTTTTCTTTCAGTGAACACTCGACGTAACATTCAGCGACCCTACAGAGAGGCGAACTTTCAGGGGTCAGCTAAATATTTTGAAAAAAATACCCAGCTGGAGCCTTTAAGCGCAGCTCCGACATTTGTACAGAGAACACCTGCACACCCGCACGAGTCATCAATTACACATCTGTTCTCACCGATGTACCACGCACGGAATTTATGGTGAATCGCACACGGCACTATTTTTGAGCGAACCTTGTCGCCTTGTAAAGGTTCTTTGTATCCTGCCGCCCCTGGTCCCTTGCAACTAATTATCAGCACGTTCAGTTTGTAAAACCGCTAAGTCGTCAGAGCGGGTCGCACGACACGCCTCGCGCTCAGGACAACCGAGGGCAGCTTCACTTTTTTTTTTTTTTTTGGTATAAAAAAATAAATAAATAAAACGGCGAACACGTCATAAAAATAGAAGAGGAGGTTGTCTGGTGTGAGGGGGGAAGACGAACGGATATTTGTCAAGAGGGATAGCATTGCGATATGTTTTGCCGGTGTGTAAAAGCCCTCGTCTCAGTAAACTCTGCATTCACTGAATTCTTCTGGCATATTTGGAAGATATTAAAATGAGTAATGGGCTTTTAACAGCCTTTATTACATTCGATCGGCGGTCTAACGAGGGCGGAATCGCACGAAGCAATTTTCTTTCAACAAAAATATCAGATTTCCTTTAGATTGAACAGAGATTAGATATTGTCAATGTGAGGCGATTTGGTGTAGTTTTAATTTTATTTTTATTTTCTTTTGATGGGAGGATTATTTTCCCCGTTCCTCTCTACTAATCTCTACCTTGTATCAAAAATAATTCAACCAAAACTGAGTGAAATTGTTTCTAGGACCAGATGCATTCTTGACCATCTGTTTCATCCATTTCGAAGAAGTCGGTGTGTGTACACCTGGCTTAATGGATACTAAAAGGTCGCGAGGACACCTCTGGGAATCAACTGGAACAGGTGAGCGGTGCTCAGCGCGTGACCAGCTCGCCGTCGCCTGGCGGATGGCGTCATCTCAAACGACCGTCTCGGTGGAGTGGCTGCATCTCAATGAGCGACTGCTGCTCGGTGCAGGAGAAAATGGGACGCCTCATATAAATTCATGAGGACACCAACATATTCAGCGCCTGGTGGGGTGCAGACTCAAGAAAGGGCTTGGGTGGATGGAGTGGGGTGGGGGCAGAGGACATAAGTCAGGCAAAGCACCCTGAAAGTCGATTTTGCATGACTGTAGAGCGCGCAATATATTCCCTTCAACCCTGGTGTCTTAGGTGTGTGGCAGGCCTCCTGATTCTCGGTTATAGTTTACTGACGTTTCTTTTGAAAAAAAAAAATATATGAAACCTGCCTGGTGGTAACATTTGTTACAAAACTTGTGATCAAAAGGGGGGTGTTGTCGTGGGCGGGGGGGGAATCGAATCTTCCGGTCTGCATGTCTCTATGTATCACGGATAACAGTGGAAAATACCATTTCTCCACAAGACTGACGGGATAAGAATCTCATACAAGCGACAATCCTCTTTCTTTATATCTTTCTTTCATTCTCCGACTCTTCTTCTTCTAAAGTATACATATCTTCTGCATCTACGTGAAATGGACGCTGATTATCCAAATATTTTTTCAAATTGGCGGAAGGCTGTATGACCCTATCAGGGGGATTAGCCTACCCCGCGATAACCCTTACAATAATGATTACCAAGCATGTGTGTAATTTCCACCTAAAGCTGGTCCGTCCATTTGCACTATGGAAAAGATAGACCATGACTTTGACCTCTTGGTAACCTCAGATTGGTAAACAAAAAATTCCTACGTTTGACAAAACATCACCTCCCCCACCCCAACAAAAAAATCGCTAAGATGTCAGCCAAATGCAGCAAAACTTTTCATGGAAGTGATATTAAATACAAGGTTTCTCAAAATTCTGATAAAAGATAGAAGCAAAATTTTGTTGGTAACTTTGAAAAAAAAAAAAAAACAAATACCCATGAAAAGTAAGCGACCTGTGACATCTGGGACGTGTATTTACCGGAAAGTTCCAAAAGAAAGTCATTATAGACGCTTCAGCTGGGGAGAAAAATAATATGGAAATTCCTCACGAAACTGTCCACAAAAAGAAAACATCGAATCATTAAAAACAATTTTCTTGACAAGTGACTGGTTGGCTTTCATAAACTTGCAAATAGGAATGTTTTGCTTGGGTATTGCAGTGGTATTGGGATGAGCTGACAGAATACGGTTGTTTTGTTTGTCGGTGTTTCGTGCCGTGTCAGGGCGAATAAAAAAGCTGAAGTATCCGCAAAGTGCCGCCTCCTCCTTAGACTCCTTATTTTGTCAGAGATAAATGCCGTGGGAGGTGAATGGAACGACAACATTCAATTAACTAAGCGCACTAATGAAGAAAAAACTCAACATGACATTTATTAGTATGACAAAATTATAATTAAATAGCTCTACATGAAAGAACGAATAAAGAAGAAAGAAATAAGACAGACAATAATAATTTTATATTTTAAATATTTATAAAGCACTTCGGTATTTGTGTCTCAAGCACAACAACAGACGACACCACTCCTCCCTACTCCCACCCACACATCTCGAGCAGTTCGTTCCACCCCCTCCATTCTTTTTTCTCTCCCCTTTTCCCGCTCTCCT
This sequence comes from Pomacea canaliculata, assembly GCF_003073045.1. NCBI lineage: Eukaryota > Metazoa > Mollusca > Gastropoda > Architaenioglossa > Ampullariidae > Pomacea > Pomacea canaliculata. The sequence goes on along the minus strand of NC_037590.1, from coordinate 31,857,161 downwards.
CCCTCCGGAGCAGTTTTTGTTCGGGTTCAGCAGCAAGTGTGCTTTACATACGACATAGGCCAAATATTTCCTTCTCGACACTGTAACCATTCCCTGCTTTCTCTGTTTAACCGACGATCCTGGAAGTTAGCAGACAACAGGTGGCGCTTCATGTCAAGTCAAAGGCTGACGTTGCCTCAGCAAATCGTGTGCAGATTAAACTTCATTATCGCGACCTTTCACCTTTTTATGTAAAAGTTCTCGCCCATCGCTTTGCTCTCGCGCTTCCCTTAGTTTTGTAGCAGCGAGAAAAACACTTTCAAGAGCTTTGAGAAAATAATTATGAGCTTTGTAACCAGATTATTCTAGAATGCAGTGAGAACCAACTTCACAGAACTCGTGAAAAGATGTCTGGTTTAATAAATGATCAATATTCGTTCTAAAAAAACTAGCTAATCGTTTAATAGTAACGACCTTACACAATGTTTACTTTACATGGCGGACATGCGATTAATTTACAAAGGGGCATCAATGAAGACTGTTACAAGCTAGCATGGTAAACAAAATGGTTAAACCTTCTAGACTGCTTTTATTTCTGTTGACAGATGTGTTGACAGATTGTTGCAATAACCTGATCAATGATGATAAAGCTACATAGAAAAATATTTTGTTTCCACATACGCACGCACACACACAGGGTGCACAATCGCAAGTTACCTGCCCTCAGGTGTTAAGTCCCCTAAGCCCGTTAAGCATACCGCGTGAGCCCCTTGCCTTTAACACCTTTCACACAAATCCTGCGGCTTGTGAAACTCTTGTAAGTCTACAACTGCGACAATTGCTACCGTGTGTACCATACCTTTCAGGTAAGATTACAGCCGGGTATCTTCGCGCGAACCTACTCTGATTCTGCTCCTAGTCTGGAGATTTCAGAGTTCATCTACTCCGAGGGTTCAGGGGATATGAAACTCGGACAGAGAACCGGCAACGACGATAACGCGAAATGCCACACCAGAGTGAAACAGGATGTGAAATGTTTCACTGTCTGTGGGGTCTTCTGAAAGGAACACGGACTTTTCTCGAATGTGGCTATGAGAAAGTCTGCTCACGACAGTCACGTGACAAATTTGCCAAACACAGGCACACGAGCAATGTCCCGTTAAGAATGCGAGCTCAAAGAATGTCCTGTGGCCGATGTGCAGTAGGCATTTCTGGAACATTTAAGTACCGTCTGTTCTTAGAATAAAAGTTGCGATTTCAAGGAGAAACTATCACACATCAGTAAATGTTTATTAGTGGACTTAAAATAGAAGTGGAAGTTGACAGCAATGACGAATGCCTAGATATGTTGGCTTAGTAAAACGTGTCTTCTATTTCCGGATGTTTAATATTATTATTTCTTTGAACTGCAACTTTATTTAAACTGTGATTCAAAACGATCCATAAAGATACGTATTTTCGAAAAATTTCCGAGTAGAACCCTCGACACTTGAGATTGTTTTGTCATCGCGATTCCCTTCAGAATTCTTGAAGATCGTTCAAAAAATGAACAGTCAGTCTTATTTCCATTGTCTATCGCCGGTCTTGGTAAGAGAGCTTGACTTTGCGAAAAACTGAAGAAAAAAACTGTTCCAATGAACAACAACAAAGAAAAAGTATCCAAAGCCATTTACTCAAATGGGCTGATATAACTGACAGCATAAAATATATGGATCACCTGGAAGCTCATCGTTGGAAGGAAAGGGACAATCCTTTTTGTCTTCAATGAACATTCTTACAGTTTGACAGAAGCGTGGTAACAGAATTGACAGACTGAATTCATTCTTCAGGAACAGATCAGAAAGCATTGTGCACACGCACATTAACGCACGCGCATTAAGTCACGTGCACTATCCGCCATTTGTCCCGACGAGTGGGTAGGATTGTCTCATCACATCTCTTACATCGTGGCCATTGTCCTGTCATAGTAATCACATGCTCACTGTAAAGCTCGGGTTTCTTCGCTCTCTTCACATACCTCTCTTCTCAATCACCACCTTCGATTCCCCTACCACCACCTCCACTACCCCCAAACCCTCCCACCCAAATAAAAAGATCAACGACGTTGTTTCAGTACAGTTCATGTCCGCTACATTTAAGGGCAAACGGACGAGATAGTCCCATCCCTCGACATCCCACACGTACGTGTGTGTGTTCGCGCGAGCCCCGACCCACGTCTTCGTGACAACCGCGCAAAGAATGTTCAAATAGCACACCTCACACGGTGAAGATTTAAATAGCCTTGCCTCTGTCGCTCTCGGAATAAAGGAGATACATAAAACCATCGCAATATGACTCTCTGCCCACATGCAGGGAGCTTGTGTGTTGATCGCTGCTATCGGCGAACTCAGACAGCATTAGGTCGCCACTAGGGGTGTGGGGTGTGGGGTGGGAGCGACTTGCAGCACTGAGGTGTGTCTGAAAGGTGATGCAGCCTGAATATGGTCTGCTACCCGACTAAACCATAATTTTAACAAGCTGGTCTGGCCACTTAGGAGTCTTTCTATCATGTCTACACTAAATGTAAGTTAACAATAAATAAGTATTTACATCACCAAAATAATTTTCACTTACAGGAAAGGTGCTGTCTTAACTATAGATGTACCCAGAAGCTGCTCGCTCAGAGAAACTATCACGATTTGTTGTCTGCGGATTCTTATCAAATATTTTTGTTTTTTATGGCCAGAAGAATCTGGAATAATAAATCTCTCTCTCTCTCTCTCACACACACACACAGAATGTACCCTAGGAGCAGCTCATCAAAACTCACCCTGAGTTATATGTTGTTGGTCTATTTGGAACAATTCGAACCCTCTTCCCCGATCCCTCAAAACACTGCCCTGCGAGTTACTTCCCATAAACTAGAGACTTCAAGTACCTTCCCTCCTTCCTTTATCTCCGAGCAGTGATCGAGTCCTTTCTCCATGTAAAGAAAAACAAATATATAATACATTGTGGGGGCGGGGTAAAAGTGAGCAAAGCACGCAACATTTCTTTTTTCAAAGGAACCTCAACTGGGACCGCAACTTGACGGCTGGTACGACGGAACAGCCAGTTTGCCCAGCGATGATGAAACGGACGACATCGCAAACAATTTAACTGAAAGGAGCGCGCGCCCAGCGACGACAGAATCAGACGATGGCTCCACTTGCGCGGCTATTCACCTGCATGTTTGGTTGCACAATGGCGCTACTTTCTACAGGTGAAACCTGATGCTTCGCACCCTGACGGCAAAACAAGCATGTTCATTGGCCTCTTAAAACAAACACTTTCATTGGCCTCTTAAAACAAGCATGTTCATTGGCCTCTTAAAACAAGCGCGTTCATTGGTTTGGTAAACGCGGGATGCGCATTTTGGAAGTGTAGTCGCTGGAAAGGTCGAAGGGGAAGAAATAATGATTGTGAATTGCACTGACATTCAACAAGTTGGAATGAATGATGTTTGAAACCAACAGCAAACCATGATGCATTGCTGAAAAGGCCAAATATTGGATTACTTACTATATGTTATAGTTTAAGCGCTAAAAATACCGTTCATAATAGGCACACAAAAGAAAAAATGAGACAAGGAAAGGTGGAAAGGTAAATAGAAAGGTACACATTACCCATCCTTCTATTTATGTTTAATTACTATTGTGTGTATATTTGTAGAGAACGAAGAGATTCGGTGACAAAGATTAAAGAATGAATATTGATGCCTTTGGCATCTAGCAGCTTGGTCACAAAGACACTGTAGAAGTCTGCCTCACAGGTACCACATGATACCCGAAATCGTAATCGGTAAACAGCACAGACCTCGTGGGCTGGGGTGGCCACTTGCTGTTGACAGAAAGTTGGACGGGGAAGGACTACTGAGTACTTCATACGAAAGCACTTCAAACTCGGACTGAACGAAAGACTTTTATCAATGGCCCAGTCTCCTCGTCCCTCGGGACTCCCAAACTATCGTCAGCAGATGCGACTATGTCACACTGTGACACAATGAAAGGCTAACCCTCTCCTCCTCAGGGCAAGGGGGTGTGGCAAGCCACACCTGCAGCCAGGAATGGTCATCAATGACGGTGTTAAATATCCCACGGTGGACAGGTGTTAAACATCTTACACGTGTTGCTATGTATTCTGTCTTGGCAAGTATTGTTTAAACTGTTTATAACTGTACTACCTCTACTACATTTATTTATTTAAAAAAGTCACTACTCTCTACAGCTTAGTTTAGTTTTATTTACCTGTCACAATATATGTCTAATCATCTAGCTAGCTGTGTTGATAGAAATCTGGCCTACTTAATCTTATTATTATTTTTATTAATTTTATTTCTACTAGAAATAAGAATGACGAAGAAAACGTAACGGTTGACATTATGCACATCTCTCAGTGGATGATTTTCATTTTCCAACATCTAGCAGTTGAGTGTAACTGAGACTTGAATGAGTTCATTTGTTTGAACACCGTGGTCAGGTGACAGAGCCTATGAGACGTTCTTCTACAATAAAAGCTTATTATAAATTAAACATGTGTGATGGAGCAGCATACAGCGATTCAGTACAGCGAGTTTGGTGGTTTTATTTTTGGCCAGGTTGCCAAACATCAACATCATAATCAGAGAAAGTCAAGCCATCGGTGAGCACTTAGGCTTGGCTGTACACGAGACGGCCGCTCCGGGAAGGAGATGGGCGCCGCTGGGGAGGGGGAGGGCTGGAGGTGAACAATTAACACGTCTCTTTAAAGGCCATTAACGCGCATATCGCTTTCCACTGGCTCGCTGTCAGCGCCAGATCCCATTACAACTCCAATTTGCTCTCCTTGTCAGCCACGACACAAGTACGAGGGTTGGGCAAGGGTTGGCAGTGAGATCGCACCAACTCCACGACTTGCAGATCCTGCACGCACGCGCACACAAACACACAGGCAAACTCACAAAGCTTTGTCTTTGTCTTTTTCTGTCGGCGTCTTATCACTATGACATGCCCCACAACGATAGCAAGGGAGTAGTATATGTTACACCACAAATAACTCTACATATGAGGCTTGACGGCCAGAGAAAAAGGATTTCCAGCCGTTCTAATCAATTGTAAATGCTGTCACTCAGGCTTTCGAGCGTTGGCTGCCATATCAGCTAAAAGTCGGTATCAAAACAAAGACTCCCACCCATCCACCCACCACACACACCCAAAAAAAGACAAAAGCACAGCTCAGTCGGTAGGTAAGGTAAACATATATCAAAACGACTAATAAAGAGTATTTGTGTACAAATAAAGGATTGGGGTGGTTCAACGGAAAGCAAGCTGTTGCCAATCTTGGAAAACAAGCTTTCAGGCCTCGAAAGAAACGATTAAATCGACTTTTACAGGAAAAAGAAAATTAGGATAAGTTTACAATTGTGAATTTTTATACGACTCAACTAAGCTGTAGTCGGGTATGACAAGAAAAAAGGGTAAGGGGTGGCCTAAACGCCATACTGTCAATCAGTATATATGATACTCTGTGCGTTTTGTTGGATGACATGCAGTAGCATTATATATTTATATCCTCCTGCTCTGTGTGTGTGAATCCAACAGAAACAGGCGGTGCGAGAAAGGATTACTTAGGTTCTATTGTATGTTCGACATCTTACAAGCCCGGCGCTTATGAAAAGTGACATGTTCCTTCAACTGCGCCGGTCTGTCGGCAGACGTGACGAAGGTGGCATGTAAATATCAACCGCCAAGGTACCCGTCACACGTCTGCCCACCCGTGTGAAGCTCTTTACCCACGAACCAGCGACGCATCTACAGACCTGCACGTATGTGTAAGTATATATTTTATACAAGTCCGTGTTTCCAACTATACACTATAGAGTATAGTCTGAGTCTTGTGTATTATTCGAATTTATTATACAGTCACATAGATACATTACATATCTTTGTAAGGTCACCTAATATAAATATCAGGTCAACGCACTGACTGAATGAATCAGCACTTGCAAACCTCCAAACAGTCCATTGCTGCGTTGTGTGTGTTTTTTTAAGAGTGATGATGATGATGATGATGATGATGATGATGGTGGTGGTGGTGGTGGTTGGAAGATGAAAATATGCAAAATGAAACATTTGGTGGGAGAGTGCAAATGTAGTTTAAAACCACACGATACCAGTGTGAAAGCGATTGGGGATGGGGAAGTCGAGTCACTTACCTCTGTCACATAACCTCTAGATGACCAGTCTGTTTACCAAGTATTTTTTTTGCGGAGGACAGAAAGACTTGAGTAGGCATGTAACTACGTCGGCACAAAAGAAGAACTAGATACTCACCCCTGTCCGGGAAGCTGCGGATGGTGTTGGCATTGTACGGTCCATTGGCCTTGGTCAGTCCACTGCGGGTGTCAGCCACCGCTTGGTACAGCTCCGTCATGTATTGTGGTGGGGTGCGGTGCACCACCCGCGCAGGGATGCGAGAGATGCCGAAGACCTTGGACAGGCGAGCCAGGGGGTCGTCCTTCTGCCCGCTGTCCCTGAGGTGTGCGGCGGCAGGCACGTGCTGGAACCCTGGTACCGCAGCGCCCTCAGCCTGCCTGACCATGTCCCCCGCGGCGAGGACAAGCACCATCAGCACCATCATCCTGCCGAGCCGCGGACACGCTGCGGGTCCCAACTGTCTCCTACACATTACACAGCAAGTTCTTGGGTTGTAACTTTTGTTGCTGCTACTGCTGTTGCTACTGTTGATGACGGGCAGACTTTGGTCCGTCGAGGCTTCACGCCGGCCCCGCCCACAAAACGCGACGCACGATTTAAACAGCCGTGGTGGATTCGTGCCCCCGTTTATTCGCTCTAGCGACGGCAGCAGCCTCCGTGCACTCTGATCGTCGTCCATGAGGCTGCTGGTCTTGACGCCTTCATCGACGACAGCTCGCGTCATTTTTTTGGTCCTTCTGAACGATGCGTTCCGAACCGCACGCACAGACGGTGACAAGGGACAGGAGAGTAGAAACGAGGGCTGTGGAGGTTGGGCGCGATTAAGCCACGCGCTGACACTCGTACATACAAGTACAAATAGCCGACAAGTCACAAAACCGAAAGCTTTCTTCTTCTCACCGCGCTCCTTTTTCTTTTATTTTTTCCACCGTTGCAGACCCTCGCCAAGCACCGTGCTGGGATCCCTGCCGTCGATCCGGCCACAGCCAAGACACGGGTCCACGCCTTCCTGGCGCGCACACCCCCCGTTCCATTGAGGAACGAGTGTTCCCCCCTCTACCTCCTAAATGCTGATTTACCTCCAGCAGGTCCCCGATCGGTCCCCAGAAACTCCAAGTGCACACGTGTGTCGCTGCAGTCGTCGTCGTCCTGAGGACAAGAAGCACACCTGCAGGCTCTCCACCACCGCTGATCCGCCAAATCCCTCCTCGGCCAACTCTCGAAAAGTGAGGGAGAGAGAGAGACTTCACGCTTCGACACCTCCCGGCCCTGTTACTTCGAAAACTTTCCGTCTCTTGTATACTTAATGGCTACGGAGCATGTCCTGTGTGACGGGGACTAGGAAGGGGAGGGAGAGAGGGTGGGTAGGTTGGTTGGTGAAAAGGTACCGCGATACCTCTCACAAGACAACACAAACGAACCACAGGATTGAAAGCACGCGCGCGCTCGGCATCAGAATCAGCTGGCAGCCCCGTGCACTTGTCTAGAGGAGCGGCACACACTCGACTCTCTCACAGATGTTTTGCCCGCTGACGCCCCGCGTTCTCTGCGTTGAAACAACACAAGCCCTTGTTGCCACGCACGAAAAACAAATTCCCCAAGTGAAATCCGATCTTACGAAGAAGAACTTTTGCATGCGCAACTTGCGAAAGGCAACCGTTTTACGTTTCACTTGTCTGCGGAGCGTTGCTGCTTTTTGTGGTTACAGCGCAGAAACCCTCGAAGAACTCTGGTACTAGCTTTTGAAAAGAAGTGTAGTGAGTGGCGATACAATGCTGGAGTTACAGTAATGGAACCATCACACTCCTGTGTTCTGAGAGAGAAAGCATGAATGAGCGAGGGAGAACGGAAATGTTCACGAATCCAGCAAGGCCGATGAGAACGGGATCCTTCTTGTGTAATCTCTCCAAGATGCAAATGAGAGGCTGACAGGTTAGTCAACGCTGCCACCGTTCCTCGTTGATCTTCTGTCTGGACCATGTCGTCTGTGGACCAGAGGAGTGGCGCGCATGCGAGAGCAAGAATGAGGTACAGTACATAATCCACACCTGTTGAAATCTTTCGCATGCTTGATTAGCCCATACACAAACTTCGCCTCTCCGTGGAGCAAAAACTGAGGCCCAAGGGGACACGATGGACTGGACAACCCGCCGTTACATGGCTCTCAACGCTCGGGTCCCTCTTCCATCCGTTGCTCAACTGTGGCAGCAAAAAGGCTCGAGGGGTTTTTTTTAGAGGTGGGTTTCCCCCCTTTTCTTCTCCTCCCCCACACCCGTTTCTGTCGCCAAACCCATACGCGGTCGGTCCGGTATCAAGTAGCAACCGAGCGGGCGGCACAAGTGCGAGGGTACAGCAGTCGTCGTGCTGGAGGTTGGGGCCAAACTGCGTTCGCGATGTTCGCAGCCAAACGTTTCATGCCTGGCCGGCTCGCCGTCAAAGCGCCGACTGATCACATTTCGTTCTCCCCTTGGGGTCTCACCTACCACCGTCAGCGGTGACAGTTTCTCTGCTCGTTTTCTCTTCCATCCCTCCTCCATCCCCTCCCCCGCTCTCCCCAGGCCTTTTGTGTACGCGTGCGCGAGGGGAGGGAATGGGGGGTGTACAAGTGTAAAGGGGAGGTGGCTCGGTAGCGCATCGATGGATCTCCTCAATTGCTATCTCTTAAACCCGCTAATCGCACCCCTAACGTTACACCCTCCCTACCCGTGCACCCATCTCCGCCATTTCCCCCCTTCCTCTCTCGCTAACCTGTCATTTTTTTCCCCCTTCTTCTGAAGGACTCCCCTCCTCCGCTTTTCGGGAGTTTGATGAATTATTAACTTGCCGCTCAGTGAATGAAACGCCGCGCGGTGACAGGAAATGACTCGCTGTGGAGTCCGCGGGGCGCCGCCTTCAAACTGCAGAGGGTACAACACTTGGTCGCTTGTGTTTGTGCGTGTGTGTGCACAAAACTCAAAGTGTCTTTTCGCGAACGACCAAAGAAAAGATGAAAAGGAGTTACTCCTGAGACATCACTCGTCAGGTTTACGAAGTACTTCAGCAAAAGTTGACCTCTCACTTTATCGAGAGCAACCGCCAAGGACTGATTTCACTTGTTGACGCCGTGTTGCTGATTTTGCAGCTACAAACTTTTTTGTTTATTTTTTAAACATCTATCCCTCGTTTTCTTTTTTTCCCCCCTTCAAATTATCTTGTTACCGTCTAGTTTGATGAAGGATTGAATAGAAGGCTTTCTGTCCTCGTGGCCACAGTTCAAGTTGTTTATTATTTTTTAATTTTTTATGGTAAATATTGAAAAACAAGCATCAATATTTTTGTATATTTTTCCACCAGTACGGGGGCAACACTATGTGTAGATATAGTCAATTATACTTTCACAGCCATTTTTTTTTTTTTTTTAATGTCTCACCATCAGCACCTGTATATTATGTTCAGAATGTTTAATACAAGTACCTGTGCGATTTTTTAAAAAATAGATTCAGCTCCAACTTCCCTCAATTTTGTATTTCTTTCACATTTTCGCTTCGATAATGTGTAGCGCTTCGAAGTACTAATTGTTTGACAAAATTCCCCAAATTCCTTGTGTACGGTGGGGCGGTCAGGTGGCGCAACGGATGGCGCATTGTCATCAATGCAAAGGGGATTGGCTGTCCAGGGTTCAGATCTCGTCTTGGGCATGCACGCTGTCAGGGCCAGTGGTTTTGTCGAGATATATAAAGGCTTAGTTGTAATACACCATGTGTGCCATGGTTGTTCATGTGAACTGAGTATATATTTATATTCTCAGCCTTTCTCCCCGTAAAAGAGCGGGTTTCGACACGAAAGCATACATACTACAAGGGAAATAAAGAGGGAGAGGGAAGGATCCTGCGCCTAATGGGAACGAGAGAACAGTCAGCAGACGAGGACATGACATCTATTACTGACTGACGAGGAAGGAAGCAGCAGACAGGAAGTACGTGCGGATGAGAAAGCCCTGACCTGGAGGGCTGTGCGAACACGTCAATTAGACGGAATGGCCCCCAGGGCATGTCACGCGCTCTCGTGGTCAGACAGGGCAGCCTTTCAGTAGAGCCACCCATCAGTGGGGTCAAAAGGCAGCTGATCCTGACCGGCGGTTATTGACTCACAGCAGTTGCGGTGCACTCAAAAGTCTTAACCGGGGTGGAATTTACTTTGTACTTAAAGACCTGCTGAAAGTTTATCTGTATTATTTTGTAGTTCTTTCATTGTTATCAATTTTCAAACCTGAGCGAAACACCCCATTTTGCCCAAAATTACAAACCTCAATTTTTTTTTTTTTAATGGAAGAAAGTTAAGTCCGAATATAACTAATTAACATATACAAACAGCTCTCTCATTAGCAATAGCTTCACAATAAACGTATCCAAAATGTTTTAACAAGGCGTGGATCATTGGTTTGGGTTTTGCATTGTTTCAAAGATTTTTTTTTTTTTCAGATTTGAAGGCTTTCTGACAATAGACTGAATTTGAGGGAACTGGAACAGTTATCTTTTCACTTTCAGTCGTGTTTTTTTTCCCAGAAGCATACCTTTGTCAACAACCATCATCCTTTCTTGAAATATGCTTTTTGGGTTGTCTTATTAGTCTTTACTGAAAGTTACGATGTTAGTCCACGCTGGGGTGTTAGTCTCCATTATAGTTTCTGAGTTCTTGCTCTACATTTCAATGGATTAACTCTTTCAGAGGGAAAATGAAATTCGTTCGTCTTAGTTCTCTTTTGCTTTGCGTCTCCAACAACCGATTTTGGTTTTGTTTTGATTTTACCTACCCAAGGATCCGATCCGATATTTATGTATCTACACGGTTCAGCAAACATTTAGTAGCGCAAAGGGAGGAGCGTTTGTCGGGTGGACCAAACCTCGCAGAGTTGTCGTACGTGCCCACCAGAGAGATAGAGTGACGTGCCCTTGACCGAGGCTGTACAAGACCGTTGGTGGCGAAATGGCTGTCAAGCTGACAGGTGGTATCCTGAGAACAGCGGCCGTTGACAGAGCAGGACACACGTGCCTGCCACAGCGCCTGACGGCCCGGGTGTACGACAATTACCTTCTGTCAGAGGGCGTGCGCAAAGCGACAGGTAATTAGACACCTGGAAAGGCCACCTGTACCCTGGCAGCTTGTTGCGTTTGATTTAATCAATGTTTATGCAGTGGCCCGGGAAACGTAACGGTGGATTTAGCGTTAACAGAGCCAAACAAATGTAGTGCTTAATTGATTGAAGCTTGACTAAAGTTTAAAAAAAAAAAGGGAAGTATCCACAATCTGCTCTGTGGAAAGGAGTCAATTTTAACTCGTCTATAATCATTATCTACACGCCTTCTTTTCTCTGATCTTTTCTTCCACGACCCCACCTTATCCCGCCCTTTACATATCAGGGGACCGAGCTTTGGGAAATGTATATTGAAGATGTCTGGAAATCATGGAAAATGATTGAGACATATATCATCTCTTCAATGAAGTGCTATATGCTGAGCACAGCTATTTCTTTTGTACAGGAGTCGCTTGCCATTGCACTTCGACAAGGAAAACCTTTAGACTTTTTTATTTCTGTCAGTATCGTCAATATTTCAAGAAACTAAAGCAATATGTGATTTTCACTAGAAATAAAAATTTAAAAAAAACTTTACACAGTTGTGAGTGAAAGATGGTGCTTCTCAAGGACAAGAGGTAACGATTGAAATTGATTTAAAGATAACGCAGATGGATCTTCAGAATCATTTTAAATCGAAGAACAAACATGCACGCCAAACAATTTCAGGAAGCCATTGCACGAGGGACAGAAAAGACTAAACTCCGGGTCACCAGAGGTCATGGAGAAAGTAAAGTTTATGGTTTAGATTTCTTCTAGGGCATACGTAATTTTCCTTCAAACTAACATCACATTTAGGGTTGGGCGTCTGGTTCTTCCCACCCCACCTCCTTTATCACCTTTTCCCCAATTAGTGCGAAATCACCACTAGTGGAGGCATTTTCTTATTAAACTAACCATCTGGGAAAATATCGTTAAAGTGTATGCGAGCGAAGAAAAGTTTTGTTTCTAAATTAAAACTATTAATAAGTGTGAGAAGGTGCTCGCGCGCGATCTCACGTTAAGTTCAAACTAGCAGTTTTAATAACATCTGATTATGTCACAAATTGTGAGGATACCACACTGGCAGAAAGCTATAGAAATAATATCCGTAAGCTTTAAGCTATTTTCCTTTTTTAAAAGTGAAAACATGGCACCGATATAACTGTCTTATCTGGACGACTGCTCAAATAATTTCTGGTGAACACGAAACTGCATGCTCAGCGCATTCAGAGTGCGTTGTTACAACGAAGGGACATCGCTTTAGCTTTTTGACAGTTTTATTTTTCCTTCGTGAGAAAAATCCCGAGCGATTCACGCACAGTGAAGAAAGGCGCTTGTAGCGGCAAGCAAGCGACGGACCAGACAGCTCCAGAACATCAAGGCGACATCTTCGGCGCAAAGCGCAAGTAAATGTTGACATTATATTTTGCTCTCAAATATTTTTTCTCTGCGCTAAAAAAGTTCTCCCCTTGCGGACGGCGAAGAGTGGGCAGGAGTAATTGGACGTGTGCGAGTTCCCAGCTTTCGCCGTGCACAGGCTGCCCCAGTAAAATGTGCGTGCATGTACGATTTTTTTCAAAGGTTTGTAATGAGTGGACACGATTAAGTGTCACCAAAAATGCTATAGCAGATTTCTACGCAAGTCGCAAAATTACAAAGTTTATTCCTCGCTGCTCCTCTCAGGAGCATAGTGCTGCCAAAATTACAAAAGGTGCTGAAAACGATCTGGATTTGAAAAACTTTAAAAGTGTTTTTCCCTGAACTTGATTTCACTCAGAAAGATACTTTTGTAAACTTTTCAAGATTACTTCAGGACTGAGCACATATAGTGCTCGAAAAACTGCAGAACATATCCACGCTGTCTAAAACTGCATAATGTAAGGGAAAACATTTACTTGATTAGAAAGGCTATGGAGATACAATCCTTTACACCACTATAATCTGCTTACGTACTCTTTTGACAAACCACACGCACACCTACAGCCCTATGCTCCTCGAGGAGTAACAAGGAATAAACACAACACACAAAAACGAAAGAATGTCAAAACACTGAGTGTATGGTATTAAATTTTTTATTTTGCATATTTTAAGAAAAGTAATGCGCGCTCATGCACTCCAACGAGTAACAACAAACTAAGGACACCAGAAAGGAATTTTCGTCCAGGCAACCCCCTCTTCCTAAAGACAGTTTTACAAAAGCAGCACTACAATTTGCTGCCTGTACAGATAAACCAGGGATGACAATTGCATGTTTTTCTGTCGAACTAATCCATCAAATCCGCACTGTGAAGACATTTTAAATCATTCTTTCGTATTGATGTCTGGGTAGAACAGCGAACCCCAACCCCGCAGAAGTCACGCGGAACCCTCTTCACTTGTTTCCTAGGCAGACAGCAGCGGAGGGCGAAGAGAGGGTTAAGCTCTTGGGTCGGCTTGAAAGCACTGTGAATGAAGAGAGAAGGCAGCTGCTCAGCCAGTGAAGGTCACGCAATAAATCATCAGCTCGACAAATAGGTGTTTCATCCCTTCATGGTCGGTGCAGTCGGGAGCATGTGTGCCTCGGGAACCAGGAACCTCTTTCGTTCGTTTACATCTCTCTCTCTCACGCACACATACTAGCAAACACCAGATGGCTTAGCCGTTTTCTTTATCACTATTTAAATCACCTCGCTCTCCTTTCACGAATTCTCGTCGTGAGCTCCCCTCAACAGCCAAAAAACATTTTCATACAACTCCTCAGTCATTGCCGCCATCACCCTGTCACCTGCAACAACAAAATGAGTTTATACAGGTGTCAACGACTCAAAAGTATCAAGTCCTAGCATGCTCTATAATCAAATGCAAACAAAAGGTATCCATACCGAAGGCATTCCGTATCGATTTTTAAAATTTTTTGGTGGGGGAGATAAAGAAGTAGGAGGATCAGGTTTTGTCATCTGTATTGGTTTTGGGTGCTTTTTCTATTTCGGGCAGTCTCGGGTGTAATTAATGCAACTGCAGGTGTTTCTGACACTAGAAGACTTGAAAAAAATGCAGAAGCTAGCTGACATTAACATAGATTGTATTAGTTTTAGATTTTGGGCACATCAAAAAGGTCGAAAAATGGGAGAGAAGCGGTAGCGAGTTCAGGCACTGGAGGGCACGTGACAACACAAAACCGGTGCACTTGGATCATTCTGCATCATAACAAGTTGTCTCCCTTATCTGGAGAGAGAATTTTATAATTATGACTGCCATGTTAAAAAAAAAAAATCCGAACGTGATCACTTATTTGACAATACACGTTTAATTAATAAGCCCCTTAATATCGGACAAAAATAAACAAATTCACCGCTAGCTCGACAGTCCTCAACTACTAGAGAAAGCTGAAGGCTATCCACACTTTGCAAAACTAGCCACAATCCGTTCATCTTTGTAGTTTTCGCACTTCTTGGCAAATTGAATTATACGATGAAAGTTTCGTTATGATAATGAAATCATATCGATACAGAATGTGGACTGGTCCACGGTGTTCCGCGTTAGCTGTCAAGTGCTTCGCCATACAATCATAGTACATGTATGTCCACCCCACTCTCGTCTGTCCCTGTCCTTTACGCTCTTACATTCACTACCGTGTGTTCGTGCGTGCGTGCTACGGAAGAATGGTCGCGTTGCGTCTCCAATGGGAGAAGGGACAAGTAGGAGGAGTTGTGGGGGTGGGGTAGACGATTGTGACAAGACATCTAACGAACTCGGAACACCGTCGTTTCGCGACAATCGACAACCCAAAAGGTCTGCACCTGTGAGCACAAAAAGCCTCGTTAGCAGGTGGCAGGCAACTTTTCCCAGCCCCACCTGTCACAAAGTCTCGTCTCGCAACGGACCGCCCACCATACTCCACCTTCAAAGCAGCTCAGCTGTGAGCTCAGCATGCGGCGAATTGAGGGACGCGGGGGTCAGCGGCGAACCGCGGAGGGTTAATAAGCAGGTAAGTCAGCAAGGTGTCGCGGCGAGGGGGTCTCCCGTTGTCAGCAGGCTCAAATGTGCAGGCAAAAAACGTTCGGCCTATGATGAAGGAAAACTTGGAAGGAACAAAAAAATAATAAAAAGTCGGGGTTTCAAAAGGCATACTCTTTGATGGACCGCTCGTATTCTCTCAAGAAATTACAAGCGAAGACCTTCGATTTCTGTTCACCCGTGCGTGGCGCTGCGAGAGACCGAGAAAAAAATCTCTCAAAAACTCGGGTCACTGCGTCTAGTTGTCCGCACTCACACAGACGCCGTTCTGGATCCAAGAGTAGTCTGACGAGTATGTCTACGGGCGGACCAAATAAGAAATCCCATACAGGCCCCCACGTTAACCAATCGGATTTATTAGCACTACAAGTAAACTTTCTGACCGATCAGCTCGACACACGCAAACTCTCGTCTCGACTGGTCAGCTGCAGACGAAGTGGAAAAATGGGAGAGAGGCGAATGAATGAAGGAAAATAAAATAAGAAACAGATGAAAACTGATGCAGAACAAAACTAAAACCAATGCCGACACCACGAATACAGTTCAAAAGGAAACGAGGTGTAACGTTTAAAAAAAAACAAAAAAACACAGCAACCTAAGGTCCTTAAGTGACCAATGCAAAAAAAGATCGCCAACGTCAAGTTCATTCAATTACAGTACTTTGTGCCAAGTAAGTCTACATATTGACAGCGTGCCTGCCCTACGGACGGCTTACAGCAAGATCTGACTCCCGCGCTAGTTCCACTCGAACGGTATCCACAAACTGGACGCGATCTTGACCCTTTAGCTGGCCCGCCGCACTAAATACTTACCCTTTCCTGATTTTTTTTTAATATTAATAAATTTTAATTTTTTTAATATATTTAATTTTCCCAGAGCAGTGGTGCACTCGAGTCAACTAATGTAGCTTAGCTTATAGAGGAGAGCATTAATAGTAGTTAGCACACACACTGCACAGTTGTCTGTTACAAACTATAATCTATCACACGAGCTCGGCAAAGGTAGAGCCAAAAGAATATTTTCCATTTACCGACCAAGTGTTCATATGCTATGGCTACTAAGCCATATCCGGGTGTTGGTTACAACTACATATTCTCATCCGTCGACTTAGAATTTTTTTTTTTTTATCATTTATGATGTGAATCGTTATTAAACTTAGCTCCACGGTCCTGTCTTGTTTATTCATTTCGATTTCTCGCCTCTCTATCCCGGAGCAACGTCAGCGGACTTTTTTGTTTTTTAGACGGCTCCGCGAAGAAAAGCGATGGCGCAGCTGAGTGCCCTCTTCCCTGCCAAAAGAGAGGTTTCTGCCAACAGCTGTTGTCTACTCTAGCACGCGTTGGAATCCAAAATATCACTGAACACTTTTGCAACAAGAATGACAACAGAGGCAAGTAGGACCGCTCTTCCCACTGAATCAATCGTTTTCTTCTTGCTTATATAAAGTTCAAGTTTGGTACACACGAGACTGAGACCAGTGGCATGCACCCTTCCCCTAACGGGACACTAAGTAGGACGCTCCGGCGGCTGGCCAGGGTGGCTAACGTAATCTGATCTGTTTGATGAACCGTCCTCAAACTTGTAACCCGGGTGGGCGAGCCCCTACGCGACACCCGCCACCCGGGACGTGCACCTTTTTGCCCAGGCTCACCACTCGCCAGCAAAGTTCGAGAACCTTGTTCGGTGGGGTGGGAGGAGGTACCTGGCGCCTGAAACTGTGCCAAAGAAACAGTTGTTTCCATCCATCACCAGCACTTCTTTCCTCTTGTCCTCCACAAAATCCCCCCAACCCCTCCCTCAGCACACCTCAAACTTAAGGTCTCAGGATGTAGGGTTCCTCTCTTCCCCCATCCTCCTTTCCTACTTTATTTCTTCAAAAGGGGTGGGTGAAGTTAGCTCTTGTGTTCAAGTGCGCTTACATCAAGGTTGAAGAAATCACTTTAACTGTATGGTCACTGGTGCTGTGGTACCGCTTCAGAAGTTTGTTCACTTGAGACGCTGGCATCCGCTGTCCTACATTCAATGATTCCCTGCTTTAAGTCTCCCTTGCAGCTTGCTCCGCTGCCGCACACAGGGTGTTTAGATACAATGGGCCAAGCAGCTTTGAGTAAAATTTACATCAACTTCAAACACAAAGTAAAAATAACATCAAAGACATTAGGATTTTTAAAACTTTAAAAAAGTGTTTTTGTTTTACAAGTCAAACATAAAGAGTAACAGATGAGATGGAAAGACAGTGAAAACAGTATTACCTGCTCACCTGAGCAAATATATAAGACATTCTGTGTTTTATTTACAAAACTGAAGAGGAAGAACATTCAAAATGAAAGCACTTCTTTCTGTGCTTGTTAGGCAATAAAACATATCAATGCCAACACCAAATAACTTTTTTTTCTGTACACATTGCGTTCTTAACATTCACAGATAAAAATAAGCAGGAAACATCTAGGAACTACAACATCTACATCTATGAATCCATGCAGCTGCACACACATCCATACAAATAATGCACACACAAGCATTTAAAAGGACTACAGATCTTATTATTACCCGCAAGTAAAATTTGAAACGAATCAACATCGAAATCTTAAAGAAATGCATGTATGGTGTATGTGAAAAAAAATTGTGCCTTCCAAAAGATGCTTAACTGACTTTACATTTAAATTGATGTGAAAGTTACATAGAAAGTTCCAAGCCTGCTCTCTTGATCTAATAATTTAAAATGAATCAATTTTGTATCCACTTCTAAGAACTAACTTAAATCTCACTTAAAAGCAAAAAAATATAGAATCGCATTTTATCACCATGACAGAAAAACCACACATTTGAGAATTAACCCTACTGTTTAAAGCTGAACTTCTTCCTTTGGTGAGAAAGTTTGATTTTTGATCTGAGCAGGAAGGCGAGGAGCACACTGGTCGATGCCAGATCTACCTAGTGGCAAGCTTTGCTAATGTGCTCTATCTGCCTGACAAGTCCTTCATCTCCCTTTCTTTCAAGACTTATAACATTATTGCTGCTGGATGGTGATAGTTCAGCCTTTAACATACTGAAAATACTGTGGTATTTCTGCCAAGTGCAAAACAAATAATACGTGTGTGTTGGAGTGAGAGAGAGATGTGAAGAAGCCAGAGAAATAATATCACATACAACATAAATATCTACAAACAATCATGAATGTTGACACCACTTTAAAAATTAGTTTAAGTGGGTGCTCAAAAAATCTATCTTCAGTGATATTAAATTATCAGTAGGACTATTTACTCACAGCAAAGTTTAAAATCAAACAAGAATTTAAATAAACGGAAACGATTTCATTTCTATAGCCCCTCAGAAATACCCCCTCTATGAAATTCCCCTTCACATCTACAAATTCTAAATAATTTTCAAGTATCCAGCCTTAATAATTATGACAAAACTAATTTATTTCTTCTGTTGTTTATCTCTATATGTTTGCATCAGCAGGAGATAAACTCTGATAAGCATTCCTTGCATAATCTCAGATATCAAGTAATAAACAAAGGATTTCTATTAGCACATTCCCACATGACGCAAACTTATGTGCCTCGCAAAGAAGCCAGGAGTGGGTAAATAGCTGCCTTTGATGACAAGATCCTAAAGGTGTTCAAAAACAATAAGAGCCATTTGGTAATTTATCTTAACAAAATGTTTAAATTCAATTAAATGGTCAGTAGCAGCTTCTGCATTTCCAAACCTATGATTTGAAGCAGATTTAAGAAAGAGCTAAATATTTACCCTCTGACAAATCTTGGTAAAACAATTTCAATCTAAATTAATTATAGTGATATTACCTGTGCATACTAAGAACAGACTGACAAGCTCCACCACTCACTTATTCTACCCTATATAGCAATTGAAATCAAGAGATCAAAACCAACTTCAACGCACCCCACATAAAAAGAAAACCAAACAAATTAAATATAAAAAAATCAGTGGCTGGAACATGACAGCACTAAAAAATATAGAACAAAAAAAAGTGAAACATGCATAAGTACCAAATATGGCAAATACATACATTCTTACCCATCACTGACTAGAGGAAACAGAATATACTTAATCCCAAACTCTCACATCTGGGCACATATGGATGTATACTCCAAACAGAGATGATGATCAAATGTTGTTGGATCGGAATAGAAGTCATTAGCAAAGAAGGCTCTCACTAAGAACAGCCGCTATGGCATCAATGCTCACTATCCTTCCCACAGGTCAAAAACCAGTACTTCTGCCCTAAAGTAGATGTTCATCCTTTAAGATGTCAGTCTCATAAGGCTGTCCCCTGAGCTTCTACAACACACTTATGAAAGCTGCAAGTTCCTGAGAGCATCGCTGCTGGTTGAAATCACTTTTCCTTCCACACAGCCATGCATAATGGACATCTCCTCTACACCAGTATGCTTCTGAAACACTACCACATATCTAATATATCTCGAATCTGACTCACTTTGTTAATTTAAAATTCATTGAATGTACTCAGCCAAAGGGAAAAAGATTTTCTTACAAGTTGATTTTTAGCCTGCTCTGCCAATTCTCTATGATCTCTTCATCTTGTCTTTAGAACATCTTTTGTCAAATAGTTTCTTGTTATGTTAGGTCTGCTTTGTAAAGGTTACAAAAATAATCAAATTCATTTACACAATGTGACATCTTCCTCCCCTTAGTGTAGTGAATTTAAATTTTTTTCTTTTTTTTAAAATCTGAAATCACATCTCAGTTTTTCTATATGTTTTTAACAAAAATTGATCTGCACAGATCATAAATAAGTATTTTTGATTACCTTTGTTTGATGCTACAGCAAATATGACAGAAGTAAAACTCCACTTACTCCCAGTTTCTCCTTCCTTTCTGAGACATAATCGGCAAACCGGTGGCAGCACAATCTTGTATTATAACGCTTCGGTTTGTAATTTGTAAAACTTCGGAAAGTCTATTATAAGCAAGTTAATTCTGTCAGCTTACATTTTGTGACCGCGACCGTCGCGATGACTGGCCCGCCTACTTCAGATCACCGTTTGGAAACAGAAATGTTTTCAAAGACCTAGCACTGCAGTCAGCATTGAGTGATAAACAAATTCCCACCTGCAAAGAGAACCCCAACATAACAGGTATTTGGTTTCAGAAAGCTGTGCCAGTAAAACTCGTGAACACTTCACCATGTCAACGTGTTATATATAATGTATACTAGTCAATATTCAACAGACTAAATTTCCCCAAAATATAACGGTTTAAAAATATTACGACGATCAAAACTATGGACGTTGCATAGACAGTAACACGAACTTGCTTGTAATGCTTGACAATGTACCCGTGCTACACGACATGCGCAACACGATGAACACACACAGAGTTGATACTTCATATAACTCTAATGCGTATTATATTTGTTACTTCAGTATACTAATTAAATATATTGTTCAAAGCACTCTGTTGAAGAGTTGGTAAAAAACAGCGTTTAAATAACGTGTAGCTTTCATACGTGCGTCTTGATCGCAGTTGGTGAAAATAAAATAGTAGCTTTGCATGAGTTTTACCCATTCCTGTAACTTCTCGGCGTAGAATACAAAACAACTATAACTTAGAAATGGGAGATATATCTCAAATCCTGAAGGAAAAGTCACTGACTCGAAAGCCCTTCTTGCACAAGCTGTGATTATCTTCTTTCGATACTATATCTATAATTATTAAAAAACTTTAACAAGTGCTTGCGGACTGAATGTAGAGAAAAGAAGGGTCTACCGTCCGTGCACTAGTGTTATCAGACTTGACTTGTTCAGCAGTGCAATATTTCAGTCTAATGATCGTTAGATTCTTACCACCATGTATAGGATCCTTATATCTCCGATATATCAGTCACAAATCAAATTTCACAGTTCACTCATCTTACAGTGACCGTGACCTTACTCACTTGTTGCTCCAGGGAATCAAGACTGCTATTGCTTCTTGAATATTACTCTCTTCTAAATCTTTACCTTGCACATATCCATCCGCTTCCGTTCTCTACTTATTACTCACACTATTTACCACACATATACTTAACTAATAGTAAGCAGAGCGGTAACTCTAATTCTATTTTCAATTATGGCAGATCGGAGCGTCGCAATCACCCATGCACTCGAAACAGCTATTGAACTCAGCACAGTAAAAACAAAGATGTGGCCATCAGAACATCAGCGGGTTTTTAAGATATTATATACATAATATCATTCTACTTCATATTTCATCTTATCAACATTTAAAACATTTGCTGCAAAAAAATACCACTCTTACATTTCCACACTATTTTTTCTAGACTTTTGAAATTTCTTTCGACCAAGCCAAAAACAACCTTTATTATGGGTTCATTCATATCTCGGGCATTATGGTAGGGGACTCATTACAAATATTTATTAAATCGACTTGGCATACAGCACATGGTTGTTACGACAACAAACATCTCTCCCTTATAGCTTTTCTTTGGATGCCACTAGCATAATAGCATTTCTTTTCATGTTGCAATATTGGAAAAAAAATTCAGTAAACATATAATTTATACTAGTCTAAGTCACATCCACAGACAGCTAGCCATCATAATACAAAGTAATGATTTAAAGTACAACAAGACTTCCTGATAAAGCTTTTAATAATACTAACTTCAAATCATTTACAGAGATTTCACCCACAAAGAAAGCACCTCAAACATAACAGCTAATCTATGATTACACAAGCACAAATGGAAAGAAAAAATAAAGCAATGCACGTCATCGCCTTTTTTAATGCTACTGACACTTCTCAC
Organism: Pomacea canaliculata; assembly: GCF_003073045.1. NCBI lineage: Eukaryota > Metazoa > Mollusca > Gastropoda > Architaenioglossa > Ampullariidae > Pomacea > Pomacea canaliculata. The sequence continues at coordinate 31,835,086 of NC_037590.1, read as the reverse complement.
TCAATATTACAAGTTCTGTTCTACCATAGTAACAGCCAATCATAGATATTATATGTTCACTGGCAAATTAACCCATGTGCATAGATATCATTTGGGAAAAAAGAGTTTTTTATTACAAATTTGCAGAGTGTAAATTTGCTTCTTTCTATTTATTATTTTGTAGGTTGATTGAGGTAAAGGGAAATTATAAATGTTTTCCAAGTACAAACTTTACATCTCATGTAAAAAATTGGTCCAAATACCCACCCTACTCCCAATTTACCAAGCTGAATTAATGTTTTTGGATATGTTGTTCAAGAAAAAAATGATTTAAAAGAAAAGTTTACACACTATTCCGTACCTTTCTTAAGTAAGCATTTCTTCCAATCTGGTTATAAAAAATGAAATATATTAGTTAAAAACGATAATTTTTATAATACAAAGACCAATCTAATTTATCATCCTTCTCACCAGCCTGACCAGAAAATGAATTTGTAAGGTTTTAACTACACTTTTTATCCAAGCTCTGCACTTCTGAAAAGATCAAAATAACAATTATTAAAATCAAACTCATAGTTTAAATTCAAAATATTCATCTATATGCAGACACAAAGTGCAAACCCCCACAATGACTACGTCAACATTTTGTTGACCGTATTGTCGAACGACCTCAAACTTCATACGATGGGAGGTAAAAAAATAATAGAGATTTAATCTTAACCATAAAATATAGCAAAATAAACAAACTACAGGGAGATAGAAAGATACAGAAAAAATCTATACAGTTAAAAAAAAAAGTAGTTTGCATATTTCAAAAGGCTTATTTCTTTATGTAGATCGCCAATATTTGAAAAATATCCCAAGCACGAACTAATTCGCTGAGGGATAACTGATCACAATACTAATCACCTTCCCATTTTAATCCTCTTTCTAAAAAATAGGCCCATTTACCTTTTTTTTATTAACTATAAAACTTTTAGCATTATCCTCCTATCATCTGAAATTTAATATGGCTACTAATTTTTGCATTAACAAAGTTTTTTTTTAAAGAAATTAATAAAACTTGCAGATTGGTTTTTGGCAACAAAAATAAATTTTCAACTAATTGCACAGGAATACTAACTGAATGAAGAGCTATTTGTCTGCTTTCCTCTATCTACATACTGAACATTTACCTGGCTGACTCCATGTAAATTTACCGTCATTGATGAACCACTTTAGAGAATCACCAACCAACCCAAGGACAGTTGTTTTGACAAATACTGGGGAACTGGATGAGTAAAACTTTACTCCTGTTAAGCTGCATTTTTCAAATCTGCATGGTAGTTAAATTGGTCATAAGGCCCGAAAGCTAATGGGTGGCACAGTTTGAAGAGCTGGATATTTTAGAAGTGAGGAGGAGTTTGTGGCATGGTATCAGATGTTTTATTACTATAGAAGCAAACAACTTATGCCATTAAGCAACACAAGTGGCCCTTAATATTCCCTCCGGCAATAAACATCAGGCCTAAGTATTAATACAAGACACTTTTATTTAAAAAAAAACTAGTGTAAAACAAAGATGAGGATGAGGGTGTTCATATGAAACAAAAAAACTGCAATCTTATCTCGACTATTCTTAAGACAAACTGCACACCTAATTTAACACAACCCAGCAACATTTTTCTTATAATTGGGTTAAGCCTCATTTAAAATAAAAATTTCCAATATAATACTCTTCGTTCCTATTCACTTCCGCTTCTCTGATTTTTTCTGAGTTTTGCTGTTCTCTCCCACAGCTTATTATATATACAAATCTCAGCACCATCTATATTTAAGATTAGTCACGTGAAAGTACTGAATCTTCTGTTTTTGTCACCAACGCCTTGTTCAGATCAATAGAAACTGACTTTAACATTTTCGTTAAAGCCATCTTACTGTTAGGAGATAAACCTTCATGAAAATCATTACCCCCCCTATACACCTCGCTTCAATTCTCCTTTCTTATATAGACTCCGCTATAACAACGACCCATCTTTGCAGTATGCCAGAATCTAAAAAGAATGACCAAGACAATGAAGCATTGGTTCAAAATTCCACAGTGAAAAAAAAATCTTTTTTTTTCAACGGGAACTTCCTTAACTTGATTTTTTCATCAGATCTGACTGTTATAACTTTAAAAAATTATAGTATCAATGTGAAACCTGTAAAAAAAAAACATTTTTTTCCTCGTTTAGATGATGGCAAAATATACTATTTTTACTACTGATACTCGTACATCTCCTGGTTTAACCTCCTCATATTTCACTCAATTCTTTTCGTTTCAAACATCACATCAGTATTCCCTCAACACTGTCATTTTTTGGCATCGTCTGATAAGAACAAACTATGATAAGTTTAACCATGATCCACGAATTACTGCAGGACCAGAAAACAGGGTAAAAAACATAAGAATTGGTACTTGATCTTAATATTTAATAGCCAACCGTTGGTTGTTTTTTTAAACACCTTTCTTTGCATATGCTTTCTATAAAATCCTCGGTTTAAATAAATAATAATAAATAAAATAGCAAACAATTTGGTATACGCCCCTTTTCCAAGTGCACAAGAACTCGAGCTTACATTATAACCATGCAAAAAAAAACAACATCCGTAAATTAAATAATGTATTAAAAATTTTCCCCCTTTTTTCT